>NW_010972556.1:897970-925233 GCF_000737465.1 Haliaeetus leucocephalus
CAAGCCGCGAGGGGGCGCTGTCAGCCGCGGCGGGCCGCGACCACCGTGGCGGTGAAGGTGGGGGTGAAACTGAAAGTGAACGGCTCGGGCCGTGGTGGGGCGTGGCCGGGCTGCGCCCCGCCCCCCTGGGCCCCAGGCGACTTCCGCGCCGGTCGCCGGCTCCCTCCCATGAGCGCTTGAGCCGCCCTCCTCTGAGCATGTCGGAGAGTTTCGACCGAGCTCCAGGTGCCGGCCGAGGCCGAAGCCGGGGCCGAGGATGCGCCGCTCCCTTCAGCGGCGCTGCTCCCTTCAGCGGCGCGGGCGCGTTGGAGAGCGGTGGCGGGGCCCGCCTCAGGGGCAGCGGTTCCCACAGCTCAGTCTTGGCCCAGGAGCAGCATCACCAAACGGGCGGCCTCTTCGCACGGCAGGAACCATTGCGGCCTCCGAAGACGGCGCCGCTGGGCGCCAGCATCGCAGGTACGGGCCGCCGCGCAGCGGCCCCCTCCCCGCCCCTCTGGAGGCCCCCGGTGTCGGGGGGCAGCCCCCTGAAGCCCGCCGCGCTCCCCTCGTTAGCGCGCACCGCTCTGCTCCTGCTTCGCTTGTTGCTCCAACTCCCCCCTCCCCGACCCCGCTTCGCTGTCCCACTGAGACTGGAGCCGTGGGGCTTCCCCCCCACCTCCTTCTGGCCTGGCCGTGGGGACGCGTCCTTTTTCCCACCCCCGCATCTAGGGGTAGAGAGGTCAGTGCAGCCTGTGGGCCAACAGTCTGCGCACCCTGGGCACTTGCCCGGCTCCTCTCGGCACTGCAGGGAGATGAGCTGCGTAGGGACACCTGCACCTTTCCTCAGAAGAGGGGTCATGTATCTGGGTTATGGGCCTGTGCCCAGGTAAAGGTGCAATGTTGTATTGCAGTGACTCGCAACACCTCTCTGTCCGTTCCCCGCTTTCTGTGTTCTCACATCTGTGTGTGCTTTTTATCCATCTGTTAATCTGACCACAGGTGGTCTCAGCCTTCATCTTATCGAAGAACTCCAGCCTTAAGGTTTGCCAAAATATAAACCAAACCCACCAGTAACACAAAGCATTGTTTGTTGCTTAGTTTTTTTGGGTAGGTATCGGGTTCTGTTTTCAGGAAACTTAGGAGCTAATCCGTAAAGATATATTTGGAAAATGTGGAAAATAGGGTTTTAAAAAGACTGTTTCATTGGATTTTTTGACAAATGGTGTAGAACAATAATAGGTAAGTGTCTTTGAGGATCATGTTAAAAACTAGTGTTGTTAAAAACTAGCTATGTCTTCCATTTATTGACCTTCCAAGTCTTGCATTTGTATCTGAAATCTGTGAAAAACCCACAAGATGAGCAAGCATACCATAAGCAGGTTTACTAGTTTCTCAGGTTAGCCCTTTTAGAAAACATGTTTTTATGGGAGAGACCACTTTTTCTCTCTTTTTTTTTTTCTCCTTCCTCTCCCCTTTTTGGGTCATTTTTACATGAACATTGTGTTTACTTTCTGTGGTGTAGAAAGACATCTAGGTAGAGTTTGCTAAAGTGAAAACTTTATTGATACTTTAAAAAAACAATAAAAACAATATATTTGAAGTAAACTTGAAAGTTTGTAGTAAAAGTGTATTTAAACTCCAAAAAATTCGGTATTCTGTGTGTACTCTGTGTGAATACATACTAACTAGTTCAGCCATTTCTAAGAAAAGCTGTTAACAAAAACTTTTCAGAACACCTCCAACAGACAGGAATTCCATCTGGATCACAAGATAAAGTTTCGGCTCCTGATTCTGGACCAGCAATGGCTGAACCTCGGGTTGCTGTGGCTCCTGTGGTAACATCAAAGTTGTCTGTTAAAGCACCTGAGTTTTATCCATCAGGATACAACCAGAACTTCAATCAGAACTTCGCAGTGAGTGTTTATCTTCTCCTCTCAGTTTATGTCAATTTACTTATATTCAGATTAACAATGTTTACTTGAGATCTGGTATATTAGATAACTTGAATGCTGCATTTGCTGAAGAGATTCCAAAAATTCTGACAGTAACCTCCAGAGTCACAGCCAGAATGTTAAGTGATAATGGGTGAATATTGTAGTGTACATGAGAGCCTTTAGCGTGGGATATTTTGCTAAAGCTTGCTGCAGATAACCACATTCCTTGTTGATTACACCAAGCATTGATTAAACCCAACATCAGAGCAAGCTGTGGTTCTGGTGAGTGCCTCTGTTGTAGTTACATGTATGCTGCATTTTAAGTAAAGGCTTAGCTGTACTTTTATGCAGGTTTCACAGGGTTTTGAAACAAGTATGGGAGAAAAGTTGAACTTTAGTTTCCCTGAGCACAGGCTTTACCTTTCCTAAATTTACTGTGCCATGGGTATGATTGGCCGTGACTGGCTAACTTACTGTACTTTTAATTCCTTCAGTGGTGTTGTATCACCAAAGGGCAAAAAAGTAGGGTTAGGCTCATTCCTAGCAGTTACCTACCCACCAGACTAAGGGCGATCTCAGATCAGTATTTTAGATGCATCATCTAATAAAAGTTGGTACTTCTTATTTTCTACTCCGTTGTCTTCCATGTTATTGCTTTAGTAATTCTCCTCCAGGGAAGATCTGTGTGAATTCTTGGAATATGCTTTTGTTATGCAAGCAGCCAAACTCTGGTACTGTATATAAACAGGTGGGAACTATTACTTTTACAAATACAATTAAGTGATTAAAAAACAATTATACTGAAACAAATAGATTTTGAATAATTTAGAGAAAAATACTTTATTAGAATGCTAAATATGGTGCCTTGGTGTCTTGAAGTCTTTTTCTTACCAGTAAAAATGATATTATCTTAATGTTACCAGCTTTGGCAGCTTACTGAGTAGAATTACTGTCCTGGATAATACAAGCCCATGTAGCCAATATATAACTTAACAAAATGCCAACAGGAACATGCTTCAGTGAGTGCATAATCTAGAGGAAAAATAACTACTTTTCCCCAGTACGTTACATGTTTTCTATAAATAAAGTATTTCAGTTTCAAGACAAAAAAAAAAAAGCCATTTGGAAAGGGATACATAATGCAGACTTATAAAGTTTTGAGGCCAGCAGTGTTGCTTTTCAGCTGTTTTGCAAAAACATATAACATGTGGCAGTTACTGGTTGCTGTGTTGTAGGAATATGCCATGAATGTGACTCATCTGTTAATAAAAATACCTCTTAAAATGCTAACAAAACCTAGAACATTTATTTGGAAGTATGTTGCAGGGACCTTAATCTAATCAGAATATACTAGGCACAGAGTACTGGTGTTTCAGACTTTCATCCTTCACTATTACAAAGTTTGGGGTTTTTTTAGTGACTAAATTAAATTCATAGTCTGGGCTCACTTGCAATAAAAATAAGAAATGTAGCATGCTTTACTATTATACAGATTTTGACCATGAGTTTTAAAATTTGAATCAAAACAAACTTTTGAGAAACTTCTGTTTTTTCTGACTTGAAATTAACAATTTTTAGCTTTCATTTATAATGTTCCCTGCAATATTTAGATCTGAAAACTCGCATATTAAAATATGTGGTAGTTTTGCTATTAAGCATTTATTGTTTTAGAAATAAAGTGTTGATTTCTTGTTTGATTGTACATTATTGTAATTACTATATGTGTCCATATAACATTTGATTATTATATTAGTTAATTTCCAGTTCTGATACTCAAAACTATCAGTTACCCATGAAGATAGTTTTAAGGGGTACAGCATACAAGACATAGTAGAATTTTCAGAAGAACTTTACCAGGACTTTGGGGAAGAAAGACCTCCATGGAATTCTCTGTTTGCATGCAGCTGTCCACCACATTGGAAGCTGTGGATGTCTGCAGTAGAATGGGTGACTACATTTAGGTTTGGATTGCCAGTAAGAAAGGTCAGACTTGTTCTCTGGCATGGGTGTATGATGGTGATATGGCTGTCACCCCATCAGAAGGGCATAATGATGTTTTCATTTCATGGTTTTAGGAGTGAGATTTGTATTATCTTAGGTGGAATACTTCCCTCCCCCATTTTTTGGTTTTTGGTTTTGGTTTGGTTTTTTTACTGCAGTTAATCTCCAAAAGGAGGCTAAGCAGCCTCAGTGTTGGTTTTATACATTTAGCCAAGCATGGGGGTGCCACTTAACTTGTGCAGCATGGATAGGTGATTTTGTATATGCAAAAGTCTTTGTACTTAAGTTTGCAATAACTTTACTGTAAACTTGTTGAGTGCATATAATCTGAAGGGATTTAAAAAAAGCTTGTTTCTAAGAAGTCTGAAGAGAAATCAAATCAAATGATAAATTATTAGTGAATAAATTCCTAAGTGGAAATGTTGTGGATACTTACCAGGTATAGGAAAGTGGTAATTAGCACGTGTATAGAAACAGATCCTAAGACCAGATTTGGCTCATGGATCTTTTCTATAGACTTTCTGGGTTTTATCTTTATGTAAATCAGAGGAGTTTTAGTACCTTTTTAGCCTTTTTGTTCTTAAGTCTTTAAACTCATGAGCTGACTCTTAGTAAAAGAGTGGCAAATCTATAATCTTTAAACTGGGGACTCTCTTGTTGTGAGTAATGCAGGATTCCATCCTATCGCTATCACACGGAAGGATTAGACAGCCTTAGCTTGACTGAGAAATCATTGAAATTAATGGAATATTTCTAGTTTACTTTCATGGCTTTGAATCATAAATTTGTAATGAATGTATAAACTTACAGCCTCCTGATAGCCAACTGCTGTATAAAAACAAGAGGGATTTGCTTTGTTTTCCTTTAGTTGATAACAGTATGTGGTGCTATTTTCTCTGTTAAATCTTAAAATCTGCCAATGAGAAATGCAAGTGGTTTATGTCTAGAAGTTACCGGACTAAATTTAATTAGCTTTTAAAGTATTGAGTGTTACTATTTTAGCAATATATACCTTTATTATAATGCTTAAATTATTAATTTTTCTTTCCCACTTGTTCTGTTCCCTGGCATAATTACTAAAACCTAGCCTGCTTTTAGAGTTGCATATTTAGTACAGGTAGATGAACGTGATACAGAGTTTAGCCTCTGTGTTTAGACTTTTAATTACAAAATGGGAAGAGGAGTATGAATACAGGGACACCAGTATACCAAATGGTATTGGGGCCCCTTCCAAAACAAGGACATTCTCTTCCAAGACTGAATTCTTATCAGGTGACTATGAGAGGAAGATACCTTCCTCCCTAAATGAGGATCTCATAACAACCTGATGGCTGTCAGAAAGAGCAGCTGCTTTTACTAGCTACAGCAACTGCATTCCCTGCAACCTCGCTGGAGATTTTTCAGACAGGTTGTCTGGAGAGATGCTAGTTCAGCTGTGTGTGATTAAGCTGCAGTTGTTGCACAATAATGTCATATTTCTGTGGAATAAAATAGTTTTAAGTTTATTGTACAGAACCTTTACTGGGTTATTTGAAATTGCCTACTAAAAGTTTATTTCCTTTAGAGAAATAGAATATTTAGCAAGTTACACATAAGCCTGTTAGCCTTTATTCTTTGGCTTTCTAAGGTCCAGACCATTAGAATCTTAGAATGCTTTAGGTTGGAAAGAACCCCTGAAGTTCCTCCGCTGCACTCCCCAATTCAGAGCAAAACCAACTCAGATCAGGTTGTTGAAGGCTTATCCTTATGAGTAGTAATTTGCCACGATTTCCGTAAACCCATTTTTTTTCCTATAGCTGATAGGCAACATTAAGTAACTTTATCTTTAGTATTATTCACTGGGCAAATACTCTACTTAATTAAACATCATAGGAAATATTTCTAGTTTTTCTTTTCTTGTATTGATGTGTCCCCCATTAGCTTAAGTTTTATACCCTTTTGAGATGGGTCTTTGAAGAATTCTGGAAAATCTGCTTTTTTTTCCCCACACAGGTCATGAAATTAATATCAGTACTTCATTTTCAGCAATGTGTATCTGTTTTTCTCCACAGTTCATATGCAGATAGTCTTTCACAGATCCATGTTGCTTTACAGTAGAGACTGAGGCATTTTGAAGACAAAGTAAACAACATCCCCTCATTAAGAAAGGGGTGGTGGGGAGAGGGGGAGTATAATTATAAACCTTATCAATGTATTTATGTCCACTGAGTAAAGAAAAAGTTTTTTATATTTAGCTCAATTTTTTATTAGTGATATATCTTAAACCTTTTTCTTGTTGAACAGTAGTTCAGTTGAGAATTCTGATATTCTGTATGTTACCCTTACGTCTTGAATCACTAATTATAAGTCATTTCTTTAGCAGTCCCTCTTAGGCTCTTGCTTGCACTTCTTACAGCTTTGAGATGCTTTTCACAACCTTTTGCGTAGTGTGACAAAGTGTATTATTTGTACTGTGTTATTACTAATGACACTACAAAGTGTGCTGCTTCCTTTGCTATTCCCCTGATACGCTAGCATTATAATCATCCAGAACAGTATTGACTTTAGATACTGTTACATACATGCATTCCTGAATAGACAAAACTTGCAGCCTTCTGTTCCATCAGCGGGAGCATAAACATAGATAAAGTGATATTGTGCTAGCTCATCCTTTCTTTAGGGAGCAGATGTGTTTAGTCTCTGTTTTTTAACCTCAGTAGCTGCAAATTAATGCAATACCTTTTGAATGGTTTTATTTCATGCCTTGTAATCTTTCATCCATTGCCAAAAGATGCAAATTTGCTGACTTTAAAAGATGAGTTTTCTGGCTATACTTTCTACATGGGAACATTACACTGTATTTATTGTATTTCTGTAATTTCTCCCCCTTCTGCATATTTTGGAGCACTATGCATGATGTAAGCCCAACTTTGTTTCAAATTTTCAATTATTTTTCCTTCTACAGTTCATATATCTGCAGCACAATTTGTGTGCACATCAGGAGTGGGTGTTGAGCCTCAGTTTGGTAGTTTTATTCTTAACAGACACACTTACTTATTAGTTTGTTAGTTAATCTTGTACCCAACTTGGCAAACTGTTTGATTTCTTTTTAATCTGTCTTTTGATGTGTTTTGCTGGGAGACCCTAATCTCTATAAAAACAAGTTACCTAGTTCTTGAAGATGATAGGACTACTGGAGCTTTCTGATGCATTGGGGTCTATGGTCTCTAAAAATGTTGAAGTGAACTGTGTAATAAAGATCACTATCGAGTATGCAGAGACTCAAGACTTAAGGGCTATGTGGTTACTTCTGGAGATAGTAAGTGTAACAACATTATTTTAGGTTCCTTTTACATAGTTGGTATATTCTTTCACTACTATAGGATTCTTCCTTTGAAGAGAGATATGATGGCTATCTGACTTTGGCAGAATATGTACAAGACTTCCTGAATCACCTCACCGAGCAACCAGGTTGTTTTGAAACTGAAATAGAGCAGTTTGCCGAAACACTGAATGGCTGGGTCACTGCAGATGAAGCTTTACAAGAACTTGTTGAACTCATCTATCAGCAGGTAGCCTGTGTATTCTGTTTTATAACATGAGTATTATGCCTCAGTTACCTAGTGTCCAAGATAAGCATACTGGTATTATTTGTTATGTAATTGTATCTGCATAGCATTTTAATGGTTTGAATTTTTCTTTTTAGAGTGAAACATATAGGGAAATATTTTGCTCAACAAATTGAAATGGTAGCTAAAGTGTGAGATACCTGGATAGTTGACAAATTTCCCTGTTTCCTTTGTTGTGTATTTGGATCTCCTGCATCACATTAAATTAGATTTGAAATTACAGCACTTTAATTAAAGGGAGTTGTATTTGAATTGCTCTATTTGTATAGTAGAGAATGAAGAAACTCTTCAGCAATGTCAGAGTTGTACATTTTTATTCTGTCCTGCAAAAAATTTCTTCATAATACTAAGATACTTCTAATTCCTTGGTATTTTAAAAAATTAAATTTATACCTACTGTACACATCACCCTTTGGGAAATGCTCCTTTATTGACAGGCTTTCTTCTTCATTTGGAATATACCTATTTCAGAACAGCACAATGGAAGGAGAGGAAGGCTTGTCTAATGGTAACTAGGTCCAGTCCCATTGACGGCCATGGAAATGAGGACAGAGACCTTGAGCTGAACTCTGTACTAATTGGGGGAGCCATTGGAAAGAACAGCTTACTATGTGTTGCTTAGCAAATGACCTGCTCTTACTGTCTTTTGGGCTTGCTGCAGAGAATGAAGTCACACTTGTGCTTGCTATTTATTACATTGGGTGTCTCACTTTCCTGGGTTGGTTGCTTTCAAATTCTACCTTGAAGAACGCAAACTCTTACTCACCTTTTAAGCGCAGATACTTGCAGAATATTTTAATCTGGCATATGTAGAAGCTGCATGACTGGTTGGTCATTGTACAGAACTGTAGAGTCTCAAGTTTCTTATTATCGTACAGAATTGATGTACATTTAATTCAGAACCATTTAATTAGATGTTAAGATTACCTGTGCTGTGTTTGGCAGCATCATTCTCCCATCCTTTATTTGAACATGTGGAGGATGGTTAAAACAAGATTAACATATTCCATATAACTTTATTGGAAGAAAAAAAGAATTTATCCTATTTTTAACTTCATATATGTTAAATATATTGACTCTCATTTAATGTAAATCTTTAATGTTGCCTCTCCTCTCTCCTATTTAAAAACAAGTCCACTTTTAGGATTGGCTGTGCCTTCCTGAGCTGCAAAGCATGCAATGTTATCAATCTGAAGTTACATGAAAAATAAAACAGCACAAAAAAGCTGTGCTAGTATCCAAAAGCATCTGATTTTAGTTTGTTGTATGTCAGGATAGGATAGTGGTTGAGTAGAAGTCAACTATGCTTATTATTCTTCTGTCTTGAGCAGAGGCTCAGGTATTTGTGTTTCCTGGCTTATCACAAACCAATTAAAATTGTGGAAGTATATTTATAAGCATCTGCTTCAGTGATGTTAATTTAACCCAACTGAGCAGATTTACAGGTGCTAGGTTTGTGAAAGAAGACGACTAAAATGTAGGAAACCCAGCCTTCCCTTTATCTGTGTGTCAGGTATCTTAGCCTGCCTGTAAGTATTAATTACGTACTTTCCCCTGTTCTTCCTAATCCATTTATGTCTCTGGACAGAGTGAAATACCAGTTCTCTTGTTTTCCAAAAGTTGAATGCCGACTTCGTAGCTTAAGAATCTTGACTGTTGTATAGTTAATACAGTGGATTGTTCCTGTTACAGCAACTAAAATTTCTCAAGATATGTATTGGTAGATTAGCCTTTATGCTTAGATTCCGACTTTTGAGTCAGAGATAAACTGGGATTACCAGCAAAAACAGTTCGGGGAAGATGATATTGCACTGGAATGATTGGTTACTAGGAAGATGTAAGGTGCTTTTGGCCTCTGTGTGCTATGCCAGGTCATAATACCTAAAATATAATTGTTTCAGTATTTGAAGGAACCACAAATACAGACCAACTAATTGGGAAGATAATGTTTAAAAAATACAGATGAGGTTTGAAGAATTTTTGTGTGTGTTTGCTTTGGGGTTTGTTAGGAAAGAGAAGCGTAATTTAAGTGATGTATTTTGCCTTATAAAAAAGGGGACATCTCTTCTAGTCCAAGCAGCTGATTGAACCAAAGCACCAAAAAGCTCGTTAGCTATTTCACATGCCTCTTACTGGAAAATAAATTCTATTTTATTATCTTAATTACTTAAACCTGTTGTATCTTCTAAAGACACTTCAGATTTTTTCCAGCGACTTTATGCACATAGTACAGTTACATTGAGGGCATATTTTTCTCTGCCTGTGGAAGGTAACTAGCTATAATGCATTGGCATGGTAATACAAGATGCTTTTTTCAAACATTTTTCAAATGTTATGGAATTTCGTTGCTCCCACCTGGTTTTAGATGACAAAAATGTAAATGTTCAACACTAACAGGACTTTTTTTAGAAAAAAGGACCCATCAAGAGCTATTCAGTATAATGATACAGTTTTAACCTCTGAATCAAGATTTTGCTATTCTGCAGATTGCTGGAGCGTGTACAGGAGAAAGTATTTATCTCTACAAGAACTCTTTCCCTGGGCATTCACTATTGCCAAAAATAGGTTCTGGGATAAATTGCTCTTAGACTGAATGAAGAAAACTTTATCATATTTTTGTTTTAAAGTAGTCATTGCTCCTTGAGGGAGTGCATGTCCCTGAAAAAGTGTCTTAATGTCCACTGTTAATTTTTTTGTATAAACAGTTTTTAAGTGACTTTCAGACACTCTTTGGTTGTAGTCACAATGGAGAACACATGGCATAATGGTGGTTGTGTTCCTAAAGCCACAAAATCACAGTATAGTGAACTTCTAAAGTGCTGAAATGCATATAGCAAAGTGTTGATGAGATATTATTTGTCATGTTAATTTTTGTAATAATTTATGTTCTGCTCTTCAGTTGTCTAATAAACTGTTGTTAAATGTAGTTTTCAAAAAAGCTTTTAAACTTATTTCCTGATAGCCTAATCATGAATTTATGAATAATTTATTTTTCCACTTTTATTTTGGAAGGCCACATCTGTCCCAAATTTTTCCTACATGGGAGCACGGTTGTGTAACTATCTATCTCACCATCTAACCATTAGCCCACAAAGTGGGAACTTCCGACAGTTGTTACTTCAAAGGTCAGTATCAGCATCTCATTTTAAGCTTGTTACTTTCTCATGTTACATGTCATCTTATTTTGTATGTAACTCTTAATGTTGTGTGCAAAGGGGTATATATTTAAAATAGAAGTTTAGACTGAAGATTATTAAAGCACAAGTACATACTGGACATTGAATACATATCTTTTTAAATATTTTAATTTTTTAAGTATGAAAATAGGACTCAATTCAGAGTTCTGTAGGCTCTTTTGAACTGACTGTCTTAGACTGATCACAAATTACAGGGTAAATTTGAAAGCTAGTCAACTTTAAAAGTATACTAAATGCACATATGTGTACTGTCCTTGTCCTTTGACTCTTGCCAGGACTTACTTTATTGTGTTTTTTTCTTTAATTACTTTTCCAGCTGGATTTGCTGTGTAAGGTTTATTCGTTGATGGATAACTGACTTCATGAAGTAGATGCATAAAATACAGAAGGATAAATTTCTTCAATTTTCAGTTACTACAGAGTTCTAGCGGTTTACGGTTTAATAATGATTAGACTTTGTAGTTGACTAAAATACAACTTTTTTATGTGGATATATTTCCATTTAAATCTTACTGCATGACATTTGAAGGAGTGGTACACTTTAATACTTCAGAATTCTTTAGAAATTACCTTTTTTTTTTTTTTTTTCCTTTAAGGACTCCTGGCTTCCTAAGTTTCAGGCTTGCTTCTTATTTTAAAAGCTTAACTTAGTCCACCTATGTTTAGGAGCAAAAGTATGATAAACTCAAACAGCAATGCATTCTGATGCTCTCTTATCAAGAGTGGTACCTTATGGAGAAACTGAAAATATTTTTTTTTCTTCCCTTGTCCCAAAGCAGATGAGCCTCTTTGCTTTCAAAACTACCACTTTTATCTTCTGGCTTCTTAACTATGTTTGTTACTTGAACATGAAGGAAATCCTTGTTAATGTTGGAATATCTCGTTCCTTGTTTTTAAAGCCAACCCAGTAGGTAACATTCATTTTAGCACCCTGAAGCCATGAATTCAAAGTTGCTTATGTTTTTATTGCTAATATGGATGGAATGTGGGAGGTGGGAGGAAGGGGGATAAACAACCTAACAATATGACCACCAAGAACTCCTCTTCTGTTTCTCAGCCCAAGTTTCTACCTTACATTTTGTATATCAGCTCCTTAGACTTTTCAGTTTCTCCAGTGTTTCTTAATCCATTACATAGCCATTGAGAATACATTAGAAGTTGTCTGGCTTTCCTTCTATTTCAAATATTTTTTAATTCTGTTTTTGAACTGGTATGTAAACTTGTATATTTTTGGCACAGTTGTTGAATACTAGAAAAATTGTCTCACTGCCATGTTACCTTAATCTTCTGTATTTCCATGTATATCTAAATTTTAGAATCATAGAATGGTTTGAGTTGGAAAGAACCTTAAAGATCATCTAGTTCCAACCCCCGTGACATGGGCAGGGACACTTTCTGCTAGACCAGGTTGCTCAAAGCCCCATCCAGCTTGGCCTTGAACACTTCCAGGGATGGGGCATCCACAGCTTCTCTGGACAACCTGTTCCAGTGCCTCACCACCCTCACTGTGAAGAACTTCTTACTTACCTCTAATGTAAATCTACCTTCTTTCAGTTTAAAGCCATTACCCCTCATCCTGTCACTACACTCCCTGGTAAAGGCTCCCTCCCCACCTTTCCTGTAGGCCCCATTGTGGCACTGGAAGGCTGCTGTAAGGTCTCCCCAGAGCCTTCCCTTCTCCAGGCTAAACTGTCTCAGCTTGTCCTCACAGGGCAGGTGCCTCAGCCCTCTGGTCATTGTTGTGGCCCTCCTCTGGACCTGCTTAAGCAGGTCCATGTTTTTCTTATGTTGGGGGCCACAGAGCTGAACGCAGTACTCCAGGTGGGGTCTCACGAGAGTGGAGTAGAGAGGCAGAATCATCTCCCTTGACTTGCTGACCATGTTGCTTTTGATTGCAGCCCAGGATAGGGTGGGCTTTCTGGGCAGCTAACGCTTGTTGCCAGCTCATACTCAGTTTTTCATCCACCAATACCCCGAAGTCCTTCTCTGCAGGACTGCTCTCAATGCACTCATTCCCGAGCCTGTATTTTTTGCTTGGGATTGCCCTGACCCACGCGCAGGACCTTGCACTTGGCCTTGTTGTACTTCATGAGGTTTGTGTGGGCGTACCTCTCGAGCCTGTCAAGGTCCCTCTGGATGGGATCCCTTCCCTCTAGAGTATCAACCGCACCACTCGGCTTGGTGTTGTCATGAATTACACATTACTGTCACTTAAAATGGTGAGATAAAGAGTTTTATCAAGTAACTGTAAAGGCATCTAAGACAATGTGTGCAGCACCCTGAAGGTGGGAAAACGTCTTTGAGAGTGTATCTACTTTATTTCTGTGGACATTTGGCTGCCTGTGTTAAACTTCCTGGACCCATATTCTAATATATAAACTGTGTAACTGTCCTTTAATTTTTACATATTGTAATTTGCTCTGTTTCATTTTTCTGTCTCGGATATCTCAGTGCTTGAAAACATAAATCATGTAATCATATGTATTCATCTAAAAGGATGCAAATCCATGGTGTCTTTGTGAAGTCCTCTCATTTAATTCACAAATCATACTTCCAGGTATTCAGCATGTAGCAGTTTTAATGCAGTTCATAAGTTCTTAGCATTCTGTTAAATAAATAGCATGTTACGTGTGTTGGGATGTCTACAGATGATGTGACTTTTGTTTTAATATTTACAGGTGTCGAACGGAGTATGAAAACAGGGATGAAGCTACCAGAGGAGATGAGACTACTCGAAAACAATTTCATGCCTTTGTGTTGTTCTTAGCTGAACTTTACCTTAACCTAGAGGTAAGAAGAAAGTTGCATGTCAGGTGGTTCTTCATTAACTTCTTTTGTTGTGTTTAGGTGAACACTGAAATGGAATATAATTTGAGGTGTTTTTCTAAAGGGAGAGGGGAATAAAGTAAAATAACTTTAGAACATGTTCATTATAATATGTGTCCAAGAAACAGATAAACAAAAAAGGACAAGATCGTTAGAAGTGTATAAAGATTTTTAAAAAAGTGTAAAAATTCATAAAAAGAATGAACCATAAATCACCTTTGGAATGAAGCTTTTGGTATTTTCTTCTGACTGGCAAAACCCCAAGATGATTATACTTAACCAACAGAGGAAGTCTTACAACCTAGCAGAAGCATCAGTATCAATAACCCATGTAATTCAGTATTCAGCCACTAATAGGAGCTATTTTCAAACCCTTCTGGAAGATGTGGAAATCGTCAAAATGAGCAATTAAAAATACAGACCTTTAGAGATACTTCTTCTGAAGGTTGAGTCCTTGGCTTATGCATGAAGCATGAAATCTTGTGTTTAGATTGGTTTTTTGTATCTGTGATATGTACACAAAAGTGTATGTACACTTAAAACTTCTTTGACTCATACCTGTGAGTTCAGTAAGTTCAGTAACTGCTGTAGTGTACTTAAAAATATATTTTTGACTACATTATTTCAATGGTTTGATTTAAGAAGACACTATAAAAATGTTCTTCTTGCATGAGGAAAGAAAATAATTCTCTGACTTTTTGATTTCTATTCATAAGTGGGCCTTGAAATCTGTTTTTCACTTGCTAGAAGTAAAAAAGATTTGCAGAGGGTTTGGGGGAGGGGGAGTTGTCCAGTTCTGTGCAGTATACCATTTATTTTTAAACCATTTTCTACAATTTTTTAAATACATAAAGAGCACCTTGCAGAAGTAAGCCACTACAGCTGTAGAGAATACATAATGTAGTATGGGAAAGAGCATGGGGTTCTGAGAATTTGGAATTTTGTGGAACATTTGTCAGGCATTTGGTAGCTTTTCTTATAATGTATTAACAAAGAAACAAAATGCTAGACATGCGTTGTTATGTATATGTCAGAATTGTAAGGTTATTACTCAAAGTGTGTGTTCTAAAATAGTTACAGTATTTGGCATGTTCTTCCAACTAAAGAGCTAAACTATGTTGATCACAAACCAAATCATACAGCATTCAAGAGAGAAAATGTGACTAAATTTCTAAAACTTAACTCTTTTAAATGTTTTTTATATATATTTTGCAGATTAAAGGAACAAAGGGACAGGTAATGCGAGCAGAAATTCTTCAAGAAGGCCTTCGGGAATTACTAAATGCACTCTTCTCTAATCCTGTGGACAGTAATTTGATATGTGCAGTGAAACTGCTGAAGGTGAGACAGTAATTTTAAAAGAAAAAAAACGAAGTTTTTTAACCTTCCTACCTTTGGGAGCAGTGGGGGAAACTGCAAATGAGGAAGTGTTTATAGGGGTTTGTGCATTACATCATTAGCAGAGCAAGCTGTACTTTTTTTTCCTTAGTACCATTATGAAATTGAGACAAAAAAGTAACATACTGTTCTAAAAGTAAAATGCAAGGCCATTTGTGTACATACAAGAGGAGTAGAACTGAAGCTAATGGGCAAAGGAGTAAGCAGTCCATTCAGGTCTCCGTTTGCTGCTTCTGGTGTGGGAGAAAACTGTAACCAACTTGAATGAATTGTGGGGCTTTGGGTATGTTCTCTGTTCTGAAGGACACTCAGCAGTTAAGGTCTACCACTTCTTGTAGCAAAAAGTTCTTGATACCAGTTATGTTATACTGTATTGTCTGCATCATTACTACTGTAGAAATACATACATTTCTCTTTCATAATGAAAACAAAGCTCTTTGCTCTTAAGTTTTACTTTTTCTTAAAAAATTGTTGGCCTCTATGCAGGGAGAAACTTTTGTCTTCCCTAGCCATGGTGATAGCTGGGAAAAAACAGTTTCTTTTAGGAATGAAGGTTAAAAGTTAAACAGTATTTTACTGGAGTCCTAGTTTCTGGGGTTTCGTGGTTGGTTGGGTTTTCCTCATTCTCGCTTCCTCCCACTCCACTATTTCTTAGACTCTTCTATCTTGAATTCCAATTCTGGCAGCTTCTTTTGATATGGTAAATGGGGAATAGGGAAGAGAAGTTTTACATCTCCCAAGTTAAACCCTTCATTTGAAGGTTGAATGTTTAAGCAGGTTGCTTCATAGCAAATGTGAGGTTGTGTTGAACGAGGACATTTAGTCCTGTGGTCAATCCATGCATTGGTAATGCTTCCCTGAGGCAAGGCCCACTGAAGAACCTTTCAAAAAGGCAGTATGCTGCTGGTTTTGGCTGGGATAGAGTTAATTTTCTTCATAGTAGCTAGCATGGGGCTCTGTTTTGGATTTGTGCTAAAAACAGTGTTGGTAATGCCAAGATATTTTCGTTACTGCTAAGCAGTACTTACACGGAGTCAAGGCATTTTCTGCTTCTCACACCATCCCACCAGCAAGTAGGCTGGCGGTGCACAAGAAGTTGGGAGGAGACACAGCTGGGACAGCTGACTCCAGCTGACCAGAGGGGTATTCCAGACCATAGGACATCATGCTCAGTATATAAAGCTGGGGGAAGAAGGAGGAAGGGGGGATGCTGAGAGTGATGGTGTTTGTCTTCCCAAGTAACTGTTAGGTGTCGTGGAGCCCTGCTTTCTCGGAGATGACTGAACATCTGCCTGCCCATGGGAAGGGGTGAATGAATTCCTTGGTTTGCTTTGCTTGTGTGTGCGGCTTTTGCTCTACCTGTTAAACTGTCTTTATCTCAGCTCATGAGTTTTCTCACTTTTAGCCTTCTGATTCTCTCCCCATTCCACTGTGAGGGAGGTGAGTGAGCAGCTGTGTGGTGCTTAGTTGCTGGATGGGGTTAAACCACAACAGTCCTTCTTGGCACCCAACGTGGGGCACAAAGGGTTTGGGATAACAACAGATTTGATTGGAATCAAGCCATAGTAGCTTTGAGGTGCACCTGTTCCAGCGTGGCCTTATCCATGGGTGACAATGCCTTCAGAGATATACCCACAGCCACAGTCCCTTCAGAAGTAAACCTGCTCCAACATGGCTTTACCCATGGCTGCAGTTCCCTCCAGGGGTGTACCTGCTCTGTCATGGGCTTGTCCATGGCCACACGCTTTGAGGTGCTCCAGTGTGACCTCATGCACAGCCACTGATGCTTTAAGGTGTACCTGCTGCAGCATGGAGTTCTCCCTGGGCCACAATCCCTTCAGAGGTATATCTGCTGTGGCACAGACATAACCATGGCCACAGATGGTTCAGCGTGTCCTGCTTCCACATGGGCTCATCCACATGTCACAGTACCTTTGAACAGCAGTGATACCCTGGCCATCTGCCAGCCCAGGTGCATTGCCATTGCTGTTATCAAAATGTTCCCAGGCACAGCAGAGTAAGATGATAAGCAGTACAGCAAGCAGTGGAAGCAAAAAGCAGCTACTAATGAGCACTAAACTGTAATATACAATAAGGCAAGCAAGCCCCATGAAGCACAGGAGCCTGCCAACTAAAAGCTAAACAGCAGTAACAGCTATAAGTTTCATCTAGCACATACACAAATCAGGAAACTTTGCAGTGCTGCTGGTTTTTATAGTTGTTTCTCCAGAGAAGGTGGAGGTCTCACTATTTCTGTGGATATTCTTGGAATATTTATTTGATTTCACAGCATCCATTCTAAAATAAACCTAAATTATTTTAAGACACGTTGCTAAATCTGAAAGGTGTTACAGAACAGAGGTTGGTGGGTTTTTTTTAATGCAAGTGTTTTCTGACATCTTACAGTATCTACACATGTTGGAGTACATCTGTAGCTAGATTGGGCTACCTCATGAAACCTTGGTTTCACTACTGAAGCAATAAATGTCTCCTGTTGTCTTCTCCATTTAATATAGTGACAGATACAGGTTTTTCACCTGTTTGCTTTGCAATATGTTTATTTTTAATTAAACCTTCTTGGTGCTATTATCTCATTATTGAGGATCAAGTTAGGACTGCAGTATAAAACTGGGAGTACCAAACAAGCACTGACTAAGATGCTTGCTTTTACCTTTGAATTTTATTCCCTTGTATCATCAGGTGCCATTCCAAGCATTTTGGATCATTAATATTTATGCTGAGTAGACCAGGAATTGCTATTAACTTTGATCATAGTGGCAAACTTAATTTTTCTGATTTAACTCCTACTTTGCAATTATTGGGCAATGAAGCACCTATTCTTAACATAAAAGGCTTCTATTCACAGCAGTTCTAGACTGCCTGCTGCTAATGCTCTCTGAGCAGCAGCTTCAGCCTCGCAGATTTTATGTATTAAAATTTGGGTTGGCTTGGTCAGATAGTTCTTGGCTCCTCTTGTATATACCCAGATGAAGTTCTCTGGTATGGCTGATACTAGCTAAGTTGACTGAAGTGTTTGTAAAGTTTATTAAACTGTTTGTTATTCTCAGGTAAGCTGGTGGCATCATCTGCAAAAATAAGGTCTCCTTTTTTGTAGCATGTACTTAAGTAAGAGCTGACAAATGTTACTGAAGAGTTGTTTCAAAATCGTATTTCAAGACTGAAAGGAGAGAGGTGGCTGTGAACTTCTAAGTAACATAAACATTGGACATAGAGTTACCAGTTTAATCTACAAGGTCTATTAATCTATTTGGCAAAAAGATGTAGGCAGTTGGGAGGTTCAGCCCTCATGTATTCACACAATGTATCTAAATGTTCTGAATTGTTACAGAATCTTTTCTGTTGACAGTTTCTTAAAGTTCTGTAATTTTCTAAAAAAAAAACAAACAAAAAAAAAAACCAACCCTAATCCCTTGTCTTTAGTTGACAGGCTCAGTTTTAGAAGATGCCTGGAAAGAAAAAGGAAAGAATGATATGGAGGAAATGATTCAGAGAATTGAAAATGTTGTGTTGGATGCAAACTGTAGCAGGTGAGAAGATAAATTTGTGTGCAATGTTTTGATTTTATATTAAACAGAACACCTTGAAAATCTTCAAGAATAATGAACATGTCCAAAACGTTATCTTAAAAACTTGTATTTATGAAAAGTAAGGTGATGCTTGGGTCACTTCCATTTTTAAAAAAAAAAGTATTTTTTCAGTTGAGGTTTGAGGGGGTTGGGGTATTTTTGTTTGGTTGGTTTTGTATTTTATCTTTTAATGGAGGTGCATGTTGCACTTTGGGGGTTTTTTTTATAAGCCTTTTAGTCCTTGAAATCTTCCATAAGTGCTTTAGGCACTAAGAGGAACTATATATACAAAGAGACAATAGTGGCCATATTTCATAGTTTATACTTTTAAATCTGAATCTAACAGTATTAAATATATACAAATTGCTACAAAGGTAAAGGCAAAATGGAATATGCTTTGTGGTTGGGGTTTTTTTCCTGGAGAGTATACCTTTTTGGCAGGGTCTTGCTGCAGTCTGGAAAAAAATGAGTGGTTGGCTAATGTATTCTGCTTCTCAATTTGCAGTCAACTGTGTGTATGAGGTTCTCTGATTCTGCTGTACTTCATTCTCAGCTTCTTGTAAACTTACTAAAAACGTATGGAGGGTTCAGACACTGTGTGACCTGATCTCTTCCCATATGGAGGGAGGCCAACAGGTAGCTCATAGCATCTGTAGGTTGTAATTGGACTGCCTCTAGAGAGGATGAGGAAGATTTTGCTTCAGGAACCAGAGAAAATGGATAGCACAAGCTGTGACTTCAAAGACACAGAAGCACAAACTTATTTTAATAGAGAAAACAACTGAAGACTTATTTATTTCTTAATGATTTCTCCATGGACTTGCTTAAAAGAAGAATGCAATTTCTATTATTTTAGGGATGAAATGGGTGGTGGTATTTTCTCATGTTGACTGCAAAATTTCAGTGTGATTAAGAGGCCTAAAGTTAGAAGCATAAATTAGATGATTAAAATACAATTTGAAGATCATCCCAGTTTTTCCCAGTACTACCCTTTTATCAGAAAAGGATTTGTTACTCAACTTGTGCTGCAGGTTTGGTATCTTGATGAAAACTATAGCAATTTCTGTTTCATGTGGGCTCCTTAATTTACCACAGAGGAGGTGGAGAGGGTGAGTATATCATAATTGACACATAAAGCATCTAGACTTGCAGGGAAAAAAATTAACTCAAAATTATCTGCAGACTGGACCAAACTTTGTCCTGTTTAGAGCTTTTGGGGAAGGGATTTCACTATCTAGTATTTGCAATATAAGAGAAGCCCAATTTCTTGCTTAGCACAAAACATTCTAAATTTTGTAGTGCTTCTCTTTATTTCAGAGATGTGAAACATACGCTTCTGAAACTAGTAGAACTGCGATCAAGTAACTGGGGTAGAGTTCATGGAACTTCTCCACATAGAGAAGCTACCCCTGAAAATGACCCAAACTATTTTATGGTAAGAATATACATACACTTCAGTTCCTTAATTTAATGTGAATTTAATTTGATTTGTAGACAGTCACATTGCTGAAAACTACAAACAGCTGTCTCTCTGAATGCATATAATTTTCTGTATGACTTTATTCTTAGAATGAACCAACATTTTACACTTCTGATGGCGTTCCTTTCACTGCAGCAGATCCAGGTATGTCACAAGCTTAGCGTATGTGTCTTCTCAGTCTTCTTTAAGAAGTTGTAATTAAGTTTATGTCCTGCTGAAGTACATGAAGTTGTTCTTCAAACATCTGAAACTCATACAACTTCAAAAGCAAAAATTATGTCTGAATCCCTGGCTTTGTGTAACATGTGCCTTATTCTTTATTAAAAGAAGGTAAATGTTTGAAATGAAGAATATGTATTTGAGTTCGTAAGGTTCAGAAGAATTTGTGCCATAGTCCTCAGCACTTGATGTCTCCAGGAAGCCAGAAATCTTCAAGTCTTTATTTGTCCATTGTTAGTAGCAAAAGGGTTTGTTTCTTCCTTGATTTCTTTGTTTTCTGTAATCTGAGCACAATGCAGCATGACATCATTTGAGATAGACATCTGTGACTTTACCATTCTCTGGGAAGATGAGGTTGGTTGATGTCCTGACAAAACACTGTAGCAGGTGTTTTTTTCTATAATGTGTTTCATGCCTTTTAAGGTTTCATTAAATAGGCTATTTTCAAACTGTATAGATGTATGTTAATTTAGAGGACTAGTCTTATATATTTCTCAGTCTAATTTTTACTTTGCCAGATTACCAAGAAAAATATCAAGAGCTGCTTGAAAGAGAGGATTTCTTTCCAGATTATGAAGAAAATGGAACAGATCTATTGGCACCTGGAGATCCGTATGTTTTCTTTTTGAGTGACAGGTTTTTTTAATACCAGCTATTTTTACTGCAGACTTTGGAATCCAATATTGATAAAAAGGAAACTAAATAATATTATTTAGCTTTACAGTGGAATTTATGTATTTGAAGGTGTGTAAGCTGGTTTGTAATCACACAAGTTTGAAAAAAATTTTATATTTATCCAGCTGAGTCGGGTAATTAAATTTCAGATATTTATGCACACATACAAACATATTCTCTTCTGCATCTAAAAAAAAAAATAAATTTGTAAGCAAAATGAAGCACCAGATCTTCAAGTGTTGGTAGTGAGGAAACCTGAATTCATTTGACTGATGCATACACACATCCCAGCTAGACATGATTACAGAATTTTCAGAGTCTTTCAAAGGGAGGAGGTTGTTAAGTTTCTCTCCTCAGGATAAGTACTATTCCCTCAATTAAATGGTTATTCAGTATTCCTGTAGAACAAGGAAAGCAACCTAATTGCAAAGGGGGAAGCAACAGATGGGAATATAGTCTGACTTTCTGACACTGGTTTATAAGAATTGAATAGGAAAGCAGTAAAAGAAATATGGTCTAAAATAAACCACTCTGAGCTTTGTACTCACCTGGTTGAAGGAGGACTTTCAGATCATGATTTGATACCTAAGAACGTATTTGGTGTTGTGTTCATGTGTGATAAGAATGCTGGCCTGCATTTATATTTTTGTTAGTAAGTTAGAAAACTTTCAGAAACCTAGCTGAGGGGAGTGGCAAGAACTTTGGAAGATAAATTAGAGATGTCATCAGAAATCAACAAGCTCATATTGAGGGGAGGGGAAAAGAACAAATTAAATACAAAATGGAGACAGCAGTTAATAACCAGCAAATCTGAAGAGTGACATATGGAAGACTGTGAGTCAAACTTCATGCAAGGTGACTGTGGAACCTTCTTTGTTGAAGGCTTAAGAAAAGCCTAGACAAATGTATGCTGATCTTCTGTCAGCTGTTTCTCATGACTGATGTCAGGGAGAAGGGTTCTGTGTTGAGTCTCTTCTCAAGTCTATGCTTCTACAAGAAGGAAGGAACAAATAAAATAAATGTGTAGACTGCTTCTTTAATGCACGATGCTGAAGGCAAAATACTTCCCTTACACATTTCTGTAGCATTTACTGTGTTTTTATGTGAAACATTTATGGCCTCTGTGTAGGTGTCACATTCTGATTTCCTTGTTTGGGACTAAGGCACGGAAGATGATAAACTGAGCACCTGAAATTAATGCACACTTTTTGAGAGTCAGTAGCTTCTGACTGTTTTTTTAAGGCTGTTTAGAATTACATACACTATCGTGTTCAAGCTACAACTCCGTTGTCCTAGTTTATGGTGATGAACACTCCAGTTGGACCAACAGAAAACAAGGAACACTCAAGTTACTTCCCAGTAATTGTGGAGATAAAGCAAGCTGAAGTTATGCCCATCTGATAGCCTCCACTCTGTGCAATACTTACTACCATTAATGGGATCCAGTCTTTTCTGTGACCTAAATAAGACAGATCTTTTCTAGAAGACTGGTTACCATATCATAGAAGGTAATACAATGCAGATGCAATAGGGAGGTGAATTAACGTTGCCCTCTTTCATATATCAACAAATAGGAATGCAGGTTTTCTACATAAATATATTCTTTGACTGGTGTGCAACCAAGACAGTTGATGCAGTATCGAACTAGGATGTTGGCCAACCAAAAATTATGCTAATATGATGCTAATTATGTTTTTTGCAAATAGAACAGTACAGATGCATTGTTAAATTCTGGGAAGCTTGGATTGCATTATTGCATTTGCTATCATCTCAAGAACTATTTCTGTCTTTTAAACTGTGGACAGCATAAGATGATTAAAATGGTGACAAATAATGTAGCTATTTGTACATATCTATGCTGCTTTGAGGTTTCTGTTTATTTATTTTCCTAGTACCCATGATTCTTTTCCTCTTCATCCCCTCTAAGAAAATGTCATAGTTAACTGCTGTTTATAAAGCTGTGTTTTATTCTTGACATCTACATAAATTATGCTGAAAATCTGTACGTAAGCATAACATCTTCAGTGATTTTTTTTTTTCTTTTAGGTATTTTGATTACATTGATGACGAGATGGATCCAGAAATTGAAGAAGCATTTGAGAAGTTCTGTCTAGAATCAGAACATAAGAGAAAACAGTGAGATGTTGCACACTAACATTAGTTTATTAAGCCAGTTTAGGTATGGTTAGAACACGGGGATATAAAACATTTGTACCAAAATAAGGAACTTGAGTTTCTCCAAGTACTAAAGGTATACAATTTCCATTTTGTTTAACAGAATCTGCCAAAAATTGTAAACTTATGCCCTGTAACTTAAAATGTTGTGTATATATCATAGTTTATTTTATGTACAGGTATATGAACAATGTTTTGGCTGCAATAAAAATTATTTTAGAATTATCATAACTGAAATTAAAATTGACTGGGAACTGCCCCATAAAATTTGCCTTGAGGGAGAAAGGGGAAGAATAACTTGATTAAATTTAATTGCTTGCTTGCTTGCTTGCTTGTTCTAGTATATATTGGGATTTAATCATTCTTTTTACCAGGATACCTAGTTTTAGGTTTTGGTTTGTGGGGTTTCTTGGGGCTTTTGGGTTGTTTTTTTTCCTGTAGATCACAATCATGACAAGTGCTTTGTGAAGGTTTTGTTTTGTGGGGGTTTTTTTGTTTCGTTTATTTCCTTTTTCTTCCTGTTCCAAAACTCATATGGGTGAGGTCCAGACTTTTTTTTCCTGGAATAAACCTGTTATATGTTGATGTGTGAAACAGCAAGCAGTAGTTTGGAAGTTGGGTGCTTTCTAGCTCTTTGGTTCGGATAAGCTTACTTTCAACTTGTACAAGCAAAAATTATCCTTTAATTTGTCGTGTTCTTCAAGACTACATGAATATAGTTACGGTTTAACCCATGCTTCTCAACAGTATGTGCAGTGCTCAATATATATATATCTTTTTTTAATGTATCTAACATGTCTAACCTTCCGGCAACCCTTGTAACTTTCTCTATTCTTCTAATTTTATGTAGTTTGATTTAATTTTGTAGTTGGAGTGAATTCATATATTTCATTAATGTTAACATTTTGAACCCCATATAATCATGTTTGTTTTCCTAGTATGCTCCATTGTTGTTGTTGCCAAACTCAGTTGTACTGTTTCCTGTTATCTGTTACTGGTTAGACTGAGTAGAACCCCTTACCAAAAACAAATGGAACTATTTCTGAAAAGTTGGCTACTATAAAGAACACGTTGTAAATACGCATGTAAATAATTCTGTTAATATTTCACTGTTATTTGTTTGGTTAAATAACTTGTGCATCTGCTAATAGAGTGAGCGCTGACTGTTTTCTGTGTGTTTATTTAACATACTTATTTAGGCTGGAGTTTTGGAAAATAAAATTTAATAAGCTTTGTTTCCTTTGGTATAATTTTACTACCTTGTCTTTTTGCTTAAAAAAAATCTTTTTTTTTTGTTTTGGTCCTTCTTCTTTCTCCCCTTCATCTAACACTTTTTTTTCTTTAAAGTACACAGTTGCGGACAGTATTATCTCTTAATACTCGTTGGGAAAAATAAAATTCATCAAAAGGCAATATGGTCATAGGAACTGTATTAGCATTTCAAAGTCTCTAGACTAAAATCCAGAAACTAAAAAATTGAAAATTACTTTAGATTATGTTGACACACACATTCTGTTAACACTGAGCATATTTCTCATACAAAAATTTTAATTCAAATACAGGTCAGACTTCCTCCCTCTCTTGGGGGAGACATACTTACTCAAAACTTAGCATCCCAAGGAACAAGCATTCATATATGCATTATCATAAACTAATAGTGTCTTCAAGGGATTCTGCTTTACATGTTTTAGTTTTGCATCTCCTGTAGTGTGTCTTTTTTTTCTGTAAAGAAGCTGTCAGACTCCAGATGTATATGCTGTCAGCTGTGGAGACAGTATGTCTTACATGTAGGCAAAGTCACCCTGTACAGACATGTTGGGAACTAGGAATTGTATATATGAAGTAATTCAGATCAAGGTTTGCAAAATAAGCTTTGTCCTCCACCAGAAATCCTGAAAAATCATGAAGTGAGACTTTTGTTTGAAGTGGTGGTGGAGGTTGTGGTCTCTGTACATAGGGAGCTTTGCAAGAGCTTTAAGCCTGTACTGCAATATGGAAAAATGGGTTTTAACTCTGTCCTACTGAGTAGAGAAGACAGAATAATTTTTGCCTTAAACAGTTAACAATCTTTCCTACTTGCCTGGATCTTACAGCAGTCTAATACAAATTAGTAATGGTGGAATGAGATGTGAGAGAGTGAAAGAAAGCGGCAGGTTTCACACTGTCATAATCGCTATTTCCTGCTTGTCTGCCCACTTCTAACTGCTGATAGTTCTGTGTATGATAGAGGTGAGCCTTGAGAGGTTTAAAGATGATTTCACCAGAATTTTAGGATTTACAGATTTCAAGTGCACTGTGTAAAAGTGTTTCTCATCTAGAAGTTTCTGAACTTTGCAGATAAACAACCCTTCAAAAAGATTTATTTTCTTTGTAGCATAATGATAAGCCTGTGAAGGCACAAAAGTGTGGAATGCAAACATTAGGGAAGTGAAGCCAACTTCTTTAGCGCTGGTTTGGAAAAGAAACATACTTTGCATTCAGATCGAAGCACATGACCAAGCTTCACGCATCAGAAAAAGCATCCACAGTATTTGCCACTCCTGACAAATCAACTGTGATTTAACAAAAATGTTTAGTATTTGAAAATGACACTTTGCTTAAAGTAATTTCAAACGGGGCTATTAAGAGGTGCTGCTTTGTATGTGCATTGCTTTTGAATGAGAGTTACACATTCAGAAATAAAGTCACCTTTTTCTCAGTAGTTTCCTTTCACATCTGCAAAGAACTTCTTACTACTGGCCTTTTTTGTTTGGGTTTTTTTTTAGGAAAACAGATGGTCACTGGGTTTTTGAATGTTGGTTTTAAGTGTAACTGTAGCACTACAGAAGGAAGTAAGACTGCCTCAGCTATGTCAGGTATCACAAATTATGCATAGCTGGGGTTTTTTGTTATATTTTTTTTTAACTAGATTAATCCATTATGGCATGGAGTATTAGTGACACTCGGTCTGGTCTGTAATAATCAATTTCTTTCTGGGACAGTAATTCCTTACCACTTTCTGCCTTTCCTTCTTACTGTACAGAACTCATTCAATTATTGATCGCTCCAGTTTGCAGCTTCTGACTGAATTATAGTTCCAGTAATCTAGTCTATGCCTGTGTATCCTACTAGTTGATACAGGAACAGAAAATGACATTCTGGCCAAAAGTCAGGGAAGGTACTGCACTGTCTGTGAATTGCTGATTTGCCGCTTCCAAGTCAGCCTACTTGACCTCCTTCCACAGTTCCTATGCTGAGGGTCCCGACCATAGCAGTGAAGTTGCCAGCAAAATATGATGCATTGTCTGAAAATAATAAAAAGTAATAAAGGATTAATAATCCAGATACATACCTTGAACCTTGCTTCAAGCAAGTACTGTGCAGAATAACACTCATTAGAAAGGGTATTGCAAATAGAACCAGATGTATTTTGATGCATGGCTGTGCCTGCAGCTACTTGACTGGATGTTGATCTACTCTCTCCTTCCGTGGAGAATGGAAAGCTGTACTGAACACAGTTCTTCCCTCACAGCATACTGATCTGAGAAACCTGTGCCTCCGTTGCCAACGACTGTTACAGCTAGGTGAGACCACAGGACCTAGGGTGGCCTGTACAGCAAAGGATCTTGAATTACACTTGCTTAGTGCTTTAAGCAGGAATTGGTAATGACTGGTCACTTAACTGTGAACTGCCCATCCACTTAAAGCAGCTTTGATTAAACTGTGAAGGGGGGGGGCATGTATCCTCCAAAAAGTCAACTGGGCATACTTTTTGAATTGCCCTTCGGGAAGTTAATCTTTGTCTACTCCGCCAGGGTTCCCGTGACCCAGTTCTAGATGTCCCTGCCCTGTGAGGGTGCGAATGTAAAGCAGCAGTCAGTTACCAGAGAACGACTCATCCGTCATCCGTCTTCGGGATCTGCGGCAGCTGAGCTGCCTGCCTTCGGTTCTGCCCCCCAAGCACCCACCCCCTCGTTTTCCGAGGCGCAGCTGCGGGGAGGCAGGGAAGGCAATGCCCTCTCGCACGGCCGCTGGCGCGCTGCCTGGCGGGGGGAGGCAAGGCCGGAGCAGCGTGCCGGTGCTGCCGCAGCAGTCCTCCGGGCAGCCCTGCCCGCCGCCGGGGCACCTGCCGAAGGAGGTGTAGCTTGAAGAAGCGCAGTTACAGTCAGACAGGGCTGCTTCTGTAGTCTAGGCCTTCGTACTGC
>NW_010972556.1:925509-925795 GCF_000737465.1 Haliaeetus leucocephalus
CGCCGCGGCCCTCCGGGGAGATGGAGGCCGAAAGGCTGATGGTGCTGTACGGGGACGACTCGGTGGAGGTGCGCTACGCGGGGGGGTCCCGCCTGCTGCTGTCTCCCTGCGGCTGCGAGTACCTGTACGAAGCGCCGCCGCCCGCCGCGGCCCACCCCCTCCAGCCGGCGGCGACCACCCGGCAGCGCGTCGCCTTCGCCCTCAGTGCCTACCGGGTGCGTGGCGGGCAGGCGCTGACAGGCCCTGCGGGGAGGGATGCGGCCTCCGCGGCTGCGGGGGTTGCCGG
>NW_010972556.1:925912-926459 GCF_000737465.1 Haliaeetus leucocephalus
GCGAGAGCGGAATCGCCGTTGCTCTCTGTAAAGTGGAGGGGCTTTCTTCGCCTCTGGTCCAGAAGAGAAGAGGAAATCGGCTTAAAATCTTTGCGCTGCGTAGAAAAACTCGCAATATGACGGGGTTGTGTTGTTCCGTTCTGTTTTTCTTTGCGCTGCAATAGGAACAACTTCTGCGTGCTCTGGACTTCCGGAACAAGTTTGCTTCTCGCCCGTACTTACCTTCACACGTTATACCTCCCGAAAGAAAAAAGGTGAGAATTACACGTGTAATGCTTCTGTGAAATAAACTTAAATTGGACTCGCGTGCCTTAGCGTGCCTGTGTATGAGCAGGCCTTGGAGATTGTCTGCAGAGTACAGTTTGGCTAATGCAGTGGCCAGCTTGACTAGAGTACTGCCATTTTAAATTACAGTTTTAACTGTTACTTACTCCTCCATTTAACACTGTCAGTCAGTATCACTACGTACTTGGGGTTTAACTGCAGCCAGCAGCTAAGCACCACGCAGCTGCTCACTCATTTCATCCCCACCCAGTGGGATGGGGGA
>NW_010972556.1:927200-938347 GCF_000737465.1 Haliaeetus leucocephalus
TAACAGTCTATCTGGGCAGGAGGGATGGTGCGAAGTCCGCTCGGTGGGCAGAGCGGGATCGGGCTTCGGTGCAGTGCGGCGAGCCAGTGACATTGGGCACAGCAGGAGTATGATGTGTACTGTTGGATTGTTGCATGCTGAAGGCAATTCTGGTGCCATCACTACTGCGTTTCACTCAGTTTTATCAAAGTTCATTCTGGCTTAATCTAAGCGATTCTTCCTGTAATACCATTGATACAGCGTATGACAATTACAGTAATGATAACATCCAGTGGCAGGGTTATACTGCAATTAACATCATACAATTTAATTCATTGGCTATTCTCACCTAAAATCAAACCCCCTTGAGGCACACATTGGCGTTCCCCATCCTTCCACAGCAGTCACCAAGTGCACCCAGGTCCTTGAGCAAAAGTAATCGCACGAATGCGTTTGCCTCAGCCTGAGGCAGGAGTGACCCAGACTGTCTTCCCTAACATATTTTTTATGTGCACTACGGGGACTTTATCCCCTTCTACAGTAGGTAAAAGTTCTGACTGGGCAGGGCCACCCCGATTGGCAGGTCCTCTGGTGTTGACTAACCAGGGAGCTTTTGCTAAATGTGCATCCCAGTGTTTGAAGGTTCCACCCCGCATTGCTCTCAGTGTAGTCTTTAAGAGCCCATTGCATCATTCGATTTTCCGGGGGGCTGGTGCGTGATAGGGGATGTGATATACCCACTCAATGCCATGCTCTGTGGCCCAGGTGTCTACGAGGTTGTTTCGGAAATGAGTCCCCTTGTCCAACTCATTTCTTTCTGGGGTGCTGTGTCGCCACAAGACTTGCTTTTCAAGGCCCGGGATAGTGTTCCGGGTGGTGGCACGGGGCATGGGCTATGTTTCCAGCCACCCGGTGGAAATGTAGCGCTTGCCTTGGCGGCTTTGTGGGAGTGTGATATAATTGATTTGCCAGGCCTCGCCATATTTATGTTTCGGCCACTGTCCTCCATACCACAGGAGCTTTAACTGCTTGGCTTGCTTGATTGCAGCACATGTTTCACGTTCATGGATAACTTGTGCAACAGTGTCCATGGTCAAGTCCACCCCTCGATCACGAGTCCGTCTATGTGTTGCATCTCTTCCCTGATGGCCTGAGGTGTCATGGGCCCACCGAGCCATAAATAATTCACCCTTATGTTGCCAGTCCACATCCACCTGAGCCACTTCAATCTTAGTGGCCTGATCTACCTGCTGGTTGTGCTGATGTTCTTTAGTGGCCCAGCTCTTGGTACGTGAGCATCTACGTGGCATACTTTTACAACCAGATTTTCTAGTCGGGACGCAGTATCTTGCCACAGAGCGGCAGCCCAGGTGGGTTTACCTCTGCGCTGCCAGTTGCTCTGCTTCCATTGCTGCAACCACCCCCACAGGGCACTTGCCACCAGCCATGAGTCAGTATAGAAATAGAGCGCTGGCCGCTTTTCTCTTTCAGCAATGCCTAAAGCCAGCTGGATGGCTTTCACCTCTGCAAACTGACTCGATTCACCTTCTCCTTCAGCAGTTTCTGCAACTTGTCATGTAGGACTCCATACAGCAGCCTTCCACTGCTGATGTTTTCCCACAATGCGACAGGACCTGTCGGGGAACAGGGCATGTTGCCTCTCATTTTCTGGCAGGTTATTACAGCGTGGGGCCTCTTCAGCATGCAACACCTTCTCCTCTGGAGATATTCCAAAATCTTTGCCTTCTGGCAGTGATCACTTCCAAAATTCCTGGGCAGTTGGGGTTTCCTGTGCAAGCCCGTTGTGTGAACAGTGCAACCCACTTACTCCACGTGGCATCAGTCGCGTGATGTGTAGAGGAGACCCTCCCTTTGAACATCCAGCCCAGCAGTAGCAGTTGGGGTGCTAAGTAAGAGGAGCTGTGTTTCAGTACCAGCCACTTCCGAGGCAGCTTGAACTCCTTCATATGCTGCCAATATCTCTTTTTCATTTGTAGTATAGCGAGCCTCAGATCCTTGATATCCCCCACTCCAAAACCCCAGGGGTCAGCCTTGGGTCTCCCCGGGTGCTTTCTGCCAGAGGCTCCAGGTAGGGCCGTTCTCCCCAGCTGTGGTATAGAGCAGTACCAACCACAGGGGGTTGGATATTAATATATTAATATATTCAGTGTCATGGTTATATCTTCAGTTTGTTCTTCTTCCTTTCCTAGAATTTTCAAACACTTCAATACACTGCTTAAACTGCTGCTGAACATAGAGTATGTTGTCATGGGACTGTCAATCATAACACCAAGATCTTACTCGTGGGTGGTGGTAGTCAGCTCAAAGCCTATCCTTTTATAGGTAAAGTTAGGATTGCTTTTCCCAATTTATATCACATTATGTTTATCTAGACTGAATTTTTATCTGCAGCGTTATTGTCTGGCCATTTGATTTTTTTTTTAGGGTCCTTTTGCAATTCTTCATGGTATATTTTCATCTTTCGTGCTCCAAATAACCTTCAGCAGACTTTCCCACCTTACTAATACACTAGGTACGGCCATGTTTCATTTTTATTGGACTCCAGGCTTTTCCAGTGCTGGGCCAAAGTATAATTGGGGCTGAAACATAGGTAATTAAAGGTTAGTCAAATGAGGCAAAGCTGATTAAATTGAGATAAAGCAAATGATGAAAAGTGTGAATACTCATTTGCTCAGTTTTTTTCACACCTTATTTGAGACGGTTTGCATTTCTGTGTTTATTTGGGATCCAGTGTTTTACCTAGAGACTTCAACTGAAAGCAGACTAAGGGTATTTTCTGTGTGGTGATCAGGTACAAGGACAATACAAAGAAAAATGCCTCATTTTAGTGCAGAATTTCTGCAGATGGCTAGAAATGCATTCTGTATCTTGACAGAATGTTTCTAGTTTCAGAAGGTGGTTAGTGCATTTTCTAAATTATAACTGTATCTTCTCTTTGGGCAAAGCTTTAATCTAGGGCATGACCTAGATGCAGTGCTTGTTTGGAGTAATTTGTTGAGAATGATCTGCTTCATTTTTGTAGAACGAGTAGCACAAGGGCATATGCTGTGAAAATGGTTTTGTTTGTTTTGAACAAAAGTGCTAATTGAAGCAGCAGCCTGTACTTGAAGAGCAGTAAAATTAAGCTATTCTTTTGAGACTTTCCACATGTTGTACTGTAAAAGTCTAAAACCTTTATTATATTTTAAATTCTTCTGCAGAAATACATTTTATCCACATCATAGCAATAGCTGTGTAACTTAACCTGCGGTGCTGCAGGATTAAGTAAGATTACCCACCTAGCTGCAAAACATTTTCAATAAATTGCTGTGTGGGTTAAGAATGCATAAATAAATGTCACATGCCATTTTACAGTGTTATTTTAATTTTATAAATAAAGAGAAGATTTCAGAGCACATGGGGGTTTAATGTAGACCATCTTAATGTGGGCTTTCCATGAAGTCTACTGATAACTAGAAGGATCAAAATAATTCAGGCCTTCTCTTCAGTGTTTCTTGAGAAACAGTTGGAAACAGAAGTATCTACTGTCTGTGGGCAGTCATGCCTGGTCACCTAGCCATGGACCTTAGTAGTTTATGAATGCATATTAAATTAAAACATTATGGCTAGATAGAACTCCGTTAGTACAGGAGGAAGCAGACATGAAGGTCAGATACTTTGCTTCGTCTTGAGTTCATGTATGCAAATAAATACAAAGTTTCTTGCCATACATCACCTTGCAGAAGGACTGAATTCATCATTTAAATGTAAATGCTCCATTGTAATTTCTGGGAAGCAGGTCATTTTTATCTTAGTACACATTCCAATCCTTTTTCTTGTATTAGATTCTTTTCAGTGATATCTTAGAAGTTAGATGGCCTGACCCTACTACGGCTGATCTGACAAGATTTATAGACAATGGCAGTGTGAAGATCTCATCAGTAGATGGTTATGCTCACCTTTACCTGTCAGAATTGCAGCAAGAATTTACAGTGGAGTTCTTATGCAAAGTCAGCCAGTCATCTGCAGCATCTTCACGCTCCTCTCAAAAGAACAGCGACTATCAAACCGGAGATCAGTATGGAAAATCAAGTAAAAAATCTGTTGCAGAAATGTCATTGAAACAAATGAGAACAGAGAATAAGAAGAATGAACATGGTTGTGCTGAAGGTAAATGCAGAGAACCAGCCATACCAGCAGACCAAAAAGACAGAGATGGAGTCCCTTTGTTCTACACAAATTGTTCTGAATACACATGGGTTACACAGCGTTGGTCTGTTTCCTCCTACCCAGAACAATGGAAGTACCCTTTGTTCTTGGCACTAATGTGCTGTAACTTACATACTGTTAAGAATGTAATGAAGACATGTGAGAAAAACAACCATACATCTATAGGAGCTGATGTTTTAATAGACCCTGAAACACGTGAAAGGGTTTCTTGTTTACCTACAGCTTTGCCACTCAGCTGCAGAGCCCCACATTTACACAGGTAATTTAAGCTGTTTACTTAGTAGTTGTTAAGATATGTTTTACAGTTCTGCGATTTGAAACCTCAACCTCTAGCAAAATAACAAATTACTATAGTATTATTTTTTTTAAGGAACTTTTTGAAACATGAAATTTGTGAAATCAACATTCTGTATCCTACTGTAATGAATATATCATAAGTAGTCCAGAGAAAAATACATTTTATTTTCTGACATGCTGTATAAATATGTAAGTGAAAAAGAGAATACTGAAAAAAGAACACAGCTTTTGGGTTGGTTTGGGTTTGGGTTTTTTTTTTTTTCATTTTTGAGACGATAATACTTCTGAGGTGGGCCAGTGGCATACATTCTCTGTCAGCACCACTAAAAATAATCAAAAAAACCTTTGCAGGTTTGAGAAAACTAATCTGGTAACTAATGTGGATAACTAAGGAATCAGAGGACTCTGAAAATATGTGGCCTGTTCTTCTTTGAATAGGTGTGCATGCATCTGTTTTTGGTACAGAAATGATTACTAGCACACACAAAAAACCTGGACCTTTGGACTTACTGAAGCTTTTACTGTATTTTATACAGGTGGACTTCCTGTGACTTCTTTCAGAATCGAGGTACTGAAAAGTATTCCTGCCCTCAGCTAATTCAAATTGTATGGTGCCAGGGTGTTCTGTATAGGTATGTAGGAGATCATGTGTTTCATCTTTGGAAGACTTAATTTGTATGGGAATTAAGCTTTAAGATGAAAAGTCTTACTTTGTCCCCTTCTCACTCTTTGAGAAATTGTGTACAATCTTCATATAAAAATCTGTCCATTTCTGCTGTTTGTTCATTGGACTTCAAATTTTCTAGTACATTATTTTTCCAGGTCTGAAAGTGACTACATCTGAAACAGTCTGAAATCATGTTTAAGGCTTTTAAGAAGTGATCTGATTATCTGATTTCTTAAAGGTTTACTGGGCAGCTGGAGCTCCCACAGACTTCACTGACAATTACAGGGCTTGGTTTCTTTGCAAATTACATTGCTCCTTTTGATGCTGAAGATTTCATGCTTTAGAAATGCTTGTCTTGGTGACCTACGTAATTCGCATGTTGCAGGCAGCTAAACTATGGATTTTCCTGGCAAATCACCTTGTCCCTATGGTTAAAAAAAAAAAGACCTTTTAAAAAATTGCCCATTCAATTCTGTTATACAAGCTTTGAAAATGCTACAGTTGCTATCAGCATCTGAAAGTTTTTGACAGAAGCATAATCAGCCTTTAAAGCTTTAATCTTTCTGCCCAGTGTTCTTCATTTTTCTCAGTGTAATTCTTAAATTTTCATCTCATCTGAACAAAATGTTTAGCAGCTCTTCAGTACTATACCTCATTTCTTTGGAAGTATGGTGAGTAGCCATACTTCGTCTTCTAAGTCCCATTACCAAAGTCCAGGCATGTAATCACAGAGTTGCAGAATTGGGTCATTAAATGGATTTAGGCTCCAGGATACTGTATGTTCACAAGTAAGAGACCCTTGATCTTCGTGAAAAACACACAGCTGCAGTGGAAATTTAAGACCTTCACGTTGTTCAAGAATCATTCAGTCTGACAGTTCTCTGTGTACACTAGGTAGGGCTGGTCCACTAAAAAAATTGGATTTTTCTCTTTAGAATCACTAAATTTTGTGGTCAGTGGAATGAGCAGCTCCTGTGAGATGTTTACCTCAACACAAAAACCCCCTTTCCTTAGCTTGTTTAACTCCCACCTCCCATGCACACAGGCAAACAAAGAGCCTGGTAATGCTATCTTCTGTGTTAAAAGAAGTGATTGGTACACCCTACCATTTGTGGAACAGTATAAAGTTTTTCATGTGAGGGTTGTGTTGAAAATGTGTTTCTGCTTAGTGCTTTCTTCAGGTGTACTAAACTGTTTTGCTTGTCTAGTCACACAGCATTATGAATACTTGTTAAAAATCTTGTTACTTCTTTTAGATTTATCCATGATAGGACAAACATCACAGAAATTTATCCTGGTGATGACTCATTTTTCAAGTCAGAGGGAGCATTTTTGGGAAACTATTTCATACATTATGCAATCCAAAAAGGAACAAAAAAGGTATAAACCAATAAAACTATTTTAAAATATGTTCCAAATTCCTTAAAGTTAGCAGTTTTCTTAGTTTTAAGACATTTGGCTATGCAGTCTATACTGAAGTCCCTACATTGGTAATTACTATAATGACTGAATCAAGCAATCAGTCGTACAAAAAAAGAGATTATTCTTTCTGTTTCAGAATGTATTTTTGTAAATTATAGACAAAATAAATCTTATTCACTGTAACATTTATTTCACAAGCTCAAGTATGTACTGCAGTAAGATTCTACAATAACCATTTCTCACTAATTTAGAAGAGAAGTTTAGTCTTTAATATACGGATTAGAGTTTAATCTTTATGTGCTTGGAAGTGTTTTCTTTTTTTACTGTATGGAGACAGAACCTAGAAGATGCAGGTTCTGTTCTGGCTTTGCCACAGACCAGCTGTTCTGTGCTGGAGAAATGGCTTTGCCCCTCTGTGTCCGTCTATTGTTAAGTTTCCCCAGAGAAGAGATCCTCTTGCGTGCTTATGCAGTGCTTTGTATTTTTAAAGCAGAGTTAAGGGTCAACTCTGTACCCTTCAAACTTAGCCTTTAACTTGTAGTCAAACATAGTTACTCAGTAAAAAACTACAGTCTACTCTCTGATACGAGAACTTTTTTGTCCATACTGAGTGCATGGAAACGGTGAATGTTAAACGATACAGCTGCATGTTTTTTTACTTTTCAAGGAGATATGTATCTGTGTTCTGGGACAAATTTTAATGTGATTATAGCTGCTTTCTGGGAGGCCAGAAATTTAATTATCTTGCAAGCTTTTAATACTGTTTTCATGCTACAGTGCCTGTATCTAACTCATCTCCTTTCTGCTCTTCACTGCAGAGAGAAGAAAAGATGTATTCAGTAAACAGCTTACCTCCTGATGTACCAGGAAATCCATACTCTATATCCTCTGTTGTTACTCAGGCAACCAAGTAACTTTGCTCTACTTTATCTTTGTTACATTAATTCCTCTGGCTTTGAATGGACAGTGGTTAAAATTACACATAATACTTATTATGACAAGTATAAAAAGCATAAAAGTATAAAGTATATATATATAAAGTGTAAAAATCAAAGGAATTTATATTAGTACTGAGGATGTTTATAAACTTACAGAACAAAGGTCACAACTGTTTAAGTGACATAGTAAGTATGAAATGCTTAATATTTTGTTTATTTTCTCCTCAGAATACTTCAGTACTGCTACAAGACTAAACTATCGTTAACTCATAACTGTTATCTCTGCTGCTGGAAAATGGTATGTAGCTGAAGATTTATAAATCTTTCAGTGTTATAAGGATGATTATACAGGCTATAGGGAATAGGACCTAATCTAGAGGGAAGAATGGTGAGTATATCCTTAAAGATCAGAAGGTATATATTTGGGAACCAAAAGCATGCAGTGTAAAGGTATATTTGTGGAGCAGAAAGCAATTGCATGATAAAGAGAGCTGGTTGTGGTCTGGAAAAGCAAGTGAATTGAAAATCTGGGAGAGATACAAACAGCTGTAATGATGTAAGTAACCTTTCCTCAAGTTTTTAATGCTATTTGTTTGGTTCTAGGTACCTGAGACAGATGGACGAGAAATGTTGCCAGTTTTGCTGTATGAAAAGGTTATTCCCAGCATTGGAAGACTCATTGTGTACTCGGATCATAAAGTCCATACTGCTTTTTGGGATGGTATGACCTTGATTATGATCTGGGATTTCAGCTCTTCCTGTAGTAAGATCCAGGTAACTCATGAGTTAGGGGAATGACTATTCTTAAAACTCTTCATGAAAAAGTGTTACTAGGAAACTAATGAGGAAATGAAATAAAAGTTTTGCGGCCTATAAAATATAACTGGAAGAGTTTCTGCTGTGGCTTACTCTTGAGCTTTTATAGTAGTCTAAATGAAAATAGGAACTATCCACAAACACCACTGTTAATGTATTGCCAGTATTTTAACCAGAAATTAGGAGGAAAAATATTTTAGTGCATAACTGATGCCTAGAGAGGCAAATGAAGCTTTATGCTTTTAAGAAGTCACTCATTTGATCAGAGAAGGGAGTGTTTGTTTTATATTTCAAATTATGTGTAATTGAGCAAATGGAGAGTGAGAAGTTAATTGGAAAAGTGACCTTGCGCATATGGTATTCCATATACATTTTGAAATCTACTTAATATAGAAGTAAAAAGATAACGTTGATTTTTGAAAAATGGCACTCCAGAGAAAATTACGTGAGTGTGGGATTCAAGGTTGACTGCTGAGACTTTTAGCTTCTGTTAAAGAAGCGGAGTTTGGGCTGGGCATCGGGTGTTAGTCACTCCATGCTTTGAACCCTAGGTTTCCTGAAGCAGAGTCTCAGGCACTGAATCTCGTAAAAATAAATAATTTAATACAGTCGTACAGCAGCAGGATCAGCTCGAGCTGGGTGCTTCCAGGGAGGGATCCTGATCAAAGAAATTCCTGGGCAATTATACCTTTACAGGCTATGCATCCCCCCTTCACACGATCTCCACGTGCCTTTGACGTGCCCTTTGGTCCAGTAGTGATTCTGGCGTGACACCTTCTGTCTGCTTACTGGCCTTCACTGTCCCCAGGCAAGCCATTACCTTGTCTAGTTGCAGCTGCTTTTGATGATAGTACCCTCCTTATCCTCTGGTTTGTGCTGGCTCTGAAAGCCATGTCTTGCTTGAATAGTTATAAATTCAGTAGTAGTTCAGCAAATCTGCGTGAAAGTTTGCAGCTTGCAGCCTAAGTCTTCAGCAAATCTAGCTACTCATGCCAAGTAAGTGAACAGCATTCTAAATCACACAAGTCTACACAGTTCATTCTGATTTAAACTTACTTATTTAAGCTGAACAACTAATAGTTCTTAACAGTGTATTTGCTTATTACCCTAAGGTGACAAGACACAGAAAAGATGTTAAAATGTCTGAGGGTATCTCTGTTATAAACAACATAAATATGATCGTCTGTGTGTCAAAAGATACAGTATAACTTCCTGATGTGAGCTAACTGAAATCTGTATACTCACTCATGATAAAAAGAGGAGGAACTGAAAATTCTACAGGTTTGGAAACATTGCTACACACTTTTAGAAATAATTTATTGTTGAATAGCACAAAATGAGTGTTGGGGCCATGCCAGGTGTTCTCCCTCCCCCCCCCCAAATTCTACCCTTACCAAAACACAAACTTTTAAGTGTTTAAAGTGGAATGTTCATAGATACTTAATTCTTAAGTTGGCGTACTATATTTGCTTTTTTTTTTCTCCAGACTGCAGCAGAAAATTAGTACTTGTAATTTTTTTTCTTCTAAGGTAAATGAAGATGTAGGCTGGTGTAAGTTAACTACTCCTGATGGGGTACAGCAGCTAATAAAAATAAGTCATCCTGGAATCTATGAAAGGTATAAGTAATTTAAACAATATAAAGTTAAATAGAAAATAATTCTGTACAAATCCTTTTATATGAATAAATGCTATTTCCTGAAAGCATATTGAGGGGGGAAACCAAACACCTAATGATAAAAAAAGCTCCATCTTACATCTGGCAAAGATTAAGGACCTGTATGACTCAGGGCCACTGCATCTGTTGTTCCATTGTAACAGTAATGTCTTTTTAGAAAAATAACTAGAGCTGCAACTTGGCACTGACATCAGTGGATAAGAAAAAAAGTAATCTTTGTCCTATATAGAGTTGGTACATAGAACTGGATAGCACTTATCCAATTTCGCTTTATTACAGATACTGACCTCTGCCTGCATATTGCTTTCTCTAATCTGCTTGCTGTAATTACAGCCTCATTATGGGAATCATCAGAAGCTTACTGTGCTGCATTTTAGCAAGCAGATAGTCACAAACAAAAAGTAACATTTGTATGCTATTCATTACAAATCATACAGCTTTGTTATAAATTTCTGCAACTGCATAGATTAAAATATGAAGGAGATTCTAGACAAAAAGTGGGCATCAAAAAATGGCAAGGAAACAGGAAAAGCTAGATTTTGAATCATAGCTTCTTTCTTTCTGATCAATGTTTATTGCTTAATGCCTTCAGTTTTTTGCTTGAATTAATAAGACTGTATTTCTCACACAAATAACTACTTTTCTGTGAATTTTCATGTGAACATAGGTACATCAGAACAGCAATAGAGTGGTGCAGAAGTTTGAATGAAAGAAAGGAGATTCCTGAATATACAGCACACTCTGTAACTGAAGAAAATTGGTATTCGTCTTTATCCTAAATAATTGACTACAAATAATGTTGAAAGTAAAATTCAAAATAACTATAAACTGTGAATTTTATAGACTGCATTTCCTAAGCATCAAAAATGAAAATTGTAAGTCCATTTATTTTGTTTGGTTTCATATTTTTCTTTCAGTTTTTTAAATGTTAGGTAAGTTGAGTTCTAGGTGAAGCTTGTTTCATGGCGCTTCTGCCTGCCTTACTTAAAAATCAGAATTATGGTGACTGCCAAAGGAGAATTAATGTTACAGAGAGTTATTTTGCAAAGTGGAAAAAGAGAAACTAGTCTAAGAAAGGCGTCTTTTAACAGAACACCAAGCAGTTCAAAATAGTACTTGGG
>NW_010972556.1:938503-938731 GCF_000737465.1 Haliaeetus leucocephalus
ATAATTGGTTATACTAACTCTGTACACATGCATAAACATAGGACATAATTGGTTATATCAACTAAAACATCCGAAACTTGTCTCAGTCTAATTGGTCGAGATAAGCCCCTGAATTGAGGTTGTTTGTGCCAAGTTCCCTTTATTGTGGAATGTGCACCTGTGTTTTTCTAATTGGGATCTTTCTTTTTCTGTCTTCTTGTTTATTCTGTTCAAGGCCTTCTAAAGGCA
>NW_010972556.1:938772-941114 GCF_000737465.1 Haliaeetus leucocephalus
ACTTGGGACTGCTAAGTGACACTTGTATCTCTTGCTAATATATTTGTCCTTTCTAATACATGCTACTGACCAAAGGTCTACTGACATCATATAGAAACATATTCAGGTATTAAAAATGTGTTAATTGAAATCAATTACATTTGCACTTGTTATTCAAGTTATAGCAGATTAAGTAGCTGATGAAATGAAAATTATGTCTATATTTATACATACATACAGCAAAGAGACTATTCTTAGAGCAGAGCCCTGATTTTTGGAAACACAAATGATTGACAAATGGCAGCCATTGACTAGTGGTATGAAAGACAAAAATTAAGCATTTCTTTCACTTCGATTTTGCTCATCTAATTTTCAGTATTGCTGGAAACTATTAAAAATTAAAAATTGAAGTAGAAAATACATTTGAGAACCTTTTATAATACTAAATCGTTTAATAATCTTTATTTTCTTGGACAGGTCTGCTGATGTTGAGCTTGAAAAAATACAGAGATTTAACTGTATCCTTTTGAAAGCTGTAAAGATTTTTCACTTTTATATTCTGTTGTTCATCTGCATATTCAAATCTGCATTTTAGATCATGAAAGGCTCTCTATCCTGCTCTCACCTTCTTCTACTGTCTTACCTACTTCTTAAAATTACCTTTTTAAGCCATTTTTTGTTTTCTTATTTATCATTTTTGTTTTATCATTTATCTTGTTCAACTTCTGCATCACAGCACCAGAAACAAAACCAGTGGCAGAGTACAAAAGTAAAATAAAAAAATCACCAAAAAAAGGAAGCCCTTTAATGGGTATTGCATGCTCATCTGCTGATCTGTTCTTGAAAGAGGGATGATGCAGTTGCTTTTGGGCTTATTGTTGCAGTACAATACCTTTCTGTTTATTGACTACCTCAGTATTGTTCCATTGGGTTCAGCCAGCTCAAAAAACTATGCTGCGCTGCATGTGCTTCAAGCCACTCTGTAATTGTCTTTAAGCCAATGTTCAGTTTTATTAGCATGAAAAGTGCATGCTATTGAACTGTGCAGTGTGACATCAGATAGCTTACTTTTTAAAGTTAACTTTTGGATAAATTGAAGTCTTAGTTAAAGACATTTTCTATAAATGTTGTAGCCATTTTAAGTAATAGTCTTTTATTTTTTTGCTTTATGTAATTACCAGCCTATGAAATGTGAGACTTTGCAGTGCAGAATGATGAATACAAATGTAGAGAAGTATTTTTCTCATTAGGAGAAAGAGTTTGATATTTTTTCCTTAACAAAACAACACTAGTTTTATTGGATAATAGCAATGTTCTGGAAAGGTCATCTGCTGCAAAAAACAATCCACCTGGTATTGCTGTCAGAAAAACAGAAAAAGGGAGTGAGCCAGAAGAAATCAGTGAAGGGGGCGTCTTGGAGGCTTTGGAAAAAACTTCTAAAGTAATTCGGGATATTGAATCTCTGCTTGCAGCTTCTGGGAGGTGAAGCCTCTTAGCATGTGAAGACCTGTGCTCCTCCATACCTTCACAGGAGCTGTCCCAGCTATGTCTGAGGAGGCTTAGAGGTGCGAGAGGAATGAAGGCTGAAGGCAGAGTGATAAGGTGCCATTGTTAACACCTCAGCAGATCAACAAAGTCTCTCAGTTGCTATTATAATACCAGAGTTTTGTGTATTGTGGATAGGCAAAAAGAACAGGTGAAATAATAGAGCACAGCTGTGTAAATACATCAGGGCTGACCTGACAGTGCTGCTTTTAAATGTGTGGATGTCTGTTTGAATCGTTTAATTTTACAGAGGATTGCGCAAGCATCTTAGTTACCTGCTCAAGCGACGAGGGTAGGGATAAGCAGTTTTTAACTGTAAAAATGTGCTTCTATTCAGAAGCTTACACCAAGTAGTCCAGTACTGAATAAAAAGTTTCGCAAACACTTTCTACTCTACTGTTTTGCAGTAAATAAATATTTATTTAAAGCGTCTTCAGCCCCTTCCGTCACTTGGTGGCGCACCGTATCTTTAGTGATAAAATGCCAGCCTCTTCCCGTTGGGTTCTCTTCCAGCGCTTTATTTAATCATGTTGTGACTCCCCCAGCCCTGTTCCTAACATCGCTAGAATCGTTCCTCCCTCAGAACCAAGCCCCGCTCCCATCGCCCCGCCAGGCGAGGAGAGGAGGAGACAGGCCGCTCCCTCAGCCGCGGCGGGCGGCCCGCCGTCCCAGCGTGCTCCGCGGCCACGCATGCTTCGTAGGCCGCGTCGACGGGCTTCGGGGTGGGGGGTGGTTGCCGCGCTTCACTTCTATGGGGCGAAGGGGGCGGCTGGCGGCGGCCGCACTTCAGGTGGGCGCGGAGGGCGGCGGGGCGGGCT
>NW_010972556.1:941124-994539 GCF_000737465.1 Haliaeetus leucocephalus
CCGCCCGCCGTCGCCCGGGCCGGGTAGACGCGGGCTTCTCCTCACGGTTCCGGGCTGCCTGCGGCGGGTTGGGGGTTTCGGGGCTGCGTTGGTGAGAGGAGCCCGGGGCGTTTATAATGCAGTGGGTTTTACTGAGAAGAAGCTAAAGCGGGGGAAGGCTGTCGTAGCAGTCTGACGGGAGCCAGCGTCCAATGCCTGTTTTTTTAATAGAGGTACCCATACGTCGTGTCAGGTCTTAACATAAGAAACGGTAATGCGGTGCTTTACCGAAAGCCAGGCGTGTCACTTACGTGTAAGGTTCCCTAACACTCTTGGCTCTGTTTCTGCGGTAAAGGTGACAGTACGTTTTTATTTATTAATGATTGAGGAGATGGCTGATGAGGGGTCTTTGGTGCTGCGTGTTGAGACAAAGCATACCCTTTCCTCGTGACATAAAAATTATTGCTGATCTCTAATTCTGTGTATCTGTCTGCCGCATGCGTGTCTTTCCTTCATCCCTCTATTTAGTTACATATACTGATTGTATTTTAATCTTAAATTGGGTTAGCTGTTTATGATCCAAATGCTGTTCTAGTTAATGAGGGCAATGCATAAACTGCTCATGCTGTTTTCTTCCTTGTTTTTTTTCTTTCTTATCTATGATGACAAATGATTTTTTCTTCTACTGGATAGTACCGTGGTCTGTTTCTAGTTACTAAATACTTTTAGGACATTTCTTTCAACTCTTTCTTTTAGGTGCATCTCAGTTCCAAAGTATTCAATAAGGAGAAGGTCTGCATTCTGGTGTCGTGGTATCTCTTTTCAAACACTTTAATTTATGGTCCCTGAAATAAACAATTTAATTAAATCCTGATATTATGGGGGTTTTGTTTGTTTGTTTTTCTTAAATTGCTTGTGGGTTTAATTCAGTTTGTTCCTCAGTATCTTGATAGAATCCTACTGATTTCTTGCCTGCTTTCGTCCTCTTTCCTCTTCAGCCTCCTTCCACCCTCCAGTCCCAATAATGCATTGTAATTATCTGACCCAAAAATACTTGCATTACCAGTTCTTCACGGATTGTTTTAGGCTTGGATCTGCTTTTCCGTGAGATAATACATTGAATGTTTGAGCTTGTGTCTTAAATGGTGATTGTACTTTATGGAGTTTTTCATATAAACTAACACCCAATATCAAATAATCGTTTTTCAGGAGGTTATAGAATTATAAGGGACTACTGCGATCTTTTGACTTATTGCATGAAATGCATAATTCTACTAATTTTATGCATTAAATTCCTATGTATATTCTTGTACCCAATAACTTCTTGCAAAGTTGGGCCAAAAACTTTGGAAAGCAATATTTCTAAACAAAAATTTTAGCCATTGGATTTTTGTTTTTTTCTTACACCATGAGTTGAAAGGCCTTAGTGTCAGCTAATTCTCCAAATGCATATTTACAGCTTTGATCTAAGTATCTTCTCATGTCAGTAATTTACAATGTTAATTGTGCATTTGTTAAAATGAGTTTTATAATTTCCTTAAATGAAATTAAATATATCAGCAAAATTGCATTTTGTGGGTATAGGTGGTGATTGTACGTTATGCTTTATCTCATATAAAAATGTCATGAGAAGTCACAACTCTAAGTCATGTTACTCTATCAGCTGTTGTGTGCATGTGGTTCATGTAAACCCAACCTAAACCTTTCTTTCAATGTGTGAACTGGACTGACCACTCATAGGTTTCTAAGTATTCTCATATAATACATCTATTTCCCACTGTTCTAACAAGAATGTAAGCTCCACAACTATGCTTTCTGAGATTTATAAGATAGAAAAACCTGTGATGCTTTGTTGTGGTATTTTGTAAACATTCTGAAAATCATTATTTTTCAGACAAAAAATACAGTCTTTAGTTTTATATTAAAAATTGTAATTTCTGAGATTATTTTGGTTGAATGGAGTTTTGCTTTTTCTAGTCTAATTTCACTCTTTATCTGCAGAATATTTATACTTATGCTGTTGTACCTGGGAACATGACTAGATTTTTACACAGATAGCAGTCATTTTTGTCTATAAAAGACAGCAAAGACAGACTGTTTAAAAAGGACAGTTATGCCATGGACATGGCTCTTGACTAAGGGTAATCTGAAGCCACATTTTTGCTTCCTGTTCTTCATTCTGGCTCAAAGACACCCATTTACATATTGTCCATGTTTTCCAATTGGCATTGTTACCTTTATTTCATGATACATAATCCTCAAATCATACTCATTTGGGGATATTTTTTTTTTAAGTCTATAGTGATACTTCTCCTGTGTACTTTATGCCCATGTTAATAGTACATAGCAAAGCAGTGTAAGCCTACCACAGAACTGACACAGTCCTCTGTTGCTATTTGAATTTATAGGTCTCTGTTTATCTACTCCAGGGTCACCAACTGATGGGATGAAATTAAAAAGAGATCCCTGGACATGACTCATAAATGTTTCATTAGGTGAGAATCTTTCAGGCACACAGTTACAAGGGAAAATCTGTTAAAATATCTGTATACTTCGAAATCCAGTTACTTAAAGCAGAAGGCTGGAAGTGCCTTTTTCTGACTTTATGACATTGGGGTTTATTATCTTTTAATTACTATCTTATTCCATCTTTATTTGTGCCCTTCTCTTGTTTTATGGTCTTTTTTTCCCCACTTTCTTTAACAGAGCTTCTAAGCCCTAGCTGAAGTTCCTTTTAGCTCAATTTTATTTGTTCAGGAATTCGTTAAAAAGATGTTGCTTTTTTCTGTATTTTTGACTGTTGTTTAATTGTCGTTTATGTTTTGAAGAGCTTTGTGTGGTATTGGTGCTTACGGCTGCCTGGTTCAATTTATTTAGGATGAAACAAATGAGTTTTGGTCTTTCCTGCATTGGACTGGGCAGACTGGATTCAGAAAGGACAGAGGCTTGACGCTGAGGCATAGACCACATTTGCTACTGGAATAAGGCAACTGCAATGGAAAAAATATGTTCTAGTCCCGGGGTAAGTTTGATTCTGAATACTGGTGTGCTTTTTAAAGGTATGTTGCTACATCAGCTCTTCACATATTGGATTCTTATACAGATTTTATGGCAATTTTAAGTAAAATCTAACCTGGCATGATGGTTATATAGAAGAAACATTTGTGAGGAGATCACCATTTGTTCCTTAAAATGGTATCTGTTCAGAAATGTACTGTATCTTGTAAAGTCCCCCACCAGAAAATGGCAGTGTTTCAGGAAGTACTTTGTGTCTACGTGTTCATTCAGAAGAGACCCAGTCATGGTTAACAGACTCTAAACTTGACCCACTTTTTTTCATCTGTGTGCAAAGTTCATGTATTATTCATTTCTTCTCTCTTTTAACGTTTTCCAAATAAATGATCCAGCAGGCTTTTTTTCTATAAAGATCAATGCCAGTAGTCATGTCATGTGGATAGTTCTACAGTAAACAGGAGTGTAAATAATCTGGAATAAATATTTATATTTTCTGGGGCTATAAACAATAATGTGTTTAAAATCATAAACTTATGTGTCAACATTGTTAGAAGTATTCATTTTTAAAGGAAGTCTAATACACTCATAAAAAGCCCATTTAGAGTAAAAATTTACCTGATAGAACTGTATGAAGAAGGATTATCAAGATTTAATGTATAGCACAGAAATAGCAACTTCTTGGGAAGAATCCATTTTTAGATAGGATGTAGGCTTTGATACTGTGGTCTACGTTCGTGGCTCCCCAAAAGGACAGAAGAGCTTATCAGTTGGGACAATTAGAATTGATACTGTCCTTTGAAGACTGCTTTTCGGTGTGTTTAATGTAATGAAGCTAGGGAATACATCATTTATATGAGGATTTTTATTTCAAAAGTGTTCTTTTTAATGTTATCACAGAAATGAGTACTCTGTCTTTATAACCTGGGTATCCTCTAATTGATTCTTGGGAGTGGGGTGGGGGTGTCTTTAAGATGTTGAATTATTTTTCTAATTTCTTTTGAGGGGTCAAGCAGTTCTTCAAAGACAATAATTATTCCCAAGAAATCACTTTGTACAAAAGGGTTTCATAACAATTATAGAACATAAATAGTTTTAAAGAACATTTATGTGATTATTAATGCTAGTAACAGTGCCTTTATTTTCAAATTACAATGGTCAACTTTTGAAAAGTAAAATGGCTGGGATTAGTTAATTTTCTTTTTTTTTTTTTCTGCAAAAAGAGCTGTTGTGAAGGTAATGTGGCCGACAGTAGACAAGTCCTAAAAGTAACAGTAGAGTTTGCTGCTGGAGCACATCCTGAGGAAAAGCATATGTAGTTTTGCTCTGTAAGGAGTTAGTTTTGGTTCCTTCTGCTTGACTGAATGGTTGTTGTCTTTGTGTTTGTGATAAATAGCAAAGATATTTCAGTGGTTCTGGTTTTCTTAATGCTTATTCTATGTGCAAGTCTCCAAGCGAAACAAGGAGTTGCTCAGGGAGGAGTACAAGGGTGATAATACATATATGTTTACAAAGTATGTAAGTGAAAACAGTGTTTTGGATTATAGATTAGAAACTGTTTCAACAGTTGTTGCAGAGAGAGATTTGGGATTTTTCCCAAATTTTTTTAGCATCAGTCCTAAGAATCCTCCAAACTGTATCTTTTTGTTGTTGTTACAGTGTAAAGGATTTAATTTAATATCATATTTAAGACCAGGACAAATCTTGAAACATATTCAATGTATTATCGTAGATACGTGTTGTGGTTTACCGGCCAGCCAGCAGCTAAGCACCACACAGCCGCTCACTCACTTCACCCCCACCCAGTGGGATGGGGGAGAGAATCGGGAGGGGGGGAAGGGGGGGAGTAAAACTCATGGGTTGAGATAAGAATGGTTTAATAGAACGGAAAGGAAGAAAATAATGATAATTATGATAATAACATGAGAATAATAATATGATAATAATAACAATAATAACATGACATAATAATAAAAGAAATGTAATATACAAAACAAGTAATGCAGAACGCAGTTGCTCACCACTTGCCAACCGATGCCCAGTTAGTTCCCGAGCAGCAATCCCCCCTGGCCAACTCCCCCAGTTTATATACTGGGCATGACAACACATGGTATGGAATACCCCTTTCACCAGTTTGGGTCAGCTGCCCTGGCTGTGTCCCCTCCCAGCTTCTTGTGCCTCTCCAGCCTTCTTGCTGGCTGGACATGAGAAGCTGAAAAATCCTAGAAACATTGCTTAACAAACTGATGTTTTCAGTTTTTGCTATCAATGTTATTCTCATACTGAACCCAAAACATAGCACTATACCAGCTGCTAGAAAGAAAAATTAACTCTATCCCAGCTGAAACCAGGACAGTATCCACTCCTTATTCTATACTGTTTACATCATGCTCGGGTCCCATACTTTCCAATACATCCTAGTTAAGCACCATCACCTTTCCTGTCCTTTGAGAGATACAGATAGATAGATAGATAGATATACATGCACACACACACAGAGATATCATTCCCTCAGTCTCTGAGCCATCCCTATAAAATGTCCATTGAGTTCATTCAGTCCATGACTTTGGGCTCTGTCTGGCATAACAGTCTATCTGGGCAGGAGGGATGGTGCGAAGTCCGCTCGGTGGGCAGAGCGGGATCGGGCTTCGGTGCAGTGCGGCGAGCCAGTGACATTGGGCACAGCAGGAGTATGATGTGTACTGTTGGATTGTTGCATGCTGAAGGCAATTCTGGTGCCATCACTACTGCGTTTCACTCAGTTTTATCAAAGTTCATTCTGGCTTAATCTAAGCGATTCTTCCTGTAATACCATTGATACAGCGTATGACAATTACAGTAATGATAACATCCAGTGGCAGGGGTATACTGCAATTAACATCATACAATTTAATTCATTGGCTATTCTCACCTAAAATCAAACCCCCTTGAGGCACACATTGGCGTTCCCCATCCTTCCACAGCAGTCACCAAGTGCACCCAGGTCCTTGAGCAAAAGTAATCGCACGAATGCGTTTGCCTCAGCCTGAGGCAGGAGTGACCCAGACTGTCTTCCCTAACATATTTTTTATGTGCACTACGGGGACTTTATCCCCTTCTACAGTAGGTAAAAGTTCTGACTGGGCAGGGCCACCCCGATTGGCAGGTCCTCTGGTGTTGACTAACCAGGGAGCTTTTGCTAAATGTGCATCCCAGTGTTTGAAGGTTCCACCCCGCATTGCTCTCAGTGTAGTCTTTAAGAGCCCATTGCATCATTCGATTTTCCGGGGGGCTGGTGCGTGATAGGGGATGTGATATACCCACTCAATGCCATGCTCTGTGGCCCAGGTGTCTACGAGGTTGTTTCGGAAATGAGTCCCCTTGTCCAACTCATTTCTTTCTGGGGTGCTGTGTCGCCACAAGACTTGCTTTTCAAGGCCCGGGATAGTGTTCCGGGTGGTGGCACGGGGCATGGGCTATGTTTCCAGCCACCCGGTGGAAATGTAGCGCTTGCCTTGGCGGCTTTGTGGGAGTGTGATATAATTGATTTGCCAGGCCTCGCCATATTTATGTTTCGGCCACTGTCCTCCATACCACAGGAGCTTTAACTGCTTGGCTTGCTTGATTGCAGCACATGTTTCACGTTCATGGATAACTTGTGCAACAGTGTCCATGGTCAAGTCCACCCCTCGATCACGAGTCCGTCTATGTGTTGCATCTCTTCCCTGATGGCCTGAGGTGTCATGGGCCCACCGAGCCATAAATAATTCACCCTTATGTTGCCAGTCCACATCCACCTGAGCCACTTCAATCTTAGTGGCCTGATCTACCTGCTGGTTGTGCTGATGTTCTTTAGTGGCCCAGCTCTTGGTACGTGAGCATCTACGTGGCATACTTTTACAACCAGATTTTCTAGTCGGGACGCAGTATCTTGCCACAGAGCGGCAGCCCAGGGGGGGTTACCTCTGCGCTGCCAGTTGCTCTGCTTCCATTGCTGCAACCACCCCCACAGGGCACTTGCCACCAGCCATGAGTCAGTATAGAAATAGAGCGCTGGCCGCTTTTCTCTTTCAGCAATGCCTAAAGCCAGCTGGATGGCTTTCACCTCTGCAAACTGACTCGATTCACCTTCTCCTTCAGCAGTTTCTGCAACTTGTCATGTAGGACTCCACATGGCAGCCTTCCACTGCTGATGTTTTCCCACAGATGGCTCCCGTGTTAAAGAGGTGATGACAGTGCTGAGTACATATACCAGATTAGTCCCACAACTGATAATTTTATCATACCATAAACCAGTGTTACACATTACATCAAAGCGAAAATGTTAATCCACCTCCCACGGATGATAAGCAGCAGCACGGGAACCATATACAGCAAGTGAGGTGATACATAACAGAACCCTAAAAATTAGCACCACAACTCTTTAAGAGCCAATAAATCAACATTGTGACCAGCAACTATTAAACTAATATAATGAATGCTTGTAACAAATTCGTTTTAACATGCTCTGGTCAGATCTGTTATCTCAACCCTTTGTGTCCCACATTGGTGCCAAAAAGGTCTGTCATGGTTTAACCCCAGCCAGCAACTAAGCACCACGCAGCCGCTCACTCACCTCCCCCGCCCCCACCTAGCGCGATGGGGGAGAGAATCAGGGGGGGAAGTAAAACTCTTGGGTTGAGATAAGAACAGTTTAATAGAACGGAAAGGAAGAAAATAATAATGATAATTATTATATGATAATAACATGAGAATAATAATAATATGATAATAATAACATTAATAACATGACATAGTAAAATAATTGGAATGTACAAAATGAGTGATGGCCAGTTAGTTCCTGACTAGCAATCCACCCCCCAGACCAACTCCCCCCAGTTTATATACTAGACATGACACCACACGGTATGGAATACCCCATTGGCCACTTTGGGTCAGCTGTCCTGGCTGTGTCCCCTCCCAGCTTCTTGTGCCCCTCTAGCCTTCTTGCTGGCTGGGCATGAGAAGCTGAAAAGTCCTAGAACACCACTTAGCAACAACTGAAAACTTCAGTGTGTTATACTACCATATCAGCTACTAGAAAGAAAATTAACTCTATCCCAGCCGAAACCGGGACAATATGTTTCAAATTATTTTGTAAAATGTCAGATTTCAGAAAGTGGAGTTAGAGCTTTCCATGTTAACAAAGGTGCTTGTTCTAATTAAAACAGGGCAAGTGTTTTAATTCAGAGCTGTAGTGTTCAAGTCAATGAATTAACTGAAATAAAAAATTCCCTAGGGATATTGAGTGCAAACATTGGATTTGGGGTTTTTATGCTCAGTTGTAGCTGTGGTAACAAATGCTTTGTGCTAATGGATTTTTTCTTTAATAATTTTCTTCCTGTTCTCTGACATATACAGAACAACTGACGATACAAAGGACAATGCACAGTGTATATCCAGATGACATTTTGTGTGCTGTGACATGGTTTTTGCCATGGCATCTGAGACTGAAAAGGCCCATGCTCTTCTCCAGACTTTCAGCACAGCTTCAGTTATTTCTAGCCTAGGTTTGGGAATATTCTGCTTTGTAGCAGACAGACTTCTGCAGTTTTCCTTCATTCAGCAGAATGACTGGCTCCGAGCCTTGTCTGATAATGCAGTGCATGGTATACTGGGAATGTGGTCCTGGGCAATAGTGATTGGACTCAGGAAGAAAAGTGACTTCACTGAGGTCACTCTGGCTGGCTTCCTCGCCTCTGTCATTGATGTGGACCACTTCTTTCTTGCTGGCTCCCTGTCATTAAAGGTAAGTCAATAGATCAGTGATTGTTTATATTCTTTCTTCATCACTGTTTACTTTATTGTTCTACCATACCCTAAAAAAAAAAGAAGTCCCAATAATACTTCAGTTAGGTACATTTTTAATAGATAGATGCGAATTATATTTGTATGCAGTTGTTAGGATTTTAAAAGCCCTAGAAATATTTTACATCTACTGTTAAGTTCTGCTCCTTACAAGGCTCTGAAAAAAGAGTTCTGAAAGCCCTTCTGTCACAAGATGGAGTGGATTGGACCACCTAAAGAATCACCTTCAAGGGTATTGGCAAAAATGATGTAATAGGAATTTATAAAAATGTGACTTCACAGAATTCGATGGCAAGGTTAACTCTATTACATAATACATGGATTAAATGTACAAAGGAAGATTAAGTTAGAATCAAACTAAAATGTTCTATACAGAGACCAAAGACATAGTAGGGTAAATGAGAAACATTCAAAGGAAAATCAAGTCAGAATTGATTTCTTGTGATTTGTACAGAGATCGGGAACATGAAAAGGGTAAGGGAGACTCTCCTGTTGAGCGACAAGGCTCAGAGAAGACCCCCTTGCTTTCTAAACTCCTGTCGGAGTCTGGGTGCGGCTGGATCAACTCCTAGTCCCCGACTTGGTCAACGGTTTATGTCTAAAGGGATTATGAGTGTAGTAGCAGCCTGAGGTTTATTCACAGTTGAAAAAAACTCACGACAGTGATTTATGTATAGATTTATATACTTGCTGTAGAATATTCAGGTTATACACACATGCACAAGGACACTAAGAGATACACATACAAGCTAGTAAAAGAGATATACCTGTTAAAAACTCCCCTCAAGTTCAGTAAAAATATTCACGTCAAATGCTTTGGCATTTTTCTCAATGGGCAAAAGGTCAAGCCTCAAGCAAAGAGTATCAGCTCTTTCGGCTTTCAGCGACAGACCTCCAATCTTCACCAGCTGAAGAGTTTGCGAGCTCTGAGAGGCATCCCACTCAGAGGGAGATGCTGGTCACAGCGCACTGCAGTCCAGGAGAGCTCAAAGGGTCTCACTTAGTACTACTGCTTATAGGTTCGTGAGATGATTGGCTTTAGTCATCAGCAAGTTACTGGCATTTCAGGTGCACTAGTACCGTTTCATGTCAGCAATGATTCAGGTAAGGAAGGCTCCAAGGCTGTCAGAGAATGACTTTGGATTCAGATACAGGATGTTCCAAGGCTGTCAGGAGAGGATTGAGATATGTCTGAAGGTTGTCAGGAAATCACTAATTATCCCTGCTTCTGTCCCCAGCCTCCGCTGCACAGCAGGAGTCCTTGAGACAGTCAGCATGACTCCCTGTCTTAGCCATGCAAGAGTTCTGGTACGGTCAAGGGATGCTTAACTGCCCAACTCATTACTCTTATGCTAAGACCTGGCGAGACTTCCCAAGTTCGTAGATTGGCCCAGAGAGAGGGGGAGGTGCACCAGTGCACCTTGTACATGATATCTTATGTGTATCACGTAGTTGCTTTGTTATCCAAGTTAAACAGTTAAGTGCTGCTGTGCACGCTTTGTGTATAAAGTGGATTATTCCATTTCTGTTTACAATAAGGGGTAAATATAGCTGGAAAGTAGATAGTCCAGGTGCTGTTTGATTTCACTCAGTCTTATTGAGTAGTACATTGGGGTTTAGCCAGCCCTAAATATTTCTCCAACAAGCCATGTATGAGCTGTCACCTTTAAAAAAGGCAGTCTGAGTTTGCCCTTAAATATAGTTTGTTTAAAAAAAAAATAAAGCAAGTGTCAAACTTATTAATAAAAGTAAAAAGGTGAATTGGCCTCTGTTAAGGAAGATGTGTGATCATCATCCATTTGCACAACTGTTTCTTAGGACAGAGTTTCTCAATAGGATTAGTACTACCAGATGATGACATTCTTTTTCAGTAGTTCTCCGGTGGTGTAGATGTGTCTTGTTCCCACTTCTCCATTCACATGCATACATATATCCCTGTCTTCTTGCCTGCTCCAAACGTACACACCCAGCTTTCACTGATCACAACATTTTCTTCTGTATACTCTCCAAAAGACTTGCACTTTCTGTAAGCTCCGACTGTGCCAGCCCCCGCCACAGTCCTCTTAACACTGCCCTCCAGATTTCATGCCTCAGCCAGTCAGTCCTTGTCCCGAGCTAGCTCCTATTCCCCATAGGTGGAGCCCTGCCACTCTGCTTGTTATCAGGAAATTTGCTCTACTCAGCAACACAGGTCCTCTACAGTTCAATTATGCTGATGTTGCTAGCATACGTATATGTACATGCTACTTAACTCTCCCCTCCCTAAAAACATACACGCCCACCTACAGGTGGACCTGCACAAGAGAAGGGGAAGATACCCACCTTTACCCATTCAACCAGAGCGTAACTTAGTTGTTTGACTGTCTTGCCTTCTTTCTTCTCCAGTTTGCTCGTAAGAGTATTACACTCTTCATATGGATGACAGAGGAAATAGCTCCTAGGAAGCAGAGGAAGGAAGGAGGTGGAAGGAAAATTGCTGGATTTTGTAATCCTTTAATTACAGAAGAACAATGCAAAATGGTTTATCAATTTTTTTAAAAATATGTAGGAGACTGCTAGATGCCGGCAGCATTATTGCTTATAGTTGAGGTGTAAAAGTCAGACTTCGTATGGGCAAATAGTTTTTGTTTATGTACAATATCACTATTTGTTGCAGAGTAAAGAGGTTTTCCTATTTGTGCATTTGGTGAGTTTCCCCCTTAACATTTGTCTTTGACAAAGAGGGCATTTTCACAAAATCACAGAGTGGTTGTAGTTGGAAGGGTCTTCTGGAGACCATCTTCCCAAACCCCGAATCTGAAGCAGGCTCACCTGGATCCAGTTGCTCAGGACCATGTCCAGACAACTTTTGAATATTTCCATGGATGTAGATTCCACAACCTCTCTGGGGAACCTGTTGCCACGCGCAGTCACTGTCACGGTGAAAACATGTTTCCTTATGTTTGGGAGGAACCTCCTGTGTTTCAGTCTGTGCCCATTGCCTCTTGCTCTGTCAGTGGGCACCAGTGGAAAGAGCCTGGCTCCATCCTCTTTGCACCCTCCCTTCAGATAGTGGTACACCTTGATGACATCTCCCCTGAGCCTTGTCTTCTCCAGGCTGCACAGTCCCAGCTCTCACCCTTTCCTCATATGCAAGATGCTCCAGTGCCTTTATTATCTTAGTGGCCCTTCTCTGGACTTAATCTCCAGTAGCTCCATGTTTCTCTTGTAGTGGGGAGCCCAGAACTGGACTCAGCACTCCAGAGGTGACCTTACCAGTGCTGAGGAGGAAGGGAAGGATCACCTCCCTCAACCTGCTGGCAACACTCCTGATGCAGCCCAGGATACCACTTGCCTTCTTTGCCACAAAGTCACATTGCTGGCTCATATTCAACTTGTTATTCAACAAGTTGAATTTCTTCAAAACTGCTTTCCAGCCCATCGGCCTGCAGCATGTATGGGTGCCTGGCATTGTTCCTCCCTAAGTAGTCCCTAGTTCTCCCCTTTTGTGTACTTTTTGCATATGGAAATACTGTAAAATTGTAAAACTATATAAAGAAGTTAGTTTGATTAATGGGTCCTATAATACTAACATTTTGGTATAGCATTTAAATCTATAATTATTCTCATGTATATTTTCTTATTTTAAAGTCAGTAAATGCAAGTGATGAATGGCTAGTTATTATAAAGTATTGTTAAAATGTTATTGCTACTTTTTCTTGCATTTGAGAGTATTACCAGTATTTTTTCTTCATTAGGACCACTAGATGACACTCTTCACCAATGTCTGTTTAGAAAGTTGAGTATTCTATTGTATCATAGAACTGGGAGGTGACCTGTCTCTTTACTGCCTTCAGTGAGGCAAGGTTAAATATTCTTACGCTTTCCATGATGGAGAATGTTTGTGTAGCCTATCCCTAGTATCCCAAACAAAGTAAATTAGTGCAATTTCATGACTTAATTTGTTCCTGTGTTGTTTCAGTTCCCAAGCAGGTCGCAATTGTTTTTCTAATATCCAGCGTAAAGTGTTGTTGTTGACACTTAGAGCTTGTCTTCTTATTCCTCAGGGCCCCTCTGCAAAGACAGCTGATTGCTGTGCTCTCCCCAAATCAGAAAATCAGTTTCAAATCAGAAACACAAGATGTTGCACATAGAATAGCCCTCTAGTAGCTAAACTTACTTAGCTGAGGTAAGGAGAAGGCAAGATGCCCAAAGGCTTTTTCATAGCAATTTGCCCACAAACTCCTCCCCCTTCAGTATGTTAACTGGGCTAATAAAGGATGCTTACCTGTAAACCATATCCTATGTTGGTCTCTTGACCCTTAAAGCAGTAACAGCATTACTCTTACAACTTGCAAAACGATTATGCTTTACAAAAAGTCTCTTCTTGACTAAATAACTTGCAAAAAAATCCGAAAGGCCTGGATTTATGTTTTCTAAACCTCTTGCTATTTTTCTCATCTCCTCTGGATTGCATTTTGCCTAAATTATCTTTAAAGGGGCCTGTCCCAAACTGCATATAGTATTTTAGGCAAAACTTCATTTGAGCCAAATAGCATAGATTAATTCTTTTTAATGTCACATGCATATAACACTTCTGTCTATTTTTTAAAAATCTGTTACAGGTTTTATGTCTTCCTGCAATGCCATCAGAATCTGTTTAGTTTGTGATATAATGTAATCCCCTTAAGCTTTTCTGCTATGTTGTTGCCTGGCTAGCTAGACCTGATTTTAATATGTGATTTTTCTTTCCTCAGCTTAACATGATGTGCTTTTCAGTTTCATGTCATAAATTGCAGGCTGTTGTCTATGTAATTTATTACTTCGTGGGATACTTTTTTACTAAGTATTTGTTAGTTCCAGTCCCTGTCTTCCCTTTAGATTGCAGGATTGAGAGTAACTGATTTAAGAGACTACAGTGTTTACTGCTTATGCAACACATTACAAAGTAACTAATAAATTAAGGAATCTAATTAACTAACCACACTACTATTACTAATTTGTAACAATAATATTTTTCACATTACTATATGCAATTATCTATAAAGCTCTTCATCATCACTCTTAAATCTGACGACGGGTTACTTTTTTGAAGTAACCCTTCTATGCAGCACAAGGCAGTATTGCCTTCTACCTCCAGCTGCTACCTTCACACTACTACAGTCCTGTTCCTGATGACACGGCTTGCTGCTTGGATTATTTGGCTATTGGGCTGTTTTTTACGGTGTCATCATTATTTTTCTGGAGTATTCAGGGTAGTCACCTGTGATATTTATATGTTTACTCTGATAAATTCTTGTGTACCAAGCAGCATGTGATCTGCCCTTTTGCCCACTTTATTTTTGCAACAAATATAAAGTCTACAAAGACTTTGCAACTTAGAATCTGCAGTTCTTTGTATTCCATGTAGTTTTTACTGTGTATCATATGCACACAAGTGTAGAAGAATCTAAGAATCAGTGTTTGAAGAATCTGTCTCATTGACTAGCTCTAAAGGTGAAAGTTACTCCAGCCTGCCATCATATTTGGCATTGCTGATAAACAAGAACAGCATGTTTTGCTGCTCCCAGTGTCCCCCAGGATTGTAGCCCAAACACTCATGTTGCAGAACAGACGTGCAGAAATAGCTAGCTTGCTACTTAAGGCTTAAGTGTAGAGAATGCAGTCGGTGGCAAACAAGGTTGTACCGACAAACACACATAACACAGCTGGTTGATGTGCCACTGCTGACCAACCTCAGGTACACAGGAGCATTTCTGAAATTGGAGAGTAAGCTTTGGACACACACAATTAATTTAATATTGAATTTATAGATCAGCCTCAAAACTAAGGACTTCAGGCTTGGGAAGCATCAGGGAATATGAATGAGGGAGCAGATTTAGTTACATAAATTCAATGGTGTCACTTTGAACATTAAAGCAACAAGTTTGCTTGGGTTCTCCTGCATGTGATTGTTGTCTCCTGTCTCCAGCTGCTCACCGCAGTGTGCGAGAGGGCTTGAGGAGCAGGAACTTCAAGAAGATCCTGCACCTGATTGAACACATAGGCAAATGGAAAAGTGTTTTGTGTTGTGAATAAATTCTCTTTGGAACCGCAGCCTGATTTCTCTCATAGTAGACGTCCCCCTAAATCTACCCAAACCATGATCATCTTTTTCCAGGAGGTTTAAGGCAGAAAACGCTTGTAGTATTTTTTTTTTTTTTTTTTAAGATCTGGTGATTTCTAAAGGTGAACAAATTTGCCTGTTAGGAGAAAGAGTGTAACAGCTTATATTGCCACATAGAACTACGTGTCTCTCTCTTGGGCTTGGCAACTCAAGGATGTAAATGTTCCTCTAGTTACAGAACGTAAAAGAGAAAACAGACTGTTCTTCTCTCAGAACTTGGGCAAGAGCATTTCAGAAGCCTAATGACTGTACTTCAGTTACAAAATAGGGTTTTCTCTTGCTAAAACTGAGCACTCAGGTTTGCTGTATGAACAACTCTGCCACCTAAAATTCTGTATGAAAAAAACCTTAAGCATCACCTCCCCAAAACTGGAGAAAGATTGGCATTAATACTGATAAATTGCATATGTAATTAACATTCTCCTTACGCATTGTGTTGCTGTTGGCACCTAACCTCCACAGGGCAGAGGGAAAAGACTTTGCCATTGATTTTTTCAAAGTGCAGAAATAGTGACCAGTCAATAGGATGCCATCCAGGGTGGTTTTTCAAAATTAGGCTGGTATGGACTTTTTAGGTTCTTGCTGACAGTAACAAAAATCTGACTATCTTTGTAGGATAGGTGATAAACAATTTCACCATCACAAGATTTTTCTACTTTAATCTGTGAACAGTCTGCTGTTCAGAAATGAAACAGAAATTAAATTGTAGAAAATTAACCCTTTGCACCAACTTTAAGGGGTTGGGTCCATATCATTACAGTTAGAAGTTGTTGAGACAGTTTGTGAGCTTTTTAATCCTATCACCTGATTGAGTGAGTCATGGGCAAGCATGTGGTGGGAAGCTAATAGAGCGAAGTTTTCTGCAAGTTTTTAAAACATTGGCTTTGGTTTAGAGCACAAGCTGTTACATTCCAAGGTAGTCCATAAGCTTCCATCTTTCTGTTTCTTGGCTAAGGCTACATCAAGGTTTCCTTACAGAGAAGACAGGGTTCCAAGTAATTGTCTAAATTATCCATGAAAACTTGGTGAAACTATTCCAGAGTCCCACTCTCAGGTATTGTAGCTGTTGAGTCCTGCAACAATTAATTCAACTGAAGCATTAACAGGTTACTGACTGGTGTCTTGTAGTGATGTTTTGTTTGCTTTCTGCAGTAGATGCGGTTAGGGATGTGTTCAACATAACAATCTGATGCACTGTCATGTGCAAAGAGTATGTTTCTGGTGCCTGTTGCAGTCTTCCCAAATGTTCACCAGTATCTGAATTGAGCCAATTAATATTAAATCAGCACCTGTATAGATCTTTTAGTAATGTCCTATCATTTCTCCTGTGCTTACAGAAAAAAGAATCTACTTATTTGTTGCTTGGACATCCAAGATATTATTATTTAATTTTTTTTACTATCTTTGAATTTGTGGAGATAGTTCTAGCTGGTGCTAGTAAGTACATCCCAAATATTTTCTCAAGTATGTATATTAAATTGATAATTATCACTTCTTAGAACAGCTAAATTTAATCTCACTAGCTAGACATTCACCTTGATTAAAGCCAAATATTGGGCTTTCAGCTGAGTTAACATTAAACACGTTGTTGATATAAAAACCCCAGTCACAAATGATTCAGATTGGCTTCTGAACTTGTCTTTTATGTGTCCACAAAGAATACTGTGTCAAGGCAATCAAAATACATGTAACTTAGATCATATTTTTGTTGTACTGGAAATTACTGTTCTGTTCTAGATACTGTCTAACTAAAACAACTTCATGGGTGCTAACAATAGTATAATACAGGATGTATTTTTGAAAATAAATGCCATTAAAGCATATGAAATATTTCAAGTAAAGGATATTAAATATTTCAAGTGTATTGTATAGTTGTTTTCCTTTTAATTATCTTGAAATTAAATACATGTAATCAGTGCAGCAGACTGTGCAAGTTCCTGTATACCATGTGACTATATGACAAATAGCATACCTCATCCCTCTCCTTCCCTGTTTTGCCGTTGGTAACTATATGCCATTAGTATGATTGTATGATTCATGTCTTACAATGGACAGGGCAGAACTCAGCTCTCATACATCTAAATAGTCGTATTGTTGATTTTGATGAACTTCAGTGGAAAGGAACAGTATGTTTTTCTTTGTACTTCCACTTAGCCACTTGATAATACACCTGTAAACATGGATGAAACATTTCTTTTCTTGTGACAATTCTTGTCTTGTAGCCATTGCCAATTATATTTTTCTTTTCTGCAGGCTGCTCTGACTCTTCCACAGAGACCACTTCTTCATTGTTCTACTGTGATTCCTGTTGTGGCTCTGACATTAAAGTTTATTATGCACCTTTTCAGGCTTAAGGATTCATGGTGCTTTCTTCCCTGGATGTTGTTCATATCCTGGACTTCTCATCATGTCCGTGACGGGATTCGTCATGGTCTCTGGATCTGCCCGTTTGGAAAAACTCCTCCTTTGCCATATTGGCTGTATGTGGCAATTACAGCATCTTTACCTCATCTATGTTCATTTATTATGTATTTAACAGGCACTAGAGAATTAATGTCTATAAAACATGGAATCCGCATTGATGTGTAAGAATGATGGTTCTTAAAGCTTGTTTGTATTAGCACTTGAAATAAGCTGTCTGTTTATCACTGAAGTGGTTTCCTTATGTTTCCTATGACTTCTGAGTTAGGCATTTTAAGCCTGTGGAGCCAGTTAAAGCTCCTGTGTCAATTCCTTGTGGTCACAGAAACCTATTTAATGAATGGTAATAATTTTAAATCTATACAGTCCCCTTATAAAATATGTGGTCTTCCATTATAGTTCATGCATAGCTAGTTGATTTATAAAGTACTTAGTCTCTCTCTGTAGTGATTACATTACATTTTACTGTCATCGTGCCGTTCATCTGATCACCATTCACTTTAGATTTGTATTCTGCATTTAGATACCACTTTTCATCTAGACAGCATTTGTATAGTACTTTAAAAATGTAAAGTACTATATAATTGCTAATTACTAGTGAGAATTTAGTAGTGTATGGCACTCCTAAAAAATATCAGTTATCCTTTTGAATTTATTTGTTTTCCTGCTGGACTCTTCTATTCAGTTGTTTTAAAAGAAATGCTGTTTGTATTTCACAACATGCAGCTGTATACCTGCACCTCTTTGAACACTGCTATCATACCGTGTTTCTACTAAATTCTATTCCTCTGTAGTTGCTTGGTACTCAATTTGCAGATAATTACTAGCTATTATTTGTGGTTAGGAGAAGGCAGTTCGGTTACAGTATTATGTCTGTTGGCCAAATTGTTTAATTTTAAAAATATAGTAATTATGAATATTATTTAATTTGGAACTAAGGAATTTTAGTAAATATTTAAGGATTGTGTAAAGGCAAACTTATTTATTACAGTAAAACATAAGCTTTAGGGAAGATTCAGGAAGATACAAGAAAATAAAAATTGCTCAAAATGTGAGTTTGCTTAAAGATCTTACTCTTTTACTCATAAACAGCATTTTCCATTAAGTGCAATATTATCCTTATTATTGTAAAATAAAATGCATTATTTGGAAATAGAAATTTCCTCGTAAATAAATTTCTTAAGGAAAAATGTTATGTTGCAGGTTCGTAACATAGTCATTTGCACTGTGGATTGTTCAAAGTAACAGTTTTCATTTACAGAAATTTCTCAGAAAAAGTCCCAAAGTAAAAATTAAGATCTTGTTTAGTTTACAGTGTACACGCTGAGAAATGTCTATTAATGTTTATTTTTTATTCATTGAACTCCATTGCCCTTTAAGGAGATGGGACTTAATTACTGCAGTTTGTGATGAATAGCTGCCAAAAGGGATTATTTTTATGGAAGAATATATATAGGGTAGCATGTGCTGAACTTAAATTATCAAAGGGTGCAAAGATTAGGTGATGTGTTCATACTGTATATTAAAGTACAAAAAAAAATTACAGAAAATATTAACTGGGACAGCTGGCTTAATGGGTACCAGAGACCTTCTATGGCTGCAAAGTACTAAAGGCTCTCTGCAGCATATTAAGCTAATTACAGGAAGTGTTTCACCCTTTTAACATGTGCCTTCCCACAAAAAGAATAGTCTCTGCCCAATTTGTTCTTCATATTGGAAATGTATGCTTATGGAAACTTGTCTGACAGTACAGTGGGCCTGTTTAGCCTTTATTATAAACTGAATAAAAGGTTTTTTCTTGGAAAGAAGATTGTAAAAGCAGAACATTCCTTAAAGGATTATCCTCATACTGTGGATTTCTGTCTTTTATAGTATGTAAAACTTTCCCAGAAACAACATCAGAAATGTCTTGCTTTAGAGCCCTCAGAGCAGGAGCTGTCTTTTATCCGAAGGCATGATAGTTTAGTAGAGGAGGGGCATTGCTCGTTCATTTACTTCTAACCTGTAATTTAAACTATAGGTTATGAAATGCTAATAATGAATATATTTTGTGCAAGAAGTGAACACTTCAATCTGTGTGGAAAATTTTCTGTATTCTTGTTTCATGTTATAATATTTGTATCATTTTGTGCTTTATCCAGATTTGTTGCAAAGGGAAATGCATATAGGAACAAAGTGGAGAATTACACTTTCTCATTTTAGATTGTAGCTGTAGCATTTTTTGGTAACTCTATGTCCACCAACAGTCCTTAAGATTAGTACTGTACTTTTCTAGCTATGTCTAAGGATCAGTTAATGGGTACATCTTCAGTAGTATAAAAACATTTCTTTTCATTCTCTGTATTTCTAGTGATTTTTGTGGGGTTTTCTACAATAATTTTCAGCTGTATTTCAAAATACTATTTTTCTGCTCATGTTCCTATACCAGTTCTACCACACCAGTAGGTGAACACCACTGAGAAATCTAGCAAGCACTTGTGACACATGACTGCTTTCTCTCTCCCTCCAAACAGACATGGCAGTCTCATACCTCTTCCTGACATTTAGGCAACTTTAGCTCAAGCCATTGACAACTTTTCAAGGTAAACTGACACTTTGCATGTAATGCTGTAATTTGTGGGTAGCCAGATTAGAGAACAAAAGAGAAGTTAAATATTTGTTTCAGCCCATGTTACCTTGGAGATACACCTGCCTATTACGAATGAATTGCCTAACAATTCCTTACCAGTATTTCATGTAGATTTGAAATTTGTTGATATTTCCAACTATGCATTGATACCTTCTACATGTAGCAAAGCCATGGCAAAAATAAACCAAGATAGTAAAAATATAATGAATTTGTGCTTTACTGCATGCATTACAATGAAGAGTAAATGTGAAGTACAAAAAGCATGTGAATTACACAAAAAATTGTTAATAAACTCAAGGTAATAATTTTGTGCAGTGCATGGTAATACCACTAAAATATTAGTTATTTCAAATGTTTCATTTACAATACTAAACTTTTTCCCTGTATTTTCAAGTTGTAGTTACAAAGTTAAAGAAAGTGTGGGGTTTTTCTGACTTACTTTTTTGTTAGAACTGTGCTGCTTTTTCCCCTGCTTTAATGGATTGCTGTCTTAAAAAGTAGGTACTAATAATTGCCAAGTTAAAAGAAAAATGTTGGACTGTTTCTTCTCCCCATTTCTCTAGTAATAAGATAAAATTTCTCCTAATTCCCTAGTGGCCTTAACAGAAAGAGTGAACACATTTCCTATCAGTTTATATTCTAGTTTAAAAGGTAATCTGTATTTTCACGACTACTGATACCACTTTTTTCTACAGTGAAGTATATCGTATCATGTGCCTTTAATTGGTTATTGATAAGTGAATTATTCATAATTGATGCCATGCTCCAAGGAAAATGCTGATGAGTTTGAATTAAACTGAAATAATTTTAACAGCCAGGCCATTGGTATTAGCTTATTATCAGAAGAACATTTCCCTTGCTAATGGAAATAAAGTTGCAGAAAGAGAGAGGGAAGGGGTTAAAACTCAGTCTGAAGGAAATGTTAGTACATAGTTAATTTTGAACACATATATTTTTATTCCATCAGCTGTTGTCAGTATGAAGTTAAATGATGAAATGCACCAGGAGAGTACATTTCTGTTTAAGTAATTGAGCCAATCTAAATTTTGTCAATTGTGCAAATTTATTCAGGGCAGAAGAAGTTTTGTATTGCAAGTGTTACACATCATGGGCTTTGATCAATGGGTAGTTTTGAGTCCACAAACTAGGTTTTGTTTCCCTGCTACAGGCAGACTTTGCATTGAAACGAATAGCTGTCAGGTTAAAGTACACTTTGCATCCATTACAAAAAAAACTGCTAACACTTCTTGAAATAATAAATTGATGCCTTCAATTCTTTCTTAAAATTCCCCAAATTTTATGCCCTCTACATTGAATTACAAATTTGAATGCTGTTTCGTAGAACTGTTTTCTGTTACTTATAACGTAAACCCACTATTAAAGATAAATAGTATTTGTGTTTATATATGTGTGTGTATCACGCACTGATCTTTCCTTCTATGTTCATATAATCATTTTCCATTTGCTTAACCTAATTTTTTATTGAATTTTCCTGGAATAAAGAGGCGTGTTCATCTCAATGACTAGGAAACCCAGGTGTGCTACTACTTAGCAAAAACATTTTAATGCAGTGTTAAGGAAATCTTTGGAATATTGAAAATTAGAAAACAAATGATACTGTATTCCTTTTGGTGGAAATGATAAATAGATTTCTAGGCAGTTTGTAAAAACAGATTTGTTTAATCAAAACTAATTGAAAACATTTGTATTAGTAAATATGTGTGAACAATCTGTGTGAAAATGGTTTTGTATAATGAAACTGTTGCAGGAGTAATTGACCGAGTCAGGCTGTATGCTGTTGCCATATCCACCACAGAAACAATTCCTTTGTCCAAGAAATGTTACTAACGTCCCTGGAGCCTTCCTCCTGTTGCCAAGGGAGTCGAATCTTACTTTGGTCTTAGTTGTTTCTCTCCTTAAAAACTGCGTAACATTGAGTAAGCGTTCCTGGACTGGTGTGGGGTAGTTCCCTTGATGTGCTTGCTGTCCACTCCTTCAGAACAATTTTTACAGATGAGCCAAAGAAGCTGATAGCTGTGTGTTCTGGTACAGGAACTATGGTAAGGAAATGAAACTAAGGATAGCAGGCATAACAATGGCATAAGGAATTTACAAGGTTATAACGCTGCCAGTTTCACTTTCGCATTCAAATTAAATTGCTGATAGTCAAACAAAACGAACTTCTTTTTATATATTTCTGCCAACAATTTAGAAGCAAATTTTGTGATGACTGCTCTAAAAATACAGTGTTTCTGGGCCAAATGAACACTGTAAGATTCAAATAATAAGGCTTTATATTTTAAACAAAATCATTTATGTTTTCTTGTTCATTTAACTGTATGTAATGTACAGACACAAGCACTCAATTACTTCCTAGTCTTACTGTGGAAGCATGATGGGGCTTGGGGAGTTTTGATGTGGAATACTCTAGCTAGCAAAACCTTTTAGCACAAGTAATTTTTGTTTCATTAGTCCCTGGAGAGAGAGAGGTCCCCTTCTTCTACACAAGGTTTGTTAATGTGCAAGTTTGAGTGATTTGCTAGCATCTTTTGGGTGAATGTTCTGTATGCCTTGTACATCAAACACAAATAAGCAAAGCGAATGCACTTACAACTTCGTATAATAAAAACATGCACATGATTTATTCATAAATTTTTCCCCAAAGTAAAAACAATTTAACATGCTCTTGCATCATGTACCTTGGCTTTACATGTCTATGTAAATGTTGACCAAGTGGTATTTCTAGTAATTTTACGTGGCTACAGAGACAGCAGTGTTTCATGCACTCTCCTGGTGCTTGACTTGCCTCAGGTTGGGTGAAAAGTATGCTTCTGCTTCAATGTACCTGACCCACATACCTCAGCTGGGGTCAGTAGACTAAATGGTAGACACCTATCTCATAGGCAAACCATCCCTTTATATTCAGTGTGTAGCTAGTCGATCTGTTCAATGGTGCTTAAAATGTGATTTCTCTCTTCCTAAAAAAAAGATGTCTACTTCTGGTGTACTGAACTGCATTCTAGTCACCACAGACTGTACTGACTAGATGATAGCTGACTAAAATTGGGATTGTAGATGGGCTTGTCTTCCTACCATTCACTATGATTTCCTATTGCTGGAGAAGGAAACCATCTCTTCAAGGAGTATTTTATCCAGGAGATTCTCTGACATGTAGCAAAACATGAAAGAGGAAACAAAGAGTTCTCATAAGGCACTTAACATCACTTCTAGACTGACATATTTTAGTAGGGGGATGATCAGCTTTTTAAAATAAATTGTAACTTCTAAAATGCAGAACAAACATTTACTGCAAAATTAGATTATTTTCTTCCTCAAAATCAAAATCTGTCCAAAGCCAGGACTTTCTCTTTAAAAGATTTAACATTTGCAGTTAGTATATTTATTGTGGCTGAAATTTTCAGTGCTAAGTCTTTGCTTCAGTTTACATTTATTTGAAAAAAATAATTTGCTCTAGCTCCAGTATATGGGACTTGGACTTGGGACGGGAAATTTGTTAAAAGATTGCACTTCTTTCTCCCTTGAAATTTGACTTAGAAGAGGCTCTACTTGAGTATCCTACAGTGAAGCTTCTACTAGGTACTGTCAGTCTCTCTTAATGGCAATCTATAAAAGCTGAGCACGTGTTACTGTCATGATAAATATTTATACTGCAGTTAGAAACCTCTGATACTACTGTCCAGCACTACCAAGGACGTGTGGGTTGTACTTGCTGCTGCCATCTGCACACTCAGTGCAAAGGCTGAGTGCTGCAGTGTTAGTTAAGGAAAACCATACCTTCAGTATGTGGTGTATGGGGCTCCACACTTCAGCAGTTTCCGTGGGTGTTAAAACCTGCTTCTGTTAAAATCCTGAGTTTCAAAAAAAAAGGGTTTTTTCCGAATGAATTTATGCCACTGAAAGTCTTGTTGAATGATCAAATTTCTTGAAAACTCATTTCAGATAAGAAAACCAGTTTGGCTGTGACTTGATTTTCAAGAAAGTATATTCTTGCTGTCCATTTCAAAGGGATGAATGTTGGCACATTGCTTTGGTTCTCTGTTGCCTGGATTAGCTCTGCAAAATAGGCAGTGTCGTCTTAGTCATCAAGAGTGTGAGCATTTTCCCTCTTTATAGTGAACAGATAAAAAGGTTTGGAAACTTTTTTTGCTTTTGGCACACATTCACAAACATTCACCTTCATGGTTACGAAAGGCATTCAGTGAAAGATGGAAAATGCTTCCGACTAGGCGTACACTGAGCATTTCATCAGAATCTGTCCCAACTGCTTATGCAATTTGATGGCTCTCCTCTGGAAGAAAGTAACTGATAGCATAAAATAGGCTATTGAAAAACAAAGCATTGAAGACAGAGTTGCTTTGCTCTAGGTTTTTTCTTTATCCGGTTATTCTACCTCCCTGGCCTGCAGAAGGACTGGCCTTTTAGCGAGTTTGTTCACATTGCCACATAGTGTACACATACTCTAAGCTTACATGAAAGGTTTCAAGTGCACAGATGAAGGTGAGTTGCATGATTATAGCAGAATGCTCCATTACCGAGTTGTTGATGGTATGTGATACTGACCCAGGGAGGAAGCATCTCTCAAAAGGAGTAGTACTGGTTGAAGGTAGAGAACACGCTATTTCCCTGGTGCTGATGATATTTCCTTATGCCAGGATATCACTCCAGTTTCCCTGGCAGGAGTTAATTTATTGATTGAGATAAAAGCTTTAGTTTTCAGTTGAGATTCCAGCTTATTTGGCACACTGATACAATTACATCTACAGAGGTAACAAACATTGATTTTCTCTGTGTAATGAGAACAGCTTCTACTGAAATTTTCCAAGTTTGTCCTATATACAGACTTGGGAGGGGGGAAAAATGCAGCAGAGTACTTTGTGTTGAAGACGTTGTTTGAAAACACTCCCCTGTCATGTTTACAAAAGGTATTTGCTATTTCTGCTTACTTTCTATCCCAAAGTAACCCATACTTGCAGGCCTTTCGGAATAATTGAATAGTCTGCTTCATGGAGAAGGAAAGCATTTGCAGAGGTACATACAGGAGAAAATGGTTTACCAACCTTCTGGAGGAGGTAACTGCAAGGCCTGCAAAATAAAACAGTTGAACAGAGGTGTTCTGTGACATGCATAAAATACATTTTAACACTATCGAATGTTATATCCCTTCATAATTTATCAAAGTGAAACTTCTTAACTGACACTTGTTTTCTTACTTCTAGTATTCCAATCTCCATGACTCTCCCAGTGGTAGCATTTCACATTTATCTCCAAAGTGCTTTATAAGCATTACCCAATCTAACTAGGTCCCTAATTACTTTACAGGAAAGAAAAAAAAACCAACAACTTTTATTGTCTTATGTAAACAAGTGGGAAAGCTGGGCCAGATAAGTCTGTTCAAAGATAACTTCTTCAAAGCTGAAGAAGTAGAGCTGATGGGGAATGTTAGGATGAAATGTAGTTTTTCAAGAAAAAGACTGCTCTAGAGAGGAGCTCGTTTCATACTCTGTATTTACTAGCTCAGAGTGGCATGGTTAAATTATATGTATCAGTCACTTCTTGCTGGCTGACCTAACATGATGAAATAGTTTGGGTTTTAAAACTACAAAAAGAGAGCAGGTTATTGCAAACAACTTTCCAACACCAGGAAACAGGTTTTGGAATAGCGATGAAGAACTAAGATACCAAATTCACTTGCCAAAGTAAATCACCTCCCTGCCCCAAGTTAGTCAATGAATACAAATGTGCAGGACTCCTTCCATCCAAGTATTTGATGGAATTTGAAAAAAAGGCAGTGGGGAGAGAGTTTGCATAATGTCCTCTGGAGGGCATGGCACCAACCCCTGGGAAGGACAGCACTTACTGCAAAAGTTTGTCTCTTATTCATTTGTTTTTCATTGCAACCCAAAGACTGGATCCCTGAAGGAGTAGACAGATCAGGGTGGCCAATCTTTAACTGTCAACATACACTCAGTGGTACCTGAATGTAGATGAGATGAAACAAAAGGGAATATTTACTTGCCCAACTTCGAGTGGTTAATGTAACGTAAAAGAGATTTGAGTGCAAATTTGTTCCTCTATTTTCCTGGATTGAATTTTACTCTGTTATATCTGTGCAGCCTCGATCTATTAGCTGAGAGATGAGCGTGGTTTACTGTGCAAGTTTCATAGTGTAACCTTTATTGCAAATGAGGACTATTTGGTGATCACATTACTTTAAGTGGAGTTCAAAAGAAAAGCAGGCCAAATCCAGCAACCAAAGCTCTTTCCAGTATTAGTGAGTGAGAACTGCAGAAGCAGGCATATTCTTGACAATATTCTTATTAATAATTTATTTATTCTTGGTAGTGTGGAAAGGTTTCAGTCACTCATTATGTTAGCTGTTGTGTAACAGTAAGACAGTCCCTGCCCAAGTAGTCTTACAATAGAAATAATCTATTTTATATCATGTAGATAACATGTAACTATAAAAATATGAAAATAGAGGAAGTGATTCTGATCTTGTTTAACTTCAAGTAACAGACTTTATAAATGCAAATTAGAACTAAAGATGCAAATTACTACTTCTTTTTTCAAAATGTTGGCATTTTCTATACCCCTTGGACTTGTGAAACTCATGCATCTGGTATTCCAAGAAGAGAGCTGCCAGGAATAGCCCTGTGCTTTTTTTTTTCCTTTTTAATTCTCTTTGAAAAAAGATTCTTAAGTAGATTTTTCACAGATAGTGACATCATGGAGGAGGACAGGGAGGATCTATATCCAACTCATGCATCATTTTACTGTTCAGAAATTTACTATATATGTCTCCCATTGTTGGTAAAATATGGCCTTTTTCAAAAGCAGGGCATATCAGATTTTCAACAAATAAGGCTAGTAGAAATTAACCCAGCTGCAGTCCTGCCTACCGTGTTTCATCGTAACACATGACTGTGTTGTATACTGAAGTTCCTTTGTACCCCTCTGGGAAAAAGGAACTAAAAAACCCAAAAATGCATAGGGAAGAAGCTGTTCTGAACGATACTTACATGGTGAGTTTCCCCACTTTTGCCAAGCCACCTGGCAGCTCCTGAAACAGGATGGACGTTGATAGGAAATTTACGCAAGGACCCTGTGTGAAAACACACCCCTCTTTCTTCACGGTCAGTGGGCCGCGGAGCCTGTTCAGAAAGGAAAGATCCTTCATTAGAGCCGCCCTCTTACTTCTTGGGTTGTGGTTTAGCCCCAGCCAGCAACTACATACAGCCGCTCAATCACTCCCTCCCACCAGCAGGATGGGGGAGAGAATTGGGGAAAAAAAAAAGTCAAACTCGTGAGCTGAGATGAAGATCGTTTAATAGGTAAAGCAAAAACTGTGTACACAAGCAAAGCAAACCAAGGAATTCATTCACCACTTCCCATGGGCAGTCAGGTGTTCAGCCATCTCCAGGAAAGCAGGGCTCCATCACGCATAACAGTTACTTGGGAAGACAAACGCCATCACTCCAAACATCCCCCCCCTTCCTTCTTCTTCCCCCAGCTCTATATGCCGAGCATGATGTCCTATGGTCTGGAATACCCCTCTGGTCAGTCGGGGTCAGCTGTCCCAGCTGTGTCCCCTCCCAACTCCTTGTGCCCCCCCAGCCTGCTCGCTGGTGGGGTGGGGTGAGGTGAGGAGCAGAAAAGGCCTTGACTCCATGTAAGCACTGCTCAGCAACGAAAACATCCCTGAGTTATCAACTCTGTTTCCAGCACAAATCCAAAACACAGCCCCATATTAGCTACTATGAAGAAAATTAACTCTACCCCAGCCAAAACCAGCACAGCAGGCTATAAGAAGCATAAAAGAAGTCTTGAAGTCTGTTTCCCCTTCCCCAGCTTCCATATGTATGCTGGGCATAAAGAAAATGTGAATTCAACTCTGTGAATGAAAAACCAAGTATACTATGTGAGACTAGCCTCAGAGCTGTGAGGGGACTACCTGTTACCTGGCAGATGTGAGATCATGTGAAATTGTATAAAAATCTCAGTGCTAGCTAAATAATGAAAATGTAACACATGGGCATGATAGTTTATAGGACAAAATTTAATTTCCTGGTATAAACAAGGGCAGCAAGAGATCATAGTTCAGGGTTAATAATGACTTCACAAGCCACTGTAACAGTCAATGGATTTGCGTCAGGAAAGGGGGAGATTCATGTTTGTTCCCTGTAAAATTGGTGCAAGGCTGTTGATCCTCATGCATTGATGTAATGTGCTACATGTACTCCACACAGCCTTGTGTTAGTATAACCTCGTGCAGCGGTTATGTTTGCGCTTGTCCCTGTGTAAGTCTCTTGTGACCATAAACATGTTTTCAGCCAAAGTGTAAGACCAGAACATTTGTATATGTATCTATGTTGGTAGAAAAGAGCACCAACCTTTTTTTTAAACTTAACAAGCTTCCATTGAACATTTGTCGCGTTTTGCTATCCCACTATACATACAATGTTGTATTTGAAAAGATAGGGAGATCAGAATAGATGCTCAGAATACACATTGTCCTGAAAGCCAACTTCAAGCTTTTTAGAACTCAGGAGAAGCAGGTTAGAAAGGAAGCATCATGCTGAACCAGAGCACTGATCTGTGTAGTCAGATATTGCCCCTGTAGGGCATGAGCTTTCATGGATTATATGTTTGTGACTAGACCTTCTGTCTATCCCCCATTTTGCTTTTCAGCTTTTGGAATCAAAATAACAGACTCACTTCCTCATTCAAAAAGTCAGTTAAAGCCTAGGACAAAAAAATCCATCCAAAACTTAGGGGAACCTAGTCTTTGGCACTCAACTTTGTCATGAGAAGTCTTTTGGGAGGCAGATTGGGAAGAGACTGTGTGGACAACTGATGTAAACGTCACATTTCTTTGTTGGTTTGTAAGAATGACTAAGCTATGTAGTCAAGAAAATATTTTTAGTTTTTAAATAATAAGGAAGCATGCAGAATTACTGGTCTTTGTACTATTAAGAAACACAAATCCCAATGTACTTATTTTCTGCTTGTGTATCTCAGCATCAGGTTTTCTCCTGAGCCAGCCAACCATGGAAAACATCTGCCATTCTTTCTCTTCAGCACCTGCAGATCCTCTCATCACACCTCTTGTGGTCGTCCTCTAAATTATGATTGATGTTTTAAAAACAGAGATTGAGAAGGGGAGGGTCTTCAGTTTCTCCTTTTGCTTACTTCCTCAGTGAATTAGGTCCTTTTTCTAAAGCTGCGTAATAGTATGTCAACTTTTAAATGTCATATTGAAGATACGGAAAGGGTTATAATTTGGCTATCTCAAATGATGGGAGCACACCATTGGAAGCCAAGCTTTCCAGTTCACCAGCAATAATGTGCTCCTTAGCAGTCTTGAAGAAAGTTCTTAAGGTGAATCCTGGGGCTGTGCTTAGGGGTGACTTCCCAGAATGGTTCAACATCTGCAACATGATGCTAACACAGCTTTCTATCAAATGGTACTCCTTGCTTCTTCACTAATGGGTTTCTGGGTGTCTGCCTCTCATTCTCTAGCCTGTAGCATTTTCACACCCGTCTTCCCTGCAGTCTCTGTTTCTTGCCTTCACAGAGGAACGGAGTTACAGAACTTTACCAGCCTCAATTTTCCTTAGTTCTCACTTCAGAGACATTTTCGCTTCTCATTTGAATGCCATTCAGCTTCTCGTCTCTGTTAGCACCTGTGCTGCAGCATCCTCTCCTCCTCATGTGGTTTGGCCTCCAAAGCACTGCCCTGTGAGGAACAATCTCTTTTGCTGTGTACTAGTGGCAAGGGCTTTCTCTGTGCTGTTTCCATTGGTGATGATAGCTACTACCACAGTAAGAGCTAAAATCCAGTAAAAGCACCTCCAGGTAAAATGCCTGGCTTTTAGCTGGGGGTGGGTGGATGGGTGGGTTGGGTGGGGGTGGTGGGGGAGGTGCTTCAGAAGGAATCAAAATACCCATAATGAAAATTTTATTGAAATGCCCCATAGAAAATACTAGGTATTTCTCTGCAATTTTGGCACTGCAGCCAGAGCTGGCACCTTTCTCTTCTTCATGTGTAACGCCCAAAAACACTTCTTCAGGATGAAAATCTACATTCTCCCAAAGAACTCAGCTTTCATCCTATTCTATCGTAATGTAATGGTCAGGGAGTGGGAAGTCCATGCCCTAAGTGCCCTAAGAGCCAGGCAACAGCACTGGCTGTGACAAGCCTTTCAACTCCTCCTGCAAGGGCTACAACTCTGTGCAGCACCGAGTGCAAGAGTCCTGGGGAGCCTGAGCTCAGCAGGAGTGCGAGAGCATTATCTGTTTGTGGGGACATTCACCTGATGGGAGGGAAATAGGCACTCCAGTCCCTCCTCATGTTTATTCTCTGTTTTATGTATCAGTAAGATGTAGGACTCAATGTAAATTATACCCCCCCAGGGCTTTAGCTGGCTGTCCAGGGGAGCTTTCCTGAGAAGTGGGTGCATCTATACCCTCCCTGTCTGGCAGAGGACTGAATCTGGCTGGCTTGTTTCTTAGCAAGTCCATTAACCATTTAAAATGCTCACAGATCAAGTTTTTCTGCTGGACTCTTCCCCCACCCCCACCCCTCCACCCCCCAAAGGGAACTACCCACAGATAAATTTCTAGTATACAGAATGCTGAATGAGAGTTATGCAGAGAATTTTAAAGTCTGGGGGTTTATTGTAGGCACAGGACCAGCTGATGCAGTCTAGAATAGGGGACATCTGAAGAGGTCACAGTTTGGCATTTTGGTAGCCACACAAACAGCTGGAGACATTTCAAGGAAGTCCAAAGTACACTTGTAAATTATGTCCTCTGTCCATTCATGATTTAAGCCAGCCTAAGGAAAAAAATAGATTTTTTTTTATTGTGAGTTGATTATTATGATCATTTACAGATTAATAGGAAGTACTGAAGTAACAGATTAACCTATTGCATCTATCAGTATGTCAGAAGCCTTCGTCAAATTAAGTCTTGCTGGAGACAGCAATGGTCCAAAGTTGTTTTAACATGAATTATCCTGCTTTAACAAACTGAGTCAGTGGTTTTAGTCTTCCTCAGTAATCAGCATTCCTGTTGCAAAAGAATATGGGGGGAAGGAGTGGGTTAAAGAAGGACAGTTAACTCTTGCCTCTGCTTGAGTAACTGGAGAAAGGTATATATGACTGAAGGCATTATATTACAATGCATATTAACGTAGAAGAAGTTACAATCATTAACCTCTGCTCAAAAATTAAAGCTCAGATCAAAAGAGCTGTCAGTTTTAGCCTTCCCAGCAGTCCTACATTCACAAATAAAAGCTAGAACTTCAAAAAGGATTAAAACAAGGATTCACTTTGTTTCTCAGGATAGAAGAAAGACTACCTACCTTATCATTTGCACTTTCTGCCTGCAGGTTTGCACTTTCATTTGAGTTTCAAATGCCATCCAAGTCAATATGTCAATAAAAGTCTTCACTTTCCTTTAGCTGTACTTGTAACTAATGCCACTGTCAACTATGTCAGTGCAATTCTTGGAAAAGAATTTCTGGCTGACTTGTTCTTCCTTTGTAAGCTGGATGGCTGCCTGCGCATTTGTGTAGAGCCATAGCACAATATTTGCCATTGTTCCCTGTCTTTATTTTTATTTTTAATTTCTCAGTCTCATAAAACAGCGTTGTTCCCTCAGTTTACATTTTGTCCTGATCTAATAGGTTTAGCATTTTCAATTGTTGACATATTATATAGCCTCCATAAAGTGGAAAGTATGTTCCGGGTCTGACATGCTCCCCTTTCCCATTGAAGTAAATAGACATTTACTTTATAGTGGACCGATAAATGACACCATGAACTCTGAAGGAACATAAGATGTAAAACATGAGCTCAAACTGAGTAATGTGACTGAAGAAGTGAGTTTTATTCAGTATGCTGTAGTTGTTGCCAGCACCAAAGAAATTAATACCTGCAGATATCTGTAATTAATCTGTGTTTTTGAGAACATAGCATGTGTGTGTCTGAACAACCACCTGGGAACACTTTGGACTTGTCACTGCAGGAACCAGTCTTAAAAAACACAGAGTGCTTTGCTTCTTCCCCCATCCCCATCACTGCTACAGCTCCCCATACTTCATACTCCTACTATGGTGAGACTTCTGTAATCTGTAAACCTGTAACACTATCTGGGGATCCCATGCAAAGCGTTTGTCAGAACAAACTTGTTAATTATCTGCAAGGACACAAAACACCCCATTTTGCAGTGTAAAGCAGACACTGGGATACAAAATCTAATACTGACTGAAGATGTTTCTTTAACTTGTTACTCCAGTAACACCTGTCTCACTGTATTTCGTTTAATCTAGCTTGTTCCTCTTTGTGCTACTTTGAAGGACATTAATACTGCCAATACTTCTGTTCTTATCTAAGTTCGCGTTAATAAAGGTGTTGTGAGCCTTGTAGCTTTGGTGGTGGCGGTTTAGCTTTTATAACACACATTTTTCACTGTAATTAAATGGTGACAATGAATCAGCTTGTTGATTTCAACATAAATTACTTCCCTGAAATCATACTTTAAACAGCACACATCACTATCTATTACTTTTTCTCCTCTTAACAGTAGACTTTAATTCGAAAGTGTAGTATGCTGTATTTGCCCCATTCTCTTATCCTGGTAGATAACAGTGTCAAGCAGAAACCAAGAGCTATAAAGTAAAACTGTGATAGCCAGAAAGTTTGATTGCGCTATATTAATTTATTATTAGGTGGAATTGCAAAACTGATGTTGAGACAGTGTAAGTGTAGATTAAAGTCCTTGAGGTTAGCAATTCTTCTGTCTTGTGTTCTGGAAATTTTGGAACGGTAAGAATGGCTGTAATGAGCCAGAGCAAAGATGAGCTTGGGTGAACAGTCTAGGGACTTCCCAGACTGATTTTTCTAGTTCAGCTCTGGAAGAGGTCAAAGCAGACAGCCTGCACTGCAATGGCAGTGGTGGAGTGCAGCAAAACATGGCAACTGCTTGCTACGCATACAGCCATGGTGTTCAATTCAGACAGAGGCTGCACAGTAATCTTTTGGGGGTTCAGAAGATTTGAACCGTGAAATTTGAGGAGTTATCTTCCCCAGACACAGTTTTCCCCATCGCCTGCATCAGTCAGAAAAAGACTTTTCCTATGCCACTCACAGAAGCGTTACAGAGATTATCTGCTTCCAAATATGCATCTCCCCCCCCCCCAAGCCACATGTTTGTTCAGATTGAGTGTTTCTCTGATATCACACAAAATTATTGAAATGGGCTGCACAAACAAGAATCAGGAAAAAAAAGGAGGGAGATACACCAGCTGCAGTTTCTCTTCATCTGTCTTTCACCAAAAAAATTGCAGCGCCTCTCTCAGCAGCAACATGGCTGCTGCATTACCAGTGGGCAAACAGGGAGTAATGGAGTAAAATGTGCTAAATAACACGGCCCTTGCTCAGGCTCCTTACAGGCTGAAAACACATAGGTCAAATGCAAAGCTAGTGCAAGGATAGGGTGTTCTTGAGGTTGTGCCTGTTTGTACTACAGCAGGTTTGGCTCACAATGCTGCATGTTTAGATTTCACAGAGATGATACCTAATAGCAGAGGTTTTTTTTTCTTCTGCCTTAATCCTGCAAATATTTGTTTCTGAAGTATTTCTACCCTCGGCATTTCTGTTGTTGAAGAGCCTCAACAGTGAGGAGGGCTGGGAGGACCCAGCTGTAAGCCAGTACGATCTTGGGGTACTATGTGAAAAATAGCCTATTTTCCTATCCGGCAAAACACTTAACCACGCATCCACAGGTGAGAAGAGGAATCCCGCTGAAGTCCATAGTGCCACACAGGACGGAGCCAACGTCGAGCTGCTGCTCAGGGTGGGGCTTTGAGTCACGTTGGTCCCCAGCAGCCGGGAGGTAGGGTCAGGAGTTGGCTCCTGCAGCTCACCGTCTGCTCTGTAGCTGTGCTTCTAGGAGGAATGGATGTGAACTTGGTCACTGTTTTGGCTCTTCTAGCAGTCGCGGTCAGTCCGACATCTGAGAGTAAGTAAAATTGTACTTTACCTACTTCTACACTTTAATCTCCTAAAAGTAAAAGAAAAGACCCCAAGGGCGTCTGCCTGGAACTGTGTCTGCTTGAGCCTTTGCAGCTCTGCACGGGACCACAGATGATAGCTTAAAGATCTGTGCTGTAGCATGGGAAGATTTAAAAGGTGAAACCTGGCTGTCTTAAACTGCACAGAACAATTGGCATTTGTTTCAGTGGAGTCAGGGCTTCCCCTGAGCATTTCTTCAATGTTTCCACAACAGATGTGGGGACTTTATGATTCTGTAAAATGGCTTAAGCAAGGAAAAGCCAAGTGGGTGATTTGTCATAGCAAATGTTATCGAGAACATTGTAGCTGGAAGATTTTAACTGCTGAAAGCGTAAGACCTTTAAAGCAGTAATTTCCTGAGGGAACACCTAATAAAATGTCACTATTTGTTTAAAGGGATCTCTCCAGTTCAGCTGCAACTTCCCCTTTCCAAGCTTCTTGAGAGGGAATATGTTTAGAAAATCACTTGGTCTTTTTCCTTCAAAGTTAAATTGCCCTGGATAGCAAAGATTTCAAGAAACTTTTTATGACCAACTTCACATAAACAGATTTTTCTCAGCAGAAAAGTGGTTTTGCATGCAGCTTTGCTCTGTGTTCAATGCAGCATGTCTGGAGGACTCAGGAGATGTAATAACACTTGCTTTTGTCTTCTTGCATTTTCATCAAAATTAAAACAATTTTCAAAACATATCAGCCAGTGCTGTGCTTGAATTCTTAGTTTTTCTTTGTAATTTTCTACTGTAAAATAAGCTGTGTTCACAGGGAAGATAAGTCAAATTCTGGAGCACTTCAGCCTTTGAGATGTTCCTTTCTCAAGCTCCACTTACCTCAGTAGGAATAGGAATTGTGGAGTTCCTTGAGGATTTAGACAATGCATGGACAAAATCTGCCTTAAAATGTTATCCGCTTAAAATGGCCACTGCACCTGCTGGTGTGGGAAGGCTCTGCAAATGCTTTTCTATTAGATTTATGATTTGGCCAGTCAGCAAGGTCTTGCACAATAGGACTGGCACATACATGCGCAGGTCAAAGTAAAGGTTCTCTTAGAACACATTCTTTTATACTGAACCATCTGGAACAGGGGAAATACCTTTACCACCTAAATTTCCTCATGCAAACATGCTCCATTCTTAGCGACAATATTCAAATCGCAGAACCCACAGTAAAAATGGGCAGAACTGAATGTGGCTGGCTGGGTACAGGCACGCCCTACCCTGATCTGAAGTAGATTTAAGGTTAACCCTAGCTAGGCTTATGCTTCTTAGGCTGGCCATTATGCATCCATTAATTTCAGGGTCATGGTACAGATACACAAGTAAGATTTGGGCTGGTACACGCACACTTGCAAAAGTTTCCTTTGCATGTGGATGTGAATTGGTAGCTGTTGACAGAGGCCAGGAAAGCCATCTGGTGGCCAAAATTACACCCAGCTGCATGCAGGAACGCGGCTCTGCCAGGCAGTGCCATAAGATGAGATCAAGATTATTTTGTACAGCGCGACAGGGATTTTTTTTTTTCCACCCATAATATAATTAAAAAGAAGTTTTTGCAATTTGACTTAAAAAAACCCCTGGTGGTCTTCCATCATCCCATCTCAGTGCCAGGGATTTAGAGAGTGCCAGATGCTGGCACATCTGCAGTGAATTGGGCAGCACTGCATGACAGAGTATGCAGCAGGTTGGACAAGGGAACTTATTTCAAAAGTGTTTGTTTGAATTTCAGTCTGAGAAGAAAGAAGTTCTCTTTCAGAAGCTCCTACATGTATTTTATCTTGAAGATACAAAGAGAGAAATTTGGTAATTCCTATGCAGTAAAAGGATCCAAAACAAGTGTTGAATGCTACAGGGTAGGAATAACAACTAAATAACACTGTACAGGTGTTCCCAAAGGAGTTAGCTGGAGTTATCCTAGTCAAGTTATTCCAGTAATGCTGGTCTGGTCAAAGTCAGGGTGATCTGTGCAGTGTGGGAGATGGGTTCCCTCTTACCAAATTGTATTGCTTTATAGAAAAAAAAAATAGATGTATGTTCATATGACAGCTTCTTTTTGCATCTTAATGTGCAAGACATGATTTGGTTGGTTTTTGCTAGGAATAGCAGAAATTTCACATTCTGATAAGGCATTGGATACTAGTGTTTGTTTGACCACATCAGTATTACATGCTGTTTTGCCAATTTTCAGCCTGCATTTCCTTGATGCTCTGTAGTCCAGAGCACCAAGGATGTTGTATGGGGACAGACAGCTTGCAAACTGATAGTGATTGGATGGACAAAGACCCATTTGAAAACCACGCCTTATATGACATACTCATCTGTCCATCTCCAGTCAGCCTTCCAGCCTTGAAAATGTCCATATTAACAGCAGTCCTCATAGCAGAACAGGAAAAGCATCACTGCATAACTTCATTTGTATTTACTCTTGGCAACAAAATTATATAGTATGATTTATATATTTATATGTTCTGATTTATACTTTATTTATGGTTATTTCCATCACTTCAGAAGGTATAGCTTAGAATCCTTTCTATCTTGTGTTTTTCTCTTTCTCAGAATTATGCTTTAACTGTGTGTATTACCATGCAGCCAAAATAGTAGGGTGCATTAGAGCATTTTTCAGCATTTGAGTTCCCATCTCATCTCCAGCTGTTAAGCAACCTCCCTGTTTTTACAAAGGCCAGCTATGCTACATTTGCCAAGTATTCTAGCATACTGCTTTGTTCACCAGTCCACCAGGATCAGAGCCCTCTGCATAATGAAATAGTTATTGACTTGCTTTAGGTTAAGATGAAAAGACCTGCTTTGAGGTACTGAACCTTAAAATAGGCTCAAGTTTGTTTTGGATGAGGGGAACATTTTCTGGCAGCTTCATGAGCAAAGGAGTACTAAATGAGCTGCCTTACAGTAGTTAATATAAAGTGTAGGTGATGTAATAATAAACTTCCTTCCAAGAGCAGAGGCTGAATTCTACGTTCACAAGCCAAGAACACTGGATTGGGAGCTGAAACTTGTCTATAGAAATGGCTGTATCGAGAGCAGAGCATTTCAGTACATATTATGTTCTGACTAAGCAAGACATTAATCCGATTGATCAATACAAAGGGTTTTTCTTCCCGATGTACAAAGCCTACTTTGTAACACAAAAGAATTCCATTAGGAAACACTAATGCCTACTGCTAATAGCCCAGGTGTGCCAAAGTTGTGCAATCAGTGCAGAGCTGCATCAGTTCATGGTGAACTTGAGGCACATTAGCAGCAGGGCTAACATTTCAGCATAGGTACAGAAAGTGCCTCAGGTTTATGGATCTCACCGTGCAAAAGAAGCTGTTCCTCAGACCACACAGTGTGTTGGGGGAACCCATTCTGCTTAGTTACTATATGCACCTTTGCTGGGCTCCCTCTGTAAGTCCAAGAACCACCTTTCTGGTTTTGTGGTTACAGAGAACACCTACAGCATGGCCTTTTACTTGGCAGTCCATGGCTCACATCCAGTTCACAAAGGTCAGCTGAGTGCTCTGCCAGCAGCACTGACAGGCTCCCCTGTGCTGCCAGCAGGATTCAGGAGGGACCACCAAAGGCCAGGTCAAAACACGTAACTGCTGAAGTGAAACCCGTCAGGAAAAGAGCTGCACAAGGCCTGCCTAAGGCAGCTGGGTGGGGTCCGGAGCAGAGAGAAATGGACACAGGGACCAAAAATGCCTTTTCCGCTGTTCTCACCTAAAGCCCAGCTTTTCCTATTGTGTTTGGTCAAAAGGGCAAAATGAAACCAAGCATAGTTAAGAGCAAGCATAGGGGTGGGGAATGCAATGGCTCCATCAGTTCCCATCTATTTCCATGTGGCTTCATCTCCTCCTTCCTTTCTACCTGCCCCCCCCCTTCATGAGGCAAAGACCTGCCCTGCCATGTTAAATTTTCTACAGAAGCACCTGACTGAACCAATGACTGCTGTGTTTCTCCTTGCCAGTGCTCTGCCCTACACATACTGAGACATTAACCCAGTCCTACCTGCCTAAAATCTGCAGCCAGAGAGCAACAGAGCAGCCCCCAGATACTCCCACCGTATGCCAGAGGAGGGCTCTTCATCAGGCACTGGAGTTTCCCTAAATGGGTGGGCAAATCGAAGAATACAAGCTCAAAACTGAAGAAGAAGGAGGGAAATGTTCTTTGCTGCCCCAGAAACTGAGCAGACAGCAATAACTGCTTTCTGTGTCTCTTGCCTGAACCCTAGATGACATGGCCTTCCTCAGCTGTTTAACATGTGGCTCTCAAGTTTGAGAATGATGATGAAAAAAAGCAAAGCAGAAAGGATGAGAAAAGTTTCTGTGGACTGAGTTTGGCCAGGCAGCTGACAGGAAATGGAAAAAGAAACTTTCAGCAGTCAAAGAGAGTTGATACTGATCAACAGAAGTGTAAAGCCAGATATAATGAGCCGTACTCACTGAGGTCTTGTTCCGTCAGAGCCGTCGTTTTCACCGTCCTTCATTCTCTAGCACTCCAATCACATCAATTCAAACTCACCAAGTCTCACAGACTTTGGAGATCTCTTCCATTTAGAAGCAACATTTTACTAAAAGAGCTTCTAACAGGTCTAGCTGAATGCAGGTGAAAACAGTAAACTCTAGTTGCCAACTACTTTTGATCCTTTCAGCCCTAAGAGAGTGACTCACTGCTGTGCCACCAAGATTTGACAGGCTTCCAAGGAAACAAACCACCGTGGGAAATTTAAATTAAGTTCTTGTGCTACCTTCCTTGAACCACAAGCACTATTTCAAAATAATTCAGAATTTCAGGGATTTTCTTTTTTTTAAGAAAAAAATCAATTGGGTTTTTTTCAAATGTGCTAAACAAATTATTCTCACTAGAAAGGCAAAGCTTTCTTTTCTCTCCACCTCTTTTGAAATTGATAAAGCTATACATAGCATGTTAAATAAATCCAGTATAATTAAAAGAACAGCACTATTCTATCCCACAAGCCACATGCATCTGAAAAGGAGGTCCTTTTTAGGCATCCTTGAGAGAAAAGGTGGGGTGAGTGAAGGTATTTTTCCAGTTAATATTTTGCTTGCCCTCTGCAGGGGTGCTTAAATTGCTCCAGTGGACTTTTCTGCAAGATTAAAGTATTTAGATACCACGCAAAAATATGAAACAAGACCTTTAAAAAGCAATAGGTCTTTCCCTGGTGAGAGTTCACAGGGAATAAATACCAAAACAGATAACAGCACCTGCTGAAATAATGACAGAGCAATCCCCGAGTGGACCTGTCTCAAGATCCATTGCTGAGCTTGTTGGTCCTTTCAGCAGCTCTTTTAGCTTTTTGGTTAAAGAGTCTTAATGTCAGACAACAGGCCTAAAAAATTTTTGGATAAGCAGCTATGGATTTCTGATTGTGCCACTGAGCCGTAGAGGCAAACGAAATGGGCAGCACTGAAAAAATCTCTTTGACTGATAAACAGCACCCAAAAGGCAATGCCAACATCCTTGTGGAAAACCACAGTTCTTTCCTTTTAACCACTGTTTAGACCAATGATTACTACCAAGCCTGATCTAATTGCTGAAACCACAAACAGCGTCTGGTATTGGGTCAGGCTGAAATTATTAGCTTTGCTTATTACCTCCTGGTTCCTTTGCACCTGTGGGATTAGAGCACAGTTACGGTAATAATGGACTGGGCAATGGAGCTGCAGGATGGCTCGGTGCTCCAGGAGAGCAGCATCCCCTCTCCTGGGGCTCTGGGGAAATACCGGAATTCCTTGGCTCACTGCCCTGATTGTTCTTCACACTCAGGGGAAACAAAAACAAAAACAAAAAACAAACAAAGCGCTTTTAGAACTGACTCCCATGTAAAAAGGTACCAATTATCACAAGTGCCTCTGTCAACACAAGGTTGCTGATGACACTTTTATGTTGTCTGATGGAAAGACCCTGATGCCATGTATTCATCTGTGATTCAAAGATAATTGATTTCTATTTTCCATATTGTAGCTGTACTTTCATGCACAGAACAGCAACAAAAAAATTATTTAAAAGTGACACCTTTTTTTCATCAAAAAACCAGTGCAGATAAGAATTCCTCACAGCAAACACCCATACAAACCTATGAAAGCAAGATAGCCTCCACAGGCACACACCTCCAATAAAAACTTACTAGCAGGCTCTCAATCTCCATAAGAAATGCTTTCGACTCTTTAGCAAGAACATAAGGACCACCTCATTCACATTTTATACAAAATTTCAATCTGCTTTCTGTTGGTGTATTCACCAGTTTCACATGCAGTCTGTTGCACAGTCTCATGTTGAAAGGCATGCCTTTTTGTAGAGCTGCGTGAGTTAGATGTCAGTGGCTTAATGCTCCAATTCAAAGATTCACTGAGCATCAGGTAATTGAATTCACTCTGAAACTAGTAGTCTAGTTATATAAGTGGTATCTAAAGGTGCAGTTACAAACAAGTTTCTGAAAAATGCAATTCCTATTGGCTAAGTTCTTTGCAAAAGGGCAGTCTGTCGTGAGTGGCCAGTGAGATACTCATAAGCCCACCTGGATGCATCAAGAATTTTACTTTATTTTCCTTATATGAGCTTGTGTATATTTTTCCTTATAAAACTATAAAAGTACATCAATAAAAATTTCTTAATTTTCAGTTATAAAGTGTACAAATGACAAACATGGTGCTATATAGTGCACTATATTGCACTATAAAGTGCAATACGGATGGTTCAGATCTGAGAATCAAAGCAAGTGAGGCTTCTGAGTACATAAAGTGGGATGAGGGCAAGAGATGGTAGCCGGGCACCAGAGAAACCAGCTGAGGAAGAGTTCAGGGGACAGCTGGCTCACCCTAAGACCTTCTGTAATATCCAGCCATTCCATGGGAGGCTGGCAGTGCTGGCCTTGCCAAGTATTTTAGTTTACTAGACCCCGAAGAAGCACAGGACTAGACGTCTCCAAAAAGCATAGCCAGCCACCTCAGATAGAGTTCAAGGTATAATTACCCTTCCTTGAGTTTTTATCCCACTTAATCTTTCTGCTAGGAGCTAACTTGTGACAACAGAAGCTCATACTTCAGTGTCACCGACAGTCTGTCTTGAGCCCTCAGAAAAAATTAAACTTAGTGGTGCTCCATGTGCTGAATTCCCATCTGCAAACATCCATTAATTGGCTTCACAAGTAGTATGCTGTCGAAGAGAGAAAAACAAAGGACAATGGGGAAGTAATATAGGTAACACTCAACACTTAATTAATCCTTCTGCGCCATATGATTATTTGTACCCCTCCTCTCTGGGTTGCTGAGGAGGCAACTGATAGGTCAGCTGCTTTCTTTCACCCTCCCGTCCGACTGTGAAATCCCGGGGGTCTGTAACCCCACTGGTACAAAAGCCCCCTGCAAGCTGCAGCAGATAGTGTGACTGGTCTTCGGTGACTCCTGCTACATTGCTAGCTGCTTGAGCTTACTGCTACAGCTTTGCTGACACCTGTTATTCCAGGGCTCAGCGAGCACTCTTGTAAGGAACAGAGGACACAATCTTCTTGCTTACAGGAAAATTTGTAAACAGACTTCTCATCTCCTGCTTACAGGAACTGAAATTGATTGTCCTGCTTCTTTTTTCTTGCTCTATGACTCTTGCACTCCAAGGCTAAATGATTAATGAAGGAACAGCATGATTTATAGGCTAGGAAAAAAAAAATAATAAAACAAATAGGAAGAAGTCTCTGTTCCCCACTTCTCCCAGATTAGGTCAGGGACTGGGACACAGAGGTCCTTGCTGTGCTCACTTCGAAGTGTGGGTTTTGTCTTGAGACCCTCACATCCTACATAAATACCTGTGCCACAGGGCTTTGCTTGTTCTTGAGCTGATGGAGGGAATCTTTTTTAGAAGATCTACTTCTGTGCTAGAGCAGAAGAAAATCAAACAACAAAATGTTAATACTTATCATCAAAAAAATCTTTAGTTATGATCTGCTTTTTAAGGTCCAGTGACTTTTTATTTTCAAGATGGTATTAGCAAGCAGGAAAAAATCTGCAGGAGATCATTCCCTAGTGGAGACACATTCAGCCATGGGAGCCCCTGGGGCAAAAGAAAACACAAAACCCAGCAACAGCATTAATAATTTCAAAGACAAAAGAAAATGGGCCTGATTCAACCTCACAAGGCAGAGCTCTCCTGACATTTCCTGTGTCATTAATGTTGGTGATCTTCTTCCACAAACAAAACACTTAATTTTTTTTTAAATAATTTTTATTTTACTGTAACAAGCCTTTACATATGTATGCAGAAGGAGAAGTGGAAGAAACTGTTCATTAAACAACAAAACCACCTATCTATCTCTCTTGTGGGAGACGCTGGAAGGATGGAGTCTCATCCCACAAGCTGTAAAGATAACTAACCCTTGACAACTCTCTGAAATGCCCTTCCACTAATGCATCCACCATGGGGAGCAAATAGGAGTCAAAAGTCTGTCTGCAGGTACAGGGCTGGGACCTCGCTGGGATCACAGAGACAAGTGGGACGGCTCAGGTGACTGGTGTGCTGCAGTGGAGGGATAGGGGCTTTTAGGAAGAACAGGCTGGAATGTGAGGAAAGGGAGGTGCCCTTTATGCAGGAGAGCAACAGGAATGCATGGAGCTCTGCCTGGGGATGGACGATAAGCCAGCTGAGAGCTTATGGGTCAGGATTAGTGGGCAGACCAATATGGGTGACATTGTAGTGGGTGCCTGCTATAGACCTCCTGACCAGGAAGAAGTAGACAGGGGCTTCTTCAAACAGCTGGAAAAAGCCTCACATTCAGAAGCCCTGGTCTCATGGGGCACTTTAACCACCCTGATATCTGCTAGAAGGACAATACAGCAGCGCTCAAGCAATCTACAAGATTTTTTTGAGTGCATTGATGACATCTTCTGGCACAAGTAATCAAGGAACCAGCAATGAAAAGCCCTCAGCTAGACCAGATACTTGCAAACAAGGAAGAACTGGTTAGGGACATAAAAGTCAGAAGCAGCATTGGCTGCAGTGTCCATAAGGTGGTGGAGTTCAGTATCCTAGGAGAAGGGAGCAGGGCAAAAAGCAAGATCACAGCCCTGGATTTCAGGAGAGCAGATTTACAACCTCTGCAGAGACCTGCTTGGACGAATCCCATGGAATATGACCCTGGAGAGAAGAGGGGTTGAGGAGACCTGGCTGATATTCAAGGGTTACCTACTCCAAGCTCTGGAAAGGTCTGTCCCAACAAACAGAAAACCAAACAAAGTGGCAGGAGGCCTGCATGGATGAGCACAGAGCTCCTAACTGAACTCGAACATACAAAGAAAGTGTGGAATGAAAGGGTGGAAGCAGGGGCAGGTGACCCAGCTGGAGTGTGGATCATGTAGGAACGGTGTAAGGAAAGCCAAGGCTGAGCTGGAGTTGAATCTGGCAAGCGATGTGACATGCAACAAGAAGGATTCCACAAGTACATAAATAGCAAAAGAAAGAGGCGGGAATATGTGAACCCGCTGCTGAATGAGGCAGGGCAACCGGTGACAAATTACATGGATAAGGCTGAGGTTCTCAACCTGAGAGACTGTGATATGTCAAGGTTGTTATGAGAAAGAACTGGCTGTAGGCTGCTATGAGAACTGGCTATCCCTTCTCCCATCGCCCAGCCTCCACCGGGCAGCAGGAGTCCTTGAGATGCACAGCCTATCTCCCTGTCTTAGCTGTGTGAGTTCCTGGCACAGACAAGGGTCGCTTAACCGCCCGACTCATTACACTTATGCTAAGGCCTAGCGAGCCTTCTTGAGTTTGTAAATCCGCCTGGAGAGGGGGAAGGAAATCCACCACCACAGGAACACTTGAATACATTGGACCTTTGTAAGGCCATGGGACAGATGGGATGTACCACCCACCAGTGCTGAGGAGCCTGCCTCATGTCACTGGGAGGCCACTGTCAACTACCTTTGAACAGTCATGGCAACTGAGAGAGGTTCCTGAAGACTGGAAGAGAGCGAATATCACTTCTATCTTCAAGAAGAGCAAGAGGAAGATCCAGGGAACTATAGGCTAGTCAACCTCACCACAGTCCCTGGAAAGGTGATGGACAAAACCCTCCTGGAAAGCATTTCCAAATATCTGAAGGACAAGACAGTCATCAGGAATAGTCAGTATGGATTTATGAAGGGGAAATCATGCTTTTAATGATTTTTAATGCTTTTTAATCATCAGGTTAGATGAATGAATAGTGAGGTGAACTGAAAACTGGCCAAACGACCAGGTCCAGAGGGTTGTGATCAGTGGCACAAAGTCCAGTTGGAAGCAAGACAGCAGTGGTGTACCCCAGGGGTCAACGTGGGGCCCAGTAGTGTTCAACATCTTCATTAATGACCTGGATGATGGGACAGAATGTGCCCTCAGGAAGTTTACAGACAATAAAAAACTGGGAGGAGTGGCTGATGGACCACATGGGTTTGCTGCCTTACAGATAGACCTCAACAGGCTGTAAAATGGGCAGAGAGGAATCTCATGAAGTTCGACAAGGGGAAATGCGAAGTCCTGCATCTGGGGAGGAATTATGCCAGGCAGCAGTACATGCTAGGGGCCGGTAAGAAAGGAAAGAAGAAATCTGTTTCATTCATCTACTTGGTTCACAGGACCTTTAGGGCCTGATAATGAGGGAAAGAGAATGAATATGTGACTCGCTCGGTCATGGAGAATGGCTGCTTGCCTCATAAAATGGCATTAGTTATGCTAACCACATTACCAGAGGTTGGGAGCAGGGGGTACCAGTCACAGGTTCAAGGGAGGTGATCCTTCCCCTCTCCTCAGCACTAGTGAGGCCACATCTGGAGTGCTGGGTCTGGTTCTGGGCTCCCCAGTACAAGAGAGACATGGACTTACTGGAGAGAGTCCACCAAAGGACCACAAAGGTGATGGACTGGAGCATCTTGCCTATGAGGAAAGGCTGAGAGAGCTGGGACTATTTAGCCTGGAGAAGAGAAGGCTCAAGGGAGTTCTCATCAGGGTGTTGTAACCATCATTCCCATACCTGATGGGAATGAAAGAAAAAGAGGGAGCGAGGCTTTTCGCAGTAGTGTCCACTGGCAGGACAAGAGGTAATGGGCACAAATTAAAACACGCGAAGTTCAGTCCGAACACAGGAAAACCCTTTTTTTTGCTGTGAGGGTGGTTAAACACTGGAGCAGGTTGCCCAGATATGTTGTGGAGTCTCTGTCCTTGGAGATATTCAAAAGATGTCTGGACATGGTCCTGGACAAGTGGCTCCAGGTGGCCCTGCTTGAGCAGCAGGTTTGGACCAGATGACCTCCAGAGGTCCCTTCCAACCTCAACCATTCTGTGATTCTGTGAAGTGCAGCTATGACTTGTCCCCTTCATATCTGTGTTGTTTCTAACGTTTTTATTACTATTTTTAGCTTTGTTTCCTGGGGCCTTTAACTGTTGCACGAAACTTTCAGATGAAATTCCCAAAGGAATTCTCCGAAGAGTGGAGAGGTTTGAAATCCAGAAAGCAGCTGGCCTGTGTCACCTAGAAGCTATTATGTAAGAGATGTTTTGGGTCGTTCAATGTGAAAGGGACACTGTCAATTTAAAATCCGTGAGGCGCCATTTAAACAAGTAGAATCTTAGAATGCTAACACAAATTCAATGAAAAACAAGATTGTGTGTGATTTAAGAACTGTCCTTCCTTGTGCTATTTAAACTTCTGACTGCTAAAATTGAATTTTCTTTTCAGTAATAATATTGATTATTATTCAGCCTGCACTAACTTTGACACTTGCTTTATTTTCAGAACTGAAGAATGACTCATGCACCTCAAGACTTCTCTGTTTTTTTCCAACTGTTGATCCTCTACAAACCTTGCCTAAACTCATTAAATCAGCTTTACTTTTGTACATAAGCTATTTCTTTTTTTTTTTTTTTGGCTGGTACAATATCACACTATTGGGGTTAAGTTGATAAATTTCAAAGAAATCCTGGACATTTTTTATTTCTAGACATTTGCATGATGATTGTGACAATAATAATAATAATAATAAAAATAATAATAATAATAATAAAGTCTACTTATTTATTGGCCATAGAAATGTACTGGTTTGCACTGTGGCACTTTTCATTCAGACCCACTGAAGTAGTAAAGCTTTTTTCAGATTTTGGAAGACAAGTGTAATCATGTAAACCTCAGACCCTAACTTTTACATAACTGCAACCAGACAAAAGTGAATAGACATAGTATAAAATATAAGTTAAGATTAACCAATTCTAACTTTGTGGTCTTCTTAGGTGAGTGAGAAGTATGGTAATTTTAAAAAGTTGGGGGGTTACATTTTTTCTTTGAAACTGACAACCAATTTTTGTTCTGGCAGTCTCTACATAGAAGGCAGAAAGTTCTGTGTGAGCCCACGGATTAGAAAAGTTAAAAAATGGATGAAGAAGAATAAGCACAAGATTCCCAGGAAAAAAAATCATGGTAAAAAGCAGAGAAGAATCAAAATTATTAAAAAGAAACAGTAACATGATGAAGCAAGCCCCATGACGAAGATACCTGTGGCATACGGCACTGCGAACAGATACCAGACTTTATCAACGATGGATGATTGTAGCATTAAAATGACTTTTCAAATATCTATGTGCTAGGGAAAGCACTGGCAGAAAACATCACCTGTACACAAGAATGATGTTGGTCAGATTACCAGCCAAATGACAAGGTGTTCCTAACAATGTCTTATAGCAAGTGCTCACTGTACTTCCTAGATCTATTGGTAGACTTAAATCCTCTTCTCTCCCACCCTGCTTTCATGGCAACCTCCCCTGTGATTTCTGTTGTAACATGCCAGTATGCAACTCCTTCTCATTGCTCCATTTTCCCAGTCTGTTTCGTGGTCCTTATTCTTCTTTGTCTGCAATCATCTTTGTGCCGTTGCCTGTTTTGTTTCTGTTTTTCCAGTCATTAATCTCTTTTTTTTTCTTCTTACATAATTTTACAGATACCTTTCCAGATACTAGTTCAGTTTAAATTGACCAAAACCATTTCACCTGTTCCAAACAATCTCTGCTCTCAGCTGTTCCAAGCCTGTTCATTGGGCTCAAAGTGTGGCATCTGAAGCTATGCAATAAAGATAATCTCTATTGCTTTTGTTCATTCAATCCCCTATACAAATCCTTCAGCTGGGTCCTTCCTACCCTCCTTGCTGAATTTCTTGTAATTAGCATTGAGGATTGCATGTGTCTGACAAGACCTTTCTTTGAAGACTAACAATGATGCCAGTCTAGCTGCTCACTCCATAGCCTCCCTTCTACTTCACAGCATTTCCTTCTCCCATGTGGCACAGTCTCCAATTCCCTCCCTCCTTCCTTGGAAACTTCAAACTAATTTAGTATTTCCACAAAGCCATCTCAGTCAAAGGCACCTTTCCTCAGAGACGCATACGGGGAAAGCAGAAAGGAGGGAAAAGACAGGTCTTAAAAAGAGTAAGTGCTATAGAATGCATACTTCAAATATTTACCTAGTGAGCCAAAATACTTAATATAGCAGCATAATTCTGTTCTTCCTCCCCTTCCCTTACTAATTACTGTTTGTTTTCATTCACTGCATTTGACTTAAATTAGCTCCTCAGTGTTGTCTCTTGTATTTGTTTTGTAATTTTTAAGTCTAACTACAAACTGTGAACGGGGAGAAAGCACAGCAGATCAGAGTAGATAGAAGCAGCTGCTGATAGGTTCCCTAAATAAAATAAAGATGAATATCTGGAGCAAGCTCACCAGAGAATAGGTAGCATACTCCCATGGATGCATATCTGATGAAAGAGATTGACTCCTTCCAAAACAGATAAGAGGAAACAAGAAACAAAATTATCTTCTCTAATGAGCCAACAGCCTCCTAACAGGGATGAGGCAACTCATTCAACTCTTCTTCCACTTCCCAGGGAATATTGTGTACACCATGTACATTGGCATAGCTCCATCCTCTGCCTGCTGAAATGACATGTGGGAAGCCTTCTGCCAGGAGCAAGAGCTGGGATTGCTCTCTCGGACTCTGAACACACACACACACGCTCAGCAGCTCTTCCTCCCGAAGGCCATCTTCGACGTGCTGGGGAGGCAGGGGATGTGACCCTGGCTGATGCAAGCTGAAATGGCACACGTTTTCCACCATGTCATTTGCACTCGGATGCTGCACTGCCTGGACACCACATGGGTATAGCGAATGGGTATTAGACAGAATCCAATCCCCCTGGGCCCAGGTCAGCACAGCAGCAGGAATGCTAAATTGCTGAAACACATTACGCTACGGTATCAGTATCTTACCATTTCCAGCAGTTCTATTTATTTTCTTCCTCATGTTCTTCTGTGGATTCCGGATTTTACCGACATCTCACTTCCCTCTTGAGTCACAGATTTCTAGGTGGGTTTATGATGGCATCTCAGCTCCTCATAGCTCTTCCATCAATGCAGCCAGCGGCCTTTTAAGGGTATAGAGTGTACCCTAAATATTGACTAGAGTGTGGAGTGTACCCTAATTGCCATGCTTGTTCTATCAGAGATACTCAGCGTTTCACAGGATTAGAGCATGCAACTAACTTTCCAGGCTGACACAGGCATGTCTGAGGCTCCTGTGAACCACCCGACCAAAGGGAAGGAGTCCCCGCTGGTTTAGGCATGGGCTGCCGGGAAGCTCCGTACAGCCCTGGCTTGCGGAACTCTCCTCTGCCGGCTGCGAGAACGCAGCACCGCTGCGGTTCTCTCCCCGGTTTGGAGAGCAGGACCTGCTTCCTAGGGGTGACCTCTTTTTGTACAGTCAGCTTTCCTGGCCCCCAAATCTTAGATCCTTATCCATTCAACAATTACTGCTTTGTAGTTGAAATTGCAACTCTGCTGCAGTTCCTCTTCTTATGCGTACTGTATAAAAGCAGCAAAGCGTGATCTAAATGCATTTTTATAGCTTTTAATAACTGGAATAGTTACAATGTCACAAATAAGACCCAGCCAGATCTGCAGCTCCAATACTATTGAAATATTTTCATTTACTGGACCTACTTTAAAAGACAGGCTTTGATAGTTTTGTTTACACCTCCCAGTTCTTCAGAATAGGTGTTATCTCCTATCATGTTCTCTTGGATTCAGTAGATCAAATGGAGAGATTATGAGATGACAGAAGTCCTCTCCCAGCTGCCAGCTATGCTTCAAGTTTGGTTTCCTGTGCATTCTTTTGGGAATTGAATCAGAAATAACTTCTGCTAGTCATTCAATCAGAAATAACTTCTGCTAGTCATTCAATCAATCAGAAAACTTTCTTCCCTAATATCGGTACATGAAGTATCAAAACAGCACTTGAAAGATTTACTGTCTGGTACAGTTTCATTTATCCCTGAAACTTGACACACAAATATGTAAAAGAAAAAACTTCCAGTTTCCAAACCTTCAGCTGGGTGACCTCACACTCTCTGTACCTGAGCATTATTTTTGACCTTTGCTATTTTGTACTTGGCAACAAAATAAAATCAATACTTTTTTCAGTAAAGTCATCTCAACATCTTGTTTTGTGGAAGAGATTATTACAGCACGTGACCTTATTTTCGCTGAAAATGCTGGCTAAAGGTCTTTTTTCAGTGGGTTTAGGCCCCTAAAGATGTAGTTGGCTGCATCTGAAAACTCCAGTGAGTGTTTTAGTGATTTAGAAATGTAGCTCCCATTGAATGAAATCCAAATTAGGCCTGTAATTAATATTCTTGAAAATTCCAATAAATTCACTCTTAAATAGTTTTAAGAAACAGCTTTAATCATCTGGCTGTTTCATTTATTTTAAGAGTTATTAACTTAGCCTAATATGACAGTCTTTATCTCTCTAGGAGGCTTTAGGAAAAAAAGTCACAGAGTTGCTTAAGAATTGATAAATAGAAGCAAAGAATGTGTTGAGAAAAAACAAGCTCCCTAAATTTGATAAAGGTGAGTCATCAGATAGCAAACACTTTTCTTTCAGAATAGTAGTGGATTAGGAAATCCCACCTGCTTTTACACAGCCGAAAAATGGTGAGAGAGACTCAAATTCAAACTCCTCTTTTATCAAAACAGACTGGATTTTAATGGAGAAAGAGGAAGTGTGTTTGTCCTCTCACTAGCAGCATCTGAGCATGTTTCTGCTCTGAGGTTATTCTGAATGATGCTGAGTTTCTTCGGTAATACCATCTTTATTAAATGGGCCTCTCCTTTCTCAGGTTTCTGGTTCTAAGGTTACCGAGGTGCAGCATTCATTTTGGTACATTAGTCCAAATTCCCGAATACAGTCTCGACTGAAAATCTCACTGGACGGATCGGCTAAGCTCTAGAGCCACGAAAGGAAAATTACCTGCATTCTCACAAGCTGGGCTGGAAATAGGGGCAATCACATGTCTGGAGCATAATTTGGTTAGAGGACTATAATTAATTACCTAAGAGGTTTGGAACAAGATTGACCAACAAATTTAATGTTATTACTGCAATCTTTCTGAGAAATTCGTATAAAGCAGTTGTAGTCTATTGCAATAGCAGTATAGGCAGATCTTTTCTTGTGAAGAAATAATAGTAATTTTTTGGTGAGTATTCCCTTGCAATACATTTAATGACAGGAAAAGCAGATAGGAGCCTCATAAAGCTGAATAAAAAGAATAATGCTATTGACAGCAATTATAAAATAAATTGTACTGATTAATAAGAAACCGTAGATCTTAAGCTAGCAAGAATTAGTCATCAAACTAGTCTGCAGGAGGAGGACGTCTGGATTTGATGTAAATTTAAATTAGCATCTTGATCCAGAAACATCCTGAAGAGACAAATACATTGCTTTTAGCAGCATAGATTAAATACGCGGTCCCTGAATTTAGCTTCAGCCAATTATTAAAAAACTGGGACTGCATTGTGTCCTTAACCTCAGTTTTAAAATTCTGAAAATCCAGCAACCATCTGTCACATTTTACCTTTTAGTTTTATCATCTGCAGGGTGTAATCTTTAAATACACTTCAGTGCTGGCATAATAGGAGAACACAGCTATAATTTTATTGGCTATAGGTGGTTAATTTGGTGGGGGTTTTGTTTTGTTGGTGGTTTTTTTTTTGCAAACACGAGATTTTAAATTAATAGCAATGATATCATGCATGTCTATGTCAGACTATCTTCTACAACACAGAAAGTTAATGGCAAAGACTATGGGACATCATTCATCATCTTGCACCATAGAAAAGAAAGCAATAATGGATTATCTCCCCAGGCTAATCTTAGTCATTTTGGCACCTTTTTTTGATCAGATCTGTGAAGATGTAATAAAGATAAGAAGACTGCTATTCACGTCTGTGTTTATTGTTGACTACACACCAAAAAAACAGTTGCAAAAACCAGTTCTACCTTTTCCATTTTGAAAGCCAATAGGACATTTATCAGAAAAAAAACCCCACCACCATGTAAGTGCAGGCTTACAGGTGAGCAGATTTAAGCTGTCAAGCAGCAGGAAGGGCAGGTTGTTCTGCAAGGGTGGGTGAGCCAAGAACTGAATGTGACAACAAGGCAGGCAGGGCAGTGACCTCGCCGACAAGGGCACACTCTCACAGTGCCCAAACAAAAAAGCAGAGCAGAGCCAGTGATGGCAAGCAGGGCCAGCCAGGAGCCTGGGTTTCCGGACAAGTCCATAGCGATGAGCAGGTCAGACGTGGAACTGGGAAGTCAAGTCAGTGGGTCAGGATCAGCAAGGGACGTAGATACACCCGCAGCACTGCTCAGGGAAGGCCCCGAGTCTGAACGCAGCTCCCAAGTGAAGAGGCCACCGAGGAGGCTCCTCACAGCTCCTCGTCACAGCTCTTTTCACTGCAGCTCCGTCCCAGGCTACGTGAGCACATGGTACCGCAGCCAGCCTCACGCGCAGGTGGCTAAGCCCCCAGGGAGCGGGGAAGGGGCTGCAAGGTCTCAGTGTGCACTCACAGCCCTAACACGAGCTCCTGCAAATTCGATGAGATGATAGACTGCTTCATCTCCTCCTGAGCGTCTGTTCGTCTCTAAAGCCAGAACGATCCAAGTAGCCTGATGTCAGGAAACATTTTGCCACCAAAGCATATAATGAGAGTCTGGTGCTAGGATCCCATTTTGAAGTCTAGAACAAGGACAGAGTCCTGGTTTTGGTATTTTTTTGGATTGGTTTTGGTTTTTGGGGGTTTTTTGGGGGGGGGGGGGGGGGGGGGGAAAGGGGGGGGGAATTGAAATTTTAGATTCCCAGAGCAGAAGTTCAACTTTTCTAACAAGAAGTCTGTTTGGTCTGTAGGCATGGAAGATTCACAGTGTGTCTACATGATGTAACTATGTCATTGGTTATTGAGTCGGCATTTTGTCAACACGTTTTTTCAGAATTACAAATGGAACTGGCTTGTACACAGGCTGGTGTAAGCTTATCGGAAGAGTGCAGGGTAACAGGTGCAAACAAAACTTCTCAATTTCTCAGTAGTATTTCTCAACCCTTGCACTACAAAGAGCTATATGAAAATCTGTGTTTTTATAAGACGATAGCAGAACGGTTACAAGTTCAAAACAGGTTGCACTTACACGACAGGAGTTAACACTTTCAATGACAGTTTTTCCCTTTCTTTTGCATTATTTTTACCAGCCCCTAAGATGGTGGAAACAACACGGTTTTAACACCCTGGTGCTGCGTGAGGTGAGCAAGGAGGTGTCTTCTGCCCGCTGCAGCAATCAGATCTCTCAGAGCCTGACACCGGCTGCTACGGGAGTATACTCTTGGACTCGAGTGGGGCTTTACAACCAAACTATCCAGGCTCTAAAATTTCCGTGCGATTTTTATTGAGCAGTTTCCCATCCGCAACAAAGGTTCGTACTCCCCGTACTGGCAGGGACGACTCCTCTGGGGACGCTCAGTAACCCACACAGCAATGGGTTAGCTGGATATACACCATCGCAGGGCCTAAAGGCTACCAAGGCTTGCACGGGAAGCCCATACGTTAGCTCACTGTCGATCCGCCACGCAGCCGTAACGCCAGGAGATATGGCTGGGCACGATGCGGATTTAACGAGCTGGGGAGAGACGGTGGCGGGAAGATCCAGGGCAGGTGGGACGGGACACCGCACCCCGCGAGAAGCAATTCCGCTGGCGGAGCCCCCCTGCCCGCCCCGAGCGCCTCGCCCCGGCCCGCCAAGGCGAAGGGCTGCGGGGAGTCCTCACGGGCAAGGCAGATGTCACAGGCCTAGGCCGTGGGGCTGCGCTTCCCGACGCCAGTCACCTGCACCGGGGCCTCCTGCCGCCCCTGCACACCCCTGCCCGCCCCGGCCGGCGCCTCGCGGCCTTG
>NW_010972556.1:994901-995130 GCF_000737465.1 Haliaeetus leucocephalus
AGAAAAAAAAGGAGGGGGGGAAAAGAAGAAAAAGCAGAAAGGGGCGCGCTTGGGTGTCCTTCAACGTGGGTGTTAGCCCGCACGCCGCGCCGGGCGCTGCCCGCAGCGCCGTGGAGCATCGCCCGCGGCGCTCCCAAACGCCTCCCGACGGGCTCGGTGCCTGCGGTGGGCAGCCCCGGTGCCGGGGGCCCTGGGTGCTGCCTCCCGTCCTGCCCCCCAGCGGGGGGGG
>NW_010972556.1:995145-995504 GCF_000737465.1 Haliaeetus leucocephalus
CCCGCCTCGGGGGTCCCCAAAGCAGCCGGACAGCGGCGGCGCGTCCCTTCACCGCCTCTCAGTGTCGCGACAGAGGCGCCCACCCAAGGCGGGGAGGGCGTGTGTGTCCGTCCCGTGTCCCCCCGCCATGGCGCAGGGCAAAGGCAGGCGGGTGCTGCCCCCCGCGGTGCCGTCGCCTTCTCCCGTGGAGGCGTCTGTTGCCGGGGTGCGGGCGGGCATCCCGGCACCCGCTGCTCACGGCGTCCCGGTCCGGGGAAAGGGGGGAGAGGCTCCCGCCCGGCGCGATGGGTCCCGCGGGGCTGCGGGTGGGTCCCGACCACCGGGTTAGAGGCGCCGGGTCAGCGGTTCGGTGTTCGGGG
>NW_010972556.1:995514-1001965 GCF_000737465.1 Haliaeetus leucocephalus
GGGGACGGACGGACACACGGACGAGGGCTGGATGACGTCATGGCCGAAGCGGCCGGACCGTCACTGCTTTTAAGTGCCGGGAGGCAGCCCGAGGTCCGTTCTGCGGGCGCTGGCAGCGCGGCCGGGAGCAAACGGGCTGGGGGCCGGTTTTCCGACTTCCAGTCAAGTGGTCCGTATGAGTTCAGAGCTCAGGCAGGAAATAATCACGTCAGATTACTGACGGAGTATCCCCAAGTTCGTAACAAAGGGGATGAAAGCCAGCGGTGGCTGTGGGAGAACGTGTCTGTTGCAACACCAGCAGAAAGTAGCGGCTGGTTTAGGCTGCTCCTTCGCTCCCTGAAGGATCCTGAGGGGCCAGAAAGCAAAGCTGGTTTCTCATTTCTCCGTATTAAAGCATTTGGGGTTCTCAGTCTTTTAAAAGACTGTCCCCTTTTAAAAGACTGAGAAATCGTACCTCTGAGAAAGCTTTCGTCTTCAGCAAGAACTCCATGATGGGGTGGTGCTTGCCATTTGACTGGGACGACAAAAGGCTGTTTGTTTTGCATCAAGTAAACAAATTTTTTCCTCTAATGACTGGCTGACTTAAGATGTCGTTCGTCCCCTTTCTTTCAGCGATCAGAGCAAGCTTATACAGCAGCATTCTTCCTTGCGGTACAGCCCGCTAGCCCTGACTGCCACTACGTTAGGCATATTTGGTAAGCTTGGTATTTGGCGAGCCGTCAGAATACAACAGGAGGAGCCTCCCTTTAGCTGTCTTCTGCAGAAAGTTTTCTGATGAGAGGACTGCGGCGAGTAATAGGCATTAAATGCCAGTTTTGACCTCAAAAGTTCTGTGAGGAGCAAGCACAGAGCAGAGTGTTTTCTGCAGCCCTCGCCAATAATGCAAGTCTTTTTGGCATACCGAGTTTGCTGCTAATTCACCACCCAGTTAGAAGCCACTGTTGTTCTATGGCTATCACAGGTCAAGGCCATTAAGTGCTGCATGCTCCTTTTAGTATAAAACTTAAATAAAATTAAGCCTCTAAGAGTCTCTGCAGCCTTTAACTTTCAGCTTTCTGGCTCTTGGAGCAGAACGGAGCTCTGCTCTGGGTACAAGGCTTACCCTTGGGGTGGCTGCCAGACACCGTGCTGAGCCGGCAGCGGTCTGTCCCCTTTTGAAGGAAGCGGGGCGTTTTGTGCCAGAAAGGGAGCTGGACCCCAAAGTCCTTTTCCCAGCTGGTACCTCGGGATCTGGCTGTCGGTGGCGTGTCCGCCTTCGTACGGGGAGCCAGAAAGCATCCTCCTCCCTTGCAGGACCTGTGCGGGTTTGGGGTAAAACTCAGCTCTTGGAGCAAGCTTTGGATCACAGCGCTGCCCTGCGTCCGCAGGAGATGCGTGGCTTGCTCGCTGTGCTGCCGAGAGGGGACGTGAGCTTGCTGCCGCAGCTGCTGGGGAGCCTCAGGACCACTGCGCTTCCCTTCCCTGGCTGCGGCTTTAGGAAAGCTGTGATGGCCACCCGCCTTCTAACAGCGTCGAAATAGCGCAAAGCCTTAATGCTGCCCACCAGCTTCGTGGAGCGCGGTGCACGGTGGTCACGGCAACACCGTTGTCACCGCCTCGGGGGCGCGGCAGGGACGGGCGGCGCCCCCGGGGGAGGGGCTGGGCCAGCTCCCCGCGCCTGCGCACTACCCGCCTGCCCCAGCCGGACGGGCTCCCCCCCCGTCCCTCTGTCGCCGCAGCGCGCATGCGCGGCCCTCCGCGCCGGCAGCCGGCCATGGGATTCCGCAACGTGTAAGGGCCGGGGCAGCGTTTCTGTCAGGTGGGGAGGCGGGAGGCGATCGGCCTTTCGCCCTGTGGTGGGCCCACGCTGCGGGTGGGACGCGGCTCGGCTCTCCCCACGCCTCCCCGGTGGCTCCTCCTCGTCTCCTCGGCCGGGTCACGGGTAACCTTGAGGCGTTTGGCGGGGGGCTGCCCTCAGCGAGGGCCGGCTCGGCGGGGGGAGCGGGGCGGCGGTCTCCTGAGGTGAGGGGCTTCGTGACAGGGTGGGTTAAGGGAAAAGAGGTCCCGGCGGTTGACGGGTCGTGGGCGAGCGGACAGGAGGGGGTGAGCAAACGGCCTTTTTCTCCCGTTTACGCTTTCGAACGCGAATAAAGGCTACAAGAGAAATACTTCAATAAGTTATAGGTACCTCGGTTGGAACTTCGTTAGAGGCAATAAAAATGAACGGCGAGCCTTGCACTCTTTAGGTCTTACACAAGACTGTACCTGTAACAGAAAACGCTTGTCATGTTTTCCTAGCGCTTGTCTTAATGTGCATCCCGTAAAGTCGTCATTCTTGCAGCGAAAGGCTTTATTCCTTTATACAGCTCGTTGTGGTTTTCTGGAAGAAGTTGGGTAAAGGTCAGTGTGACGGTACTTGCAGCTGGGTACAAAAGGGACAAGTGCTGTGGAAGGATGTAAGCAAAAGTACAGGAAGATCCTGCCTGTCTGGGTAATAGGGATAGGGTTAAAGTAATAGGATGTAGTATATCCTCGAGTGCAGTGACAGTAAAGTTAAGGGGTCAAAATAAGAAAACTTGGTCTACCAGGGAGAATCCCTGTGTTTTCATTTCAGCCTGTGAAATATTCCTCCAGGCCTGGTGTTAGGAGTTCCAGTGTTCCAGAATGCCAAAACAGAGTATACTTCAAACAAACAAACAAAAAACCCAACCAAAAATACAAAAAAAAAAACCCCCAACCCCACACCAGAAAAATTTCTGCTGTCTTTGTTGCAAGTATAAACAAAATGGAGAGACTTTGGTTACTTAGTTTAAAAATAAAAACAATTTTGAAAAGTCCTGGCCTGTTTTAACTCAGAGATTTCCTGGTAAGGATAAATTTTAAACTTTAGTTGTCAGCTGGCAACATTTTAAAAAAGAATAAATCTGATGTTTCTGGCTTGGTTGTGTAAAATTGAGACTTTGCATATAAGCAGAAGTACAATAATGAACATTAAGACTAACTTCTCAAACACTTACCACTTGTTAGGCCTGTGTTTTGCTTCAGTAAAATAACTTGGGCTTAACCTATATCTCTTTATCTCCAGGGCTGAAATTTGTATTTTCACTTAAAAAACTTCTTAATATAAAATGTTAGAAAACTTCTAATGATCTTTATGGTGTGCTTAGACCAAAGTCTCCCCAGAGGCAAAGGCTTGCCTTTTGGAAATGACCTTGTATAATACCTAAAATTTAACTTTTTCTAGAAACCTACAGAAAATGAAAGCAGGTCTCTCAAAATGGATGTGAATAAATCAGCTGTTTTTGTGGTTTTCTTTTTTTCTTAAAGATCTGCCACAATGCCTGGGTCTCTTCCAGTGAATGCTGAATCCTGTTGGCCCAAAGATGTGGGAATTGTTGCACTGGAAATATATTTTCCCTCTCAGTACGTTGACCAGACAGAGCTGGAGAAGTATGATGGTGTGGATGCTGGGAAATACACCATTGGGCTAGGCCAGTCAAAGATGGGCTTCTGCTCTGACCGGGAAGATATCAATTCTCTCTGCTTGACTGTGGTTCAGAAGCTCATGGAGAGGAATAGCCTTTCCTATGATTGTATCGGGAGATTAGAAGTTGGAACGGAGACGATAATTGATAAATCAAAATCTGTAAAGACTGTCCTGATGCAACTTTTTGAAGAATCTGGTAATACGGATGTAGAAGGAATCGACACCACCAATGCATGCTATGGAGGCACTGCTGCTCTTTTTAATGCTATTAACTGGATTGAGTCCAGTTCTTGGGATGGTAAGTTCAGGGTGTTTTCTTGAAAAGTTACATCATCCTCTGGTTTTGAGTAGTCTGCCTTATAATGACAGTGTTCGTGTTTAACCATATAAAACCCAGTGGGTAAACTATTTTTCTCTTCTGAGGTCTTTTTTCTTAAATGGCTGCTGGGCATTTGCCACTAGTTCAGTTACAGTGCAGAAAATAACAACATGGCTGATAATCACTGGCCTTTTCCTGCAAATTTCAGTGGCTGCCAGGAAATTGAAATGGGGGAGGGGGAAGGTCAGGACTAAAGAACCCCTTAATCTTGGGGTGATCTCCTCTATAACCAAAGTCTAAAAATTGCTGATGGATATTAAAGTGAGCTAGATTCTTGGCTGTTTCTCATCATTATTTCTGTGTGTTTTTCACAGGACGCTATGCACTTGTTGTTGCTGGAGACATTGCTGTGTATGCCAGTGGAAATGCCAGGCCAACAGGTGGAGCTGGTGCTGTTGCTATGCTAATTGGTCCAAATGCTCCGTTAATTTTTGAGAGAGGTTAGTCCTGTGAGAAAACAAATGGCATTCAGCCAGATAACTGGATCCGTTCTGAAGCCTTCCCCTGTTTTTTGTGTGGTGCTGGAGGGCTGGATTAATTCCCACTAATGTCAGAAATTGCACTTTATTTCCTGTTGCTCTGGGCTAACTTGGCCAAGTCCTGTTACAGGAGGCAGCAAGGAACAACTGGAGATGCTCCTATCTGTTTTATTTTCTTGGGGATTCTCCAATAAAATTGACAGAGTGGACTAGAGCTGAATAACACAGTGCTCTTACTTGCAAAACAAAACAATGAAAATCATTTGTTGCTTGTGTTTGTCATGCTCAGTCCTACCGTACTTAACAAGCGATTGAGAACTGTGTGAAACCTTACCTTAAAGGGCCCGAAGTGCTACGAAAACCTGCTTCACTGGGGCCAAATACTGCTTGTTTCCTCACATGTGTTAAGTGATCCATTCAAATTGGCTCAAAGCAGCTGAATAAAGTAATTTTCAACTTTTGTCAATTTCTCTCCATCAGGGTTGCGTGGAACCCACATGCAGCATGCATATGACTTCTATAAACCTGACATGGTCTCTGAATATCCTGTAGTTGATGGCAAACTATCTATACAGTGCTACCTCAGTGCATTAGATCGCTGCTATACTGTCTACCGCAACAAAATCCATGCCCAGTGGCAAAAGGGTACGTAGCCTCACCTGATGATATTGCAAGATCTGGCAAACACTGGAATGTGTAACTACACAGACAATGTATTTTCAAGTTTTAGCATCCAATCTAAAGACTAGTATATGGGTCCCATTCTTTGTGTTTGTGTGTTCTGAGGCGATTAAAATGTTTGCTTTCTCCCATAAGAAACATTTTATTTCTGTTCTGGTATGGCTAAGTACCTGATAGTCAGTAAGTAGTAGTCTCTACAGGCTTTTTTTGGTGTTCTGTATAATACTTTGCTTAAAAGTGTGTTATTCCCTGCTCCACCGAGGCTCTTAAGATACTGAGGTTAATACTTAAATGTTTTGTAGCAATACTGATGTTTTTTCCCCATGTGTTTAATAATTGCTTCATTCATATTAAGCATAGGTTTGAAGATTAGATAGTTCAATGAGGTAGATTATTTATTATGTCAAAATGCTGGGTAAAAATACGGGGATTCTGTTAAGCTTATAGCTTTTTCTTCTAGAAGGGCAAATGTTGGTGCAAAAGATCAGTAAGAAACTAATTTTTCAATAGAAGTAGCAGCAGTGTTTTAAATGAACTTGACAGCAATAGTTAGTGTTACGGTTGTCTCTTGTATGCTGATGGGATATGATGACTGCTATCCTGCCACCCTTCTTATTTTATTCTCATAGTTGAAGTGAGTACTAAGTGTACGTTGTAACACAACATTTCTGCCACTTCCAGAAGGGACAGACAGACGTTTCACCTTGAATGACTTTGGATTCATGATCTTCCATTCTCCCTACTGTAAACTGGTACAGAAATCTGTGGCTAGACTCTTGCTGAATGACTTTCTCAGTGACCAGAACCCAGAAACAGCAAATGGTGTTTTCAGTGGTCTGGAAGCTTTCAGGTGAGAATGGCTGCTGTCTTCCTTATCCATGTAATCTTAATTTGTTGCACCTCCAAGGTGTGTTTTTTACTTTCTGCTATTTCAGTAACTGTTTCTGAACTACTTTTTTTTTTTTTTTTTTAATAGGGATGTAAAACTTGAAGATACGTATTTTGACAGAGATGTGGAAAAAGCTTTTATGAAAGCTAGTGCAGAGATCTTCAATCAGAAAACCAAAGATTCATTACTTGTATCCAACCAGAATGGAAATATGTATACCCCTTCAGTCTATGGTTGCCTTGCCTCTCTTCTAGCCCAGTAAGCATAAAATTGAAAAAAAAGTCATAGCTTTCTATATGCAAGGTCATAAAAGGTTTTTGTTTCAGAAAGCCTTTGTAAAAGCACCATCTAGCAAACCTTTTCCTACTAGATTACCTTAAGCAGAAAGACTAAAGTTAAAAAATTATTCTGCATACACAATAAGTTCAAGTGACAAGCAGATTCAACATTTCTATGTCAGCAGCTGATCTGAAACAGCTGCTTACTGCCTTCCAAAGTAGGATCTTTTTTATAGGGTGGTGTCATTTCCCAGCCTCAACCTTCTCCCTGCCCCCCCC
>NW_010972556.1:1001975-1033150 GCF_000737465.1 Haliaeetus leucocephalus
AAAAAAAAAACCCAAAACCAATCCCACTGCAGTGGAAAAGAGAATCAGAATGCCTTCTCTGTTTCACTGTAATAAGCAAAGCCACATTAAATTAGTACGTACTTAATTTTTTTTTTTTTTTTTTTTTGCAATGACAGACTTTTACAAAATCATGTTAAGTTTAAATGAAATCATTCCTCTTGGATCCTTTTGTCTTTATTCTGACTTTGCCTTCCAATATGTGGTTGTTCATTTTAGGCTTTAGGTCACTTAAGAATGAAAACTGGCTCCCTTCTAGATAATCATATTCTGGGCATTTCTTTGCTCTGTTTTGCTTAGGCAGCTTTGGAACTCACCACCTAACAGCAGTGTTTGAAACTGTGTTTTTAAAAGTCATTTATGCACATAGCATGCTAAATGTGTGTTGTAGTCAAAATAATCTGCTGGCTGCTTTTTCTAAGCTAGCTGCACTTTATAGTTTTTTAAAATTGGCACCTTGGCTTAATTCTCACTTTAAACAACTGTTGCTTGATTTGCAGGTACTCCCCAGAGCAGCTCGCAGGACAGAGAATCAGTGTGTTCTCATATGGCTCTGGTTTTGCTGCTACGCTGTATTCCATCAGAGTTACCCAGGATGCCACTCCTGGTGAGTGAAAGGAAGAGATGTTAATTTTAACTCCCTTGCACAGCTCACCTCTGCGTGCCTTGTTACCCTACCCAACAGCATAAGTAAACCTGGAGAGCCGTGGTGAATGACAGAAATGCTAAACTGAAGATGTTCCAGCTCCAGGGAATGTTAAAGTGTCTCCTTGGGCAAATAAATAATACTCTTCAAACTCTGTTAACATTTTGATTGAGTTATTGGGAATATTTTTAAATGACTAAAAATTTAGCTTCTGTAATGCAAAATATGTTGAATGAGCTTGAAATGTTAACATGTCAGCATGCAGTTCTCAGCACTGGTGCTACCTTACGTGATGGTTTTATATTGTAGGTTCTGCACTGGACAAAATAACTGCCAGCCTTTCTGATCTCAAAACAAGACTTGACTCAAGAAAATGTATTGCTCCTGATGTCTTTGCTGAAAACATGAAGATTAGACAGGAAACACATCATTTGGGTAAGAAGTTCATATATATAAATCATTCCTAGTCTTACAGCAAAATGCTCATCACTTAATTCACCTGACTTCAAATGAATAGGGTCTAGAAGGAAGGAAATATCTGACCTTTTCTACTTCTGAATAGCTTGTGTTCATTGGCCCAGTGAGGCTGAAACGAAAGCGCAGACTTGTTTTTTCTGTCTTACTACATCCAAACTGCAAAGACCTGCATTGCATGAAACTCTTACCAGGAACCAACTAACAGTGTGTTACTGGCTTTTTTACAGCCAACTATATTCCGCAGTGTTCGGTAGAAGATCTGTTCGAGGGAACATGGTACCTTGTGCGTGTGGATGAGAAACACAGGAGAACTTACGCCCGGCGCCCACTGATGGGCGATGGACCTCTGGAGGCAGGAGTCGAAGTTGTCCACCCAGGCGTTGTTCATGAGGTGAACACTCAGTTTTAAAGTTTAATATAAATAGTGGAACGGTTTATGTGTTTGTCTTAGCATGTGCATGTATGTTAAAAAAGAAGGTGATTTAACAAATTATATTAAATACTTTGTTAACATATGTAACATACAAGCCAGAAGCAAAAAATTGAACATGGGGTTTTAAAAAGTACATTTCATCATGACAAGAATGAAGCTGCTCAAGAATGAAACAAGAACTGGCTCTTTTCACATAATCAGTTTGCATGAAGCATGACTGATATGATTGACTTAAGACCCAGCTGTCCAGTGTAGCATGAATGCTGTTTGAGAGTTGGACTAGCCATGAAGTATGAATGTCTGTGAACTAGAAAACTGTATTTAATGGTTTTTTTCCCTTCTTCTTAGCACATCCCAAGCCCTGCTAAGAAAGTGCCAAGAATCCCTGCAACAACAGAGTCTGAAGGCGTTACTGTTGCCATTTCCAATGGGGAGCATTAAGATACCTCTGTGAGGTGGGGAATGAAACAAGGTGTGAGGGTAGGGTGAGAGAGAGAGAGAGAAAAAGGATTGCAGTAGTGCTGAAGCTTCAGTGTACAATAGTACTTTACTGAAGCATGGAAAAACTGTTTAAGCTCCTTGAAAAGATTTGTCATAATACAGTGTGCTGATATTTATAGAATTTTTCAGAACACTAAAATCATTAATATACTGGAGATGGAGGGACTTGCCAGGGCCTATGTGGATTCCTTAACATGTCTGAATTTTTTTAATTGCTGAGCAGTAGCTGTAGTCTATTACAAGGTCTTTGTACATAGAAAAAAAAAGAATCTTCTGCTTGCTCTTTCCATGTAAAATGACTTGAAACCTGTACTGTTAACTTCTACTTGTACTCAAGTCTGTGGCAAAATAGTCCAAGCTTTTAACGTTAGGGTTCTCAGTGCCTTCACAATAAGCAATCTTCTGAATACTGCACTTCTTCTCTTTCCCTTTATCACCTTCTCTTTCTTCTCCCAGTCTACTTCCCATCACCCCATTGCTTTGGGAAAGGTATAGAACCAAGTAATGTTCATTGCTGGAATAGAATCTCTCTCCCCTGTCAAAATGACTGTATCAAGAATGGCTAGACTGACAGGTGCTTTTCTTCCAAGAAACTCTGTGACCCACTGTGTTAGTTACTATGTAATTCCTCCTAACATCCATATTATGTGTTTTATACCTGCATTATAAATCACAGCAGCCTGGGAAGAAAGAGGAAAAAGAAGGGAGGTAGTAGGTTTTTTTCTTCTAAAGAAGTGGATTCATTGATTTGGCTCCTTTTAGGATTGTTTAGTAGAAGTATCTAAGGAAGGCAGCAGAATTTTCAAATAAATTTGTAGATGTTATGGAGCTGTCTTAATTGGCAAATGAAGGAAGAGAGGAGGATCACTTTGTCTGGAGCTCTGGCCTCTCACTAATCTTTTATATAATACATTTCTGAAAGACTATTTCTAACTTTGAATTTGGCTTTGTACTTTGAAGTCCTTCTCACTATTGGTAATATTGTAGGAGTGGGGTCTTTTCTTTCTTTTTTTTTCTTTCCCAACATGCAAGCTTAAAAGCTAACCATTTTGCAAGTGGTAGATATACAATGCTAATGGGGAGTCCATTCTGGTAGATTTTTAAAGCCCAGATTGGAAATGAACTATGACATGAGCCTTGTAAGCTTGTAATATATACTTAAGTTGAGCTAATGTACAGAATGAAGTTTTCTTGAATTTATTTCTTTGCTGATTCTACAAAGCTACATTATCTAATATAAAGTAGCAAAAAATGATGTCTGTTAAATTACATTTTTTTTGTGTGTGTAATGAAGTGTTTGTACTATCTGTCACTCACTAGGATTTGATAATTTGCTGTATTTGTACAGTCAAGCCTTGGTAAAATAGTTGTTTATTATAAATTGATGAATACTAATCTGTTTGTTCTGCTGAAAATGATGGAGCAATGATGCATGATGATAGTGTTTGCAAGTATTTTGGTTTAGGTTGCCCTCGTGAAACTTGTCTTGACACCAGAAAAACAAATTGCCATTGAACAAAGTCCATTGCTGGCAGTGGACAAGCCACAAAGTGAGCTACTGGCACAAAGTTAACCACAGGGACCTCACGGTCTGTGGGGCTGATCCTTTATTAAAATAAAGTTTGAGATATTTGAAACCTGTTGGAGTAGTGCTGACTTGTTGGGTTTTCAGGATGCTTTTTTTTTTTCTTTAACAGGAAAGAAAGAGGAAACTGGCCCTGTGAAAACCCAAAGTTGTGGGTTCACAAGCTGTGTGGACCTTCTGGATCTTTCTTCTTAATATCATTCCATTACGAAAATGGAAAGAAAGGGTTGCTTAGGCTGGTGCAAAACTGTTATTTCAGGGCTTTGTTTTAAGATAACTTAAATGCTTTCATACAGAGACTCTCCATAGTGGAGCAATTCATTCCCCACTTATGGAATACAATTAATCTTTATTACTGTCTTAGGAAAGATGGTATTGTTTTATCACCCTCAGAAAAACTGTGAAGGGGGATTCGTTCTTGCTTTGTGCTTACCTGAGCCTCACTGAGTCCAGATTCCTATGGGTGGCTTTTCAGAGTCATTCTGTTGCTCATTTGCATTAATTACTCCTTTTAGAGTCAGCTGATCATCTCATCAGTCCCCATAATAGATAAAGCACCCTACCCTTAAATTTGAAAGCACTAGCTGTACCTCTCTAAACCTGTTATTAGTTTACTTGCCTTAACTAAAATCATACAGGCTCTACCTCTTAGCTTAGGCATGTCAGCTATGCCTGTTCAGAGGACAGCTACTGCACTTTTCCACCATTTGCATTGGAGCTGATGGTGTTGAAGATTGAAGTATAAAATAAGCAATTAAAGCTGAAAATCTGAGTATCTACATCTTGGTGATGCTCAGAACAATTGGAGTTGTCAGGCTATCCAACTTTCAACTTGCAGTGGTCAAGAGTGTCAAAATTGGCTTTGTGCCAGCCTTTGTTGCCAAAGTAGTATGGCAGGAGTTAGTACAAGCCTGTAATGCTCAATATATATAAGTAGATTTTGTTACTGGTTGTGTTCATGATACTTAGTGCTAAAGCAAGAATTTAAAACTACATGAGTTTTGGAGTACAGTTAAATCCTTCTTTAGTGCAACTGGAGTCCAGGCAGTTCTAGACCATCAGAATGGTGTGAGTAATGGGAGGTGTCGGAGTTTAGTAGGTGGTGGCCCAACCAGTTATGCGCTAGGAATTGCAACCACACATGCACAGTTAAAGCAGCATATCCTAATTTGCTTTTCTGAACTGTGACAAATTAGGAATTGTGGTCAACAACAGCATTGCTGTTTCTTTAAATTAAAAAAAAAAAACAGGCTCTGATACACATTTTATTATGTTTAAATTTTCTGAAGAAGTCTTAAAGAAGAATTTGCAGTTCTTTAGATTATGTTCTGGTTTCTGCTTAAGTTTAGGTTTCTGCTTAAATTTAGTTCTCTGCATAAACTGTCCTGGTTTGCAGTGGTAAAGCTGAGTCAAGCTGAGGTACAACTTTTCAAGAAGTTAGCTGTTAAGTGCCTGTACTGAGAATCTCCCAAGTGTGTTAAATGCAATACTATTTGACCTTTACTAAAGGATCACCTCCACTAATGATCCCTTACCTGTTTCACTTACTGGGGTTCTTGCACTGGCTACACCATGTCTCTTTCTCTGGAGCAAGGAACAAACAAATGCATGAGACCTCTATTTGAGCACTTTGCGGTGACTTGAGAAATGCAAAGGAGAGATGAGGCATTTTTGGTTTATTCAAAAATTACAAAAAATGTAACACCAGAACTTGTGGAAAGTGAATAAAACCCTTTGTTAAATGTGCCAAGTATAAAGCCTGCAGTGCAGTTTATAAAATAGAACACAGCTTGGATGTGTGCTTCATCCCGCTGTAAGAACAGATTCCTCTCCTCAAGTCTTGTTCTTTGGGGTCTGGGTGGGACATGATAGGAACACATTCAAGTGCCCTTTTCTTCTGTACCTTGTGCAAAACAATTCTGTAGACCCCTGTTATTGAGCTGCGCGCATCTCTTCCCCGGTTATTTTGAATGTGCTCTTCTGTGATTCCCAGCTCTTCCAGAATATTTTTCACTTCAATTTCTTCCTCTTTGAGTGTACTGATGTCTGATAAATACTTTGGATCCAGTTTAAACGGCTGTAAAGGTTTGGGGTACTGTATTCCTTGCATCCATTCACTGTTCATAATAAGTTTGACAGAGTATCGTTCTGTTGGTACTGGCTGAAGGACTCCTTTTATCAGTTTCTGGCAAGTTTCTGAGAGGCAGGGAGGCAAACTGTATGTCCCCTCAAGAATGCACTTTTTCAGTTTGGCCACTGTATCTGCCCGAAATGGCATGATGCCTGTCGTCATAAAGTATAACAGGATTCCCAGTGCCCAGATGTCTACGTAAATGCCAACATAGTTTTCATCTCGGAAGAGTTCGGGGGCAGCATAGGGAGGAGAGCCACAGAAAGTATTTAAAGTTTCATCTCTTTTACTTATTGTGCTGAATCCAAAGTCTCCCACCTTAACACAGGTGTTACTGGTGTAGAAGACATTTTCTGCTTTCAAGTCCCGGTGAATGATATTATTCTCATGCTGTAGAATAAGAGGTAAATTTGGTGTTAGCTTGTTCACAGAGAAGTTCTCAAGTGACTAGCTCTTACCATAGATTAAATACCACACAAGAGTCAGGGAGTTACTTGGACAAAGTCAGAACTAAGTATTGCAATGTAACTGAAAAGTTAAATTATGTAAACAAATTTAACTTAATTCTCTACTGATACAAAAGCAATGGAGCCGGTGGAGAAGATTGGAAGGATGCTGTTTTTTTTTTTAAGAATAGCAGTCTCAACTTGTTAAGTAATATCAGCTATTTTAATGAAGCAGATCTGTGATGGCATTGTGGCTAATCCTTCAAGACTAGATATCTTCACGTGCAAAATCTGTCTTTTTCAGGGCTCAGAACGCTTGCTTTTGCAGTTACTACATTTCTGTAATGATGTAAGTAACACATAACTTCTTTTTAATGAATTCCATTTTTGTGTATATTTTAAGCTTGTGGACTTAAGAAGCAAAAGCACTTAGTTCACCAAGTAAACATAATTACAGATAAAGTAAGAAAGTTGCTAAAATTCTGTTGCGTGATGTGATGTCCTATGAGGAACTGGTGGTGGCAGGAGAAAAGGACCACAGACTTGTGCCTTGTGGTATTTCATGTTGTTGCAGGACACCAAGTTCAGTGGTGTCTTCTAGTTTTAGAAATCTAAAATAAATACATATGCTGTAACTTGTAATTTTTTTCCCTTGGAAATGGCAGTAGTAGCCAAGGACTCAAACAGAATTTGCTCTGCTTAGTGGCGATACACCTGTCCTGATTAGGTAAGGGTTTAGCTTCATCTTTGAAATAACTGGGAGGAATGGATGTGTTCGAGCACTCTCTGCCCTGCCCTTTGAAGTAACAAGGTGTGTGTGTATCCGGAGGCAATAAGGAAGCCCTTGGGTATCCTAAGATTTTTAAACTGTCATCAGTAACAGGCAGGTATCTTCAGTCCTCGTTGTGGACTGGTAGCACTGAGATGGGATTTAAGTAGCCTGGATTTGATGGCTTAGCAAAAGTAAAATGTTTTGCAGAACTGTGTGTGTACAACTGAAGAGGCTGGCCAGCTTGGTAGTCTGGGTTTAATGCTGAGAACTAGATGCTATCTTGAAATGTAAAGTTCCAGTAGCTGCAGAGTACCTGTCCTGTGGAAAAGGTGTTGAAGCTAATCCATCGCTTACAGGACATATGATCATTGTGTCAAAATATATAAAAAATGCATACTGTTTATATATGTCATGAGCAGATTGCAATGCAGTTTGTAGATGTCTGACCCGGGAACATTCTTGCTTTGGCTTTGCCTGAGGCCCTTACGTGGCAGGAGAATATGAGCCACTGGAGGGCACCCTGAGCCAGCTTTAACAAATACTACTTTTACTTCTCAAATTTGCAGAACGGATTTTCCGTGTTCTTATGCTGTTGTTTGAAGTAGCTGTAGTTACTATGCAAAGTTCAGAGGAGATGGTACTGAAGTAGTTAATTGCTCCTTTTCTGCCTTTATAAGATGCTTTGGGCTCTGTTGCAATACTGAAGACTAGGCAAGGGGAAGTGAATTGCTGGCTGTTAACTTCACAGATGTGTGCCAAAGCGAGAACCAAGAATTAACTGTCTTAAGTACCAGTCTCCCACATTCATTAATAAGCAAGCTGGATGTTTGCAACACCTAATAGGCCTCTTCCGCTAGAAGAAAGTGTTCCAGAGAAGAGTGACTGATCCCATGTTTTGAAATAGCTGAAGGGAAGAAATGAAGCTTTGTTAGCTGGTGTCTACGGCAACTTAAAGCAGACAGGGGAATGCTGTTGGTGTTCACCACAGGTGAACCCAGTGTTCAGTCCCCTCCCAATAGCTGTCAACAGAGAGGCACTAACTTGAGGTGGATGTGAAAGCTCTCTCAGATACCTTTAAGACAGCACTTCTCTAGCTGTTTTGCTCCTCAGAAATGTGGGCCTGAAATCTTGGTAACAGTAAACCTACTAGTTGAAAACCAAAAGATACATCCACAAAATCTGCTAGATTAATGTGGGGCAACATGCCTGTGGAAGAAGAGCAACTTACCATGTGCTTCACAGCAGACACAATCTGGGAGAAGATTATTTTACACTCTGTTTCTAGCAACTTCCCTTCTGTACTGATTTTAGTGAAGAGCTCCCCACCTCCTGCATACTCCATCACCAGGTGCAGTTTTGAGAGTGTCTCCACCACTTCATACAATCTGATGATATTTGGGTGGTGCAGTTTTTCCATGCTGGATATCTCACGAGATAGCAAACGTTGAGTCTTCCGGTCTAGCTTTGTCTTGTCCAAAATCTTAATTGCAACTTTCTCTGAAAAGAAAAATGCTTTTCCATGTTGTTAATGCAGTAGGCACAAATGGTAATACTACTTATTTACAACAGTCCTTGGTTACAGAATTGCAATAAAATTTCACCTCTGATCAGTGTAAAGCTAAGCTGCAGAGGCCTACTAAACCTTGCAATCTTTCATGCACACCCATGCCACTTTCCGTCTACAGCATCCTGCTCACTGCTGACATGGCTGAAGGCTGGCAGAGTATAGCAAGGGCTAATCAAATCATCTGCTGTCTTAGTGTGCTCCACTGCTGTCAGGCTAATACATATCTGATGGCCACAGTTACATCATCTGCTGTTCGGTGTCTAATGCTGGTGAGGAAAGTCTGTGCTTTCTCTTCCATTGCCAGCTCAGCACTCTTCTCAGCTAGGCCTGAGCCTGGTACTTGCAAACTGATGAAGGTGTCAAATTTAGGTGCTTTGTTTCATAGCAGACAGACAAACTTGGGGGTAATTTAGGGGCTCTGGCTATAACCCTGCAAGTTTATAACGGAGAGGTGTTTTTTAGTTGGTGCGACTTAAGAACTTTTACCTACTTCTTATCCCATACCCCCACAAATTCTCAGTTAACAAAATCAAGTGTTGTAGAGGTTTATCTTTCTCAGGATAGCTGTGCCAGTTTTTTCAACACGTTCATGTATGAGTAGTTCTTGGTACTGTACAGAATACAGGGAAAGTACATTTTTATGTCTGTATGCCACAGTGGGCCATGACACACAGATTTTATTCAGAGGAAGGGAAAAAAACGAGTGAAGTAGAGTAAGTTGCCGGGATCCTGTAAGACAGCAAATCTAGTCCTAGTAATGCAAAGCTGCTGTTAAGTCCTGCATGTTTTTGTAGCATATCTACAGTGAAGCCAAGGGCCACAAACCACAGATACACAGCTGCAGCTGCACGACATCACCAGGATAGCTTGGAGCAGTATGAATAGGTCAATCACAATTGCCCTTATGTTCCTGTATTAATTGGTATGTTATGGCTTTTGTCTTCACTCTGTTGAATACAGCTGGTATTTGAGGCATTAGTCTGGTTAAAATAGGTTTACAGTGGCTTTGTATAACTTGTCAGAGCAGCAAAATCAAACTGGACCATGGCAGTAAAAACAACTGTTTATTCCTGGGAAGAAGGTTCTTCTCCCCAAGAATATCTTAGTCAAGCATTCACAGATTTCTTAACAATTAATTGCTTTTATCAAATCTTTCAGAAAAAAAGCTTCACCTTGGTTTCTAGTACATGGGAGTAAATAATAAAAAAAAAAGGATTGTTTACTTGTTGCTTTAAGAGAAGAGTAAGAAGGCTATTACATTTGTACATGTGTTCTGGTATAAAAGCATTCAAAATGTTTTTACTTAATATTATAAAGTTATTTAACTCAAGTTCAGTATTCCAACGTACCTAAAGGAAGTGTTAAGGATACATATGCATACATCTGTACAGATCAAGAGACTCCATGTTTGGTATATTTACCTTTCTTAGTAACATACATGCATAAATTGATCTCACTACTGAAGGGCAGCAGATACTCCAAGCAAATGCGATTGATTCTTGTAAAAGGTGCTGAATTATCCCTTGATGTGCCTGTTTTCAGAAGGAGTCCGTGCTGAATATAGGGCAGTCTTCCCCACACTGCTTCTCTCTGACCTGTTCCGTGCGTTCTAGAGAGGCCTGTAGGAAAGCGGGTGCCTAGTCCTGTGTGGCGCTGATGGTGGTGTGGTGAATGAGGAGGAAATGCAGCTACTGAACGGTAACAGCACACTGATCCTGGCAGAGCTCTGACTGCTGACCTAGGGGTGAAAGACTAAAACCCTCGTCACGTTGGCAGGATATTGATCCCCTAAACCAAGAGGAAAGAGCATCAGCTCACAGGAGGTAACATTTGCAGAACTAAATGGTTAGATACTACAGGGATAACAATTCTTACAATCTTTAACTATGTAATTGCATTGTTACATCTTGATTTAGAAAAGCTGGGGGCATTTAGGCTTTAAAAAAAATAATATTCTAGGTTAAATTCCTTCCCTTCCCTTTTGCTGGAATTTATTATTCCTCCTGGTCAGTTTTCCTGCAGTTTTTTAAAAAAAAAAAAAAAAAAGGTTTAGAGCTGAAGGGCCTGATCCTGTTTCCACACCGCCATGAATCAGAGCTGAGCTCCTTTAAATCTGTATCATTGCAGTTGCATATGCATGATATACAAAGAAAACCAGCCTACCTGAAGTGTAAAAAAACTGACACCCTCCCTTTCTTTTTTAAATTCGTTCCTTCTGCTTCCAAAAAAAGCTTGGTTTACAAATCCTGCATTACCCTTGCATGGCAGCAGTGCTGAACAGGAGGGCACGTTTAGCAGGCAGCTTATCTACCAAAATACTGAGTAGCAAGAGATTTTGATTGACTATATGCAGTGTATGCTGAGGTTTGAAAAGAGCTAGCTGAAATCTTAATAAAAGAAGTTAGGAAAAGGTTGAGAAATCATTTCAGGAAGAAGCGGTCTATGCTATGAAGGCAAAAGGAAACAAAATACAAACAGAACCAAGTTAAAATTGCTTTTAAAAAAGCAAACTAGGTGCTGGGATGTTCCTGCCTTTGCAATTCATGGTTTATAGCTGGTAAAAAGCCAGTCTATTTTGGATGCTTTTAATTGCATCTATTCAGCTGTACACTCAGACTACATTTGTCAGCTGGAAGGTATGTAAAATAAAGGTTACACAGAGCTCAGGAACCTAACAGTCATTAGAAAGAAACTCCACAGGTCTCTGGAGAAAATCTCTGCCAAAATTCAGGTTAATGAAGTGGGCAATGCTCCTGAATAACCTAGTACACATCATAGCATGAAAGATTTTCCTGCATCCTCTAAGCAACCAAGGCAGCTGTTGTGAGAGAAACAAGGTTTTTCATCCAGTATCGTCCTGCAGTTTTTCCCTCTCTCCCTCTAGAAAACTTTTTTCATGTATCCTGCTGCAACAGATCACAAGGGCTACAGAACAGCACACATGTAATTGTTACAAAAGCTCATCTTAGTAAAGAACAAAATTGTCTCCTTTTTTAATATAGGGTGACATGTAAGGCGAAAGGAAATACTTAGACTTTAACTCTATGACAATAACTGGAGAGCTGAACAGCCCCCTACCACATATACCTCCCCCTGCCACAGGGACGCAAACAGCATTAATAATGAAGCCTTTGTATTTACATAATCAGCAAAAAAAAGACTTTTATTCAGTAGTACTGTGCAGGAACATCACTTCATTACCAACACAACGATGTGCATCTACTGGAAAAAAACAGAATCTTCTTTATAGGTGGTGGTGGTGGTGTGTGTGCACATGTTTGCGTGTTCCTATCCTCCTATCCACATACTGTATTTTATGAGGACAGGTAAAGTCACAGGCAGAGATGAGTTAAAAGATGTTTATCCTTCATCCTCCCTTCCTCATGATATTTGCAAACTTAGTATCGAGAAATGAACTCCTTGCCCAGTGAACTTTTTAACCAAAAATCTGCTACTCAAAAGCAAAAGAAAATTTGAGAAACATCTGGTGAAAAGGAACATTTTCAAGAAAAAGAACTATGGTTTTGGTATTTAGTTTGTCCAAGCTTACTCTATTCACTGAAGTTCAAAATTTTTCAATCAGTTCTATTCAAATGCTAAAGCAACTCGTCTCCTAAGTATGTTCAACAGGTAAAAGGTTCATCCACATCAAATTTATAACTTCCTTTCATTAGCATTCCTCCTGTTCTCAGTACAGGAGCAGCATTTCCTCCAACAGTAAGCACAAGACTGCTTTTTCTGGAAGAAAAAAAAAAAACAGAAAAGAAGCAATAACTTGCTGTGGGCCAAGTACAACAGAGATACTTTTCTGAAACAAGCAAAACCAAAAAATCCACACCCAGTTAAAGCAGCCCTTAGGCATAGGCAGGCTTAAATTTGGAAAAAATAAATACCATCAGTTTCCCACTTTGATTCCCAGTGCAACAACTGCTGCACATATAAATGTGAGCTTTCACACCTCTGCAGTCTGGGCTGAAAGAGGTGGTTAGAGAAAATAACAACAGTTAACATGGCATGAAGGCTTTGGGGTGTATCTCATTCTCTCACCTATAAGATGATGGAGGGAAGGAGAGTCAATGAAATTGGAAAGGAAAGACTATGAGAAAAAAACAAGACAGCAGTGTACTAAGATGTGGGGAAAACTAGTCATCACTGAGGGAAAACAAGCACAGTTTCTAGTATTGTCAGTCAGACAGAAGAAGAAACAGGACAGAAAAACACAAGTTCTTAGTTATACCTACAACTGAAGTGTTTGCTGCGGCTTCCTAGCCTTTCTAGTTCTTCCTAGAAGCACCATATAGGGTGCTTTTCTGTACTTAAAAAAAGAAAAATAATTGACAGTTCAACACAAACCCTGGTTTGGCTGTACCAGAGCTCATTTGCCTGCACCTGCTCAGCCCACACCTCTAGCCCTGTCCCAGCTTTTTACAGTAATGAACTACCTGCAAATGAGTCAGTAAAGCAGGCATAAAATTTATCACCAAAATTACTGTGACCAAATAAAAGCTTTGTCCATACTAGTAAAATCTGTGATGAAACAAAGGAAGCCTTGCTAACTGTCTGTGGGCAGGAGCATGCCTAGCCAGGCTGCCCTGGGGGCTCACCACCTATGGCCCTGCAGTCCATGAGCTGGGGCAGGCAAGAGGGCAGACGGACAGCATGATTTGTAGGAGGGGAGGCACAACACCATGCTTCAAAGTGTGTAGTGTTTGAGCCATAGGATGAGATGTGTTAATTCCAGGAAGTGCAGAGATGAACTTTCCTTGTAATAGCCACCATCTAAAGAAAATGTTCTGGTTTCTTTCAAGCCTAATCCAAACTTAAGCATTTATCTGTGGCCCTGCCTGTAGATTCACTCAACAACAACAAAAAAGACACAGACAAACTATATGTATATTTAAAATTCACACAGCATCTTTCTTCCCAAATAGGGCCATTGGTATACATACAGGACCAGGGTGCTCAGCACACAGGTGACCCACACAGCAGTGCCTACCTTTGGTTAGGGAATGAATTCCAAGCTTCACTTGTGAGAAATTCCCACTTCCTATTTCTCCTCTGACTCGATAGAAGCCAATTCTCTTTCCCAGGGTTAATTCTTTCACCACTTTTTCATTCTGGGACATATCCTGCATTAGTTTCTCAAATGGGGTCAGCCTGTGCTGCCTGCCCTCTTCATCTCCTCCACAGCACTCTGGGTGCCCATCGTCTTCTCCGCTGTCCTCACGATGCCACCTGGAATAGCGGTGTTTTCCAAGACTTCCTCCATTCACATATCCTGTTGTCATAGTTTATAGGGTAATTACTTCCCCATTTAACAAGATGTCCCGATAAGGAGTTTAAATGAAATAGTTCTGTATGGATATGCAATCCTGCACATAATGGACACAGTGACAAACTTAGCAAAAAAAGCAGCTTACTGAAAGTCCAAGGATTAGTTTGGAAATTACTTCAAAAGCAAATCTGGCGTATCTACATATTGCAGTTCTGTTCAAAAATCAGAGATAAAACTGGAAGCTGTTTACATCCATCTCTCGCTAACAGATTTAGTATGTCAGGATCTTCATCTACAAGGTAAAAGAGGCTTTGCAATTAAAACTGTAAACTTTGTGGAAGAAAGCGCTGAGTTGCTCACTGTCTATACAGTACATTTGACACATGCAAAACATTTGACACGAATTTTCAGGCTTTAGCTTGCTGCTTTGAAAACTAACTTGATAAAGGTCAAACAAATAGCTGATTAACTACTCTGAATAAATCCGGATGCTTCCAGTTCATTTTGAATAGCTGACTTTTAAGAGCGTAGTTCTCCTTCATTCTGGTACCAGTCCAAGAGCTGAACGTAGGGTTTCCCTTTGATTCATTTTTCAGCCTGTATGCTTGTGACTCTGCCTTGTAAATGGCAATGTGCCTTGAAGCCTTGCTGTAAAAAGTTTGTTGCTCCTCTGTTTCCTCCTCATGGCAGCTTTAACAAAGCAACTGATCCTGGAAGATGACAGGAAAAGCATAATCTGTGCACCAGGCAAAAGGAACACTGCGCCTCAGTATCTCTGCAGTCACATGGCAGGACAATACAGGATTAAGTAACTGCAATGTCACGTTAACCCTCCTTTATTTAGATGAGCTTTCTTTAACGCCTTGAGCCTTCTCAAAATTTTGCCAGACGCATGGTGTTCCTAAGCAGACAGATGAAGAAAGTCATTAAAACCTTTATGTAACAGCCATACGCTTCACTAAATGACAGCACACCACATACCATTTCACCAGTTTAACTCTTCTTTGTAGGGCAGCACAGACGAAGTCCTTATTCTAAATACGCAAGCAATCACCTACCTTTAAAGCAGTACACCATTTTTTTCTTCTTGTCTTGTTTAACCTTGAAAAACAGAGGAGTTGATCAGCAACTGCTAATCATGCAGACGCATGCCTGAGGGTGGGTGAGCTGGGCATGAAAGCTCGGAGATAGCGCAGGCGGTGGCAATGCTCACCTCCCCTGCTCTCAGCCTGCAGCAACACCCGACTGATGAACATGGGAGACACCTCACTGCTGTTGTGTACGGATTCACCAGACAGAGGGGGAGAGAATTAGACCAGTAACTCAATGCCTGGAGCTTAGGGAAGGTAGACAGTCACCTAAGGTGCCACACTAGAAGAGAGCATGTGACGCTGCCAGGTGGAGCTGCCCTCTAAACCCCAATCTCCTGCGTGAGCAAGAGGAGGAGAGGCCAAAGGCACCACATAAGGGCAAAGAAAAGGCAGCCGGTGGCGGTTTCATTAAATGGGAACTGGAGTGGCACAGAAGCACTCGGCTGCTTCTAGAGAGGCCAAGGTGACAGACCCAGCCTCTGGGAAGCTGCTCCTTGCCCTGAGACATGTATGAGTGATTTTGCAAGTTGCTTCACCTCTCCGTCCTGCAGCCATGTCACTGACAGCTCTGCCCCAGGAGAGGCAGAGCCTGGCTTCTCACCCCAAGGGTACAGGAGGGCCCGTCACTTCTCCCTGTCACTTCTCTGAGCCAGGGATGCTTCTTACTGTGCATGCTGCAAACTTACGGCTGACACAGTTTATAACTGGAATGGAGGGAGAATGTATTCATTCCATGATGCCTTTGAACTCTTGTTACTCTTTTTGTTCTGCTCCTGTTTGAAGAAAAGGGCTGTTTTCATGGTTGACAGAAGAAGTGTAAAATAATAATAAATAATCATATGTTATTCTCTGGATCTAAATAGAGTCAAAACCCTGACAAATACTGTACGTGTGCAACAACTATTGGCCAAATCCTGAAATTGGCAGTAGAGGAGAGACCGAGTGGCACCTGAACAAAGTCTTCAGTATTGTCCCATCAAACCAGCCCCACCTAGCACCAAATGTTCCCTCTAACTTTATTATTTGATACCAAGGAAGAAAAATCTATGTGGAAGGACAACCCCTCCCCAAGCAACCCAAAACCCCAGCTAAACCCAAACCTTACATTCTCTGTTTGTTCTCCTTCTCCATTTGGGCAAAGGACGATTTCTTGCAGGAAATTCAGGATTGCCTGAATTCTGGCCCGTAGTTGTTTTCTGTTTTAACCTGTCATCTGCAAGAACAATATTGACCCTTTTTTTTAACCATAGCTTTGAATGTTCAGTTATGGCAAGAAAATACCAACAGCCTAGTATATTCCTATGTTTAGAAGACCTATCTTTTATAAAAGGTGAGAGCCCAGCAGAACAGTCCACAAGACCTGTACCACAGACCAAACATGACACAAAAGTTCTCCTGTGCAGCCACATGCAACGTTCACAGACACAAGGAAAGTAATAGCTTCACTTTTCTACTTTTGCTCAAGTAATACGGGTTTAGTGCATTGCTGTTGTGGCCAAAGGAAATCAATGTTTGTTCAAGGTTTGCCCTGAGAACATTTTTTTGATGTGAGTAAGAAGCACTCTGTTTTATTTCTGTGAATGCCAGAAAACAGTGACTATATAAAATACACAGCCCAGAGATTTGTATGAGTTATTAAAAAAAAAAAAACATTCCAAACACACAATATAGCACAATTACAGGCTGAATGCAGACCTGTATGTTCCCAACTCAGGTAGGAGGAAATATGAACAGTGCACTGACTGTGAAGAGCCTCCAGAAACAACTACTTGTGCTCTCTGCCCAGGCCCACATGCCACCCATTTCAGTACATCCCAGAATTACTGTTAGTTAGCATAGCATTCAGTTTGCCAGTTATTGTTTGATGAAAAGCAGACACGATCAACATCATTCTTAACCTTATAGATATCCTTGCCTAAAACACAACATTGTTTTTCCGCACGCAGAATATCAACATATGCAGCAGGCCTGGCTAAGGCAAGGTAAAACAACACTACACACTTCTGTAACCATGCAACTACAACCACATGAGTGCTGTACCAGAGTTGCTTAGGACAGTGAAAAGGGGGCCAGGCCCTGTACAACAGACTATACATAAGCTCTATTTGATTTTTCAGTTAAATGAAAGCTTATCTGTTTAATACAAGATATATGCCACAATATTGTAAGAGAATGACTGTAACATGCATTGTAGTGAGTTACAGCACTCACTCCTTCCATCACCTCATTTACCATATTTTAGGTTGTGATAAGGCACAATGGTGCCAGCATGTAAGTGACTACCTATGGGTCACACTGTAAGAGCAGATCTTCTGGTGGTCTGACACATCACCTAGAGAGCGGTCACCTTCACCTCTTCCATGGACCTCCCAGTGCTGCCACGCAACGTGCAGACACAGGGTAACCCCCGTCACTTGTGGCAAGCTGTGCCAGCACATCAACGAGAGCCAAGTCAAAGCAATCTGCTGTCCTCTATGCACATCTTAGACAGACCACAAATGCAAGACTGCGTACAAGATGACAAAGTGAAACAGGAGGCTAACAAAAATACAATATTAAAGATCATGGACTCTATTATTTTTCCTGCTGCACATTACTTGGTGAAACAGAACACAAACACCTTCAACGGCTTCTGTGCAAAACTTCACTTGATGGCCACAGCACCAAGAGCAGAAGCAGGAGGAGGTAACAAATGGTTGTATTGTACTGACTTCTTCACCACAACAAAAGGCCTGTTCTACATGCTGACGCCAAACCAAGAAAATAAGAAATCCTGGCATAAAAAGGAAAAAAAAGCCAACCAAAAAAACCCCACCCTGGAACACACTAACCCTAGCCCACAACTTAGTCTACAAGTGTAACTAACAGGAGAAGACAATGGAATTTGCAACCTATTTAGAAGTTTAATAAGCCTGAGCCCTGCATAGTGAAGCAGAATACAGGTGGATGCTTGATCAAGTGTGCCCCCCAGCCTCATCAGAAAGACTGAAAACCTCATCTTTTGGGTTGATCACACATCCATTCTGGTATGGACCCCTAAAGACAAACACACATATTTTCCTGTTGTAACCTGAGCTCACACTCAAGGATTTTACCTGACCCACCCTCTCCCAGAGCTGCTGACCGGAGACAGGCAGAAGCATGGAGAGCACCACTCAGCACAGGTCACCGTGGCAGAAGATTATAGCTCCAAGCAAGCTCCACAGTCATTTAGTCCAACTTCCTTCTTGCCAAGAGCAGAGAGAAGAAATAGAGGAAAAACCCACAGGTGTGCCCTAATCCGTGACCCACCCCTAAAAGATCTCACCATGATCTCAAATAGGCAGTCACTGGCTGTGTCCAAGGAGCACTACAACCTGACCCAGACAGGGCCACCTAGCCGGTGGACCACCAGGCTGGGCCTGCACAAGTACACTCATCTGCCAGGCAATACCTGTACCAGCACCTGCATGAGAGCAGCAGCTCAGAGGAGTCCCGCAGAGCTACCGACAGGCAGTTCATGTGATGCTGGTATCGGGGTGCAGCACAGACTCACCTTTCCACCTCTCTGAGTGTTATCTGCTGACAGGCTCGAATAAGCTCTGGGACACGAGCATCAAGGAAGACAGGCTGCACAGAGCCCTCAGTGTTGAGATGCAACCCCCTAGTCCCAGCTGAGCTGACGCCAACACAGGTTGGGTACAGCCCAGCTGGTGGGGTCTTAACATCAAATCCACAGTCTGCAGAGTGTATGGGCTATATGGAAAAGAAAACAAACGCACAACAATCAACATAACATGAACTATACTAAGCTAATACATCAAGACCTGTGAAGTAGAAACTAAAACATGGGGAAAAAAAATCCCTTTCATCCTTTTGCAGCATTGCATGATCAAAACACTTAGAGAAAGAATTAATTAGTCTTTGAATTGCACTGAAACTTACATTAAAAGCAAAGGCAAAAAAAGAATTTATTAGTATAACCCATTGATTTCCCAGGTCTTTGAAATACATGGGAGGGGTTAATTTGAAGTCTGACTGTATTTTGAAATAAAATTTACCCTGTCAAAGCTTTAACCTGGCCAGTCCCTTTTATTTCTTTCCCTGAGGTATAATGCAAATTGGTCAATTTGCCATGGAATTGTTCTTCCAAGGTAAAACCAGCTTCCATTAAACATGTATTCTGAGGCAAAAGAGATGCAACAAAGTCTTTATTAGCCTTTTAAATAACAGGACAAAATTTACATCTAATTCAATTACTTCACTAAAAATTAATTTGACTCATAGACTTTCAGTGAAAATAAAATATCTGTAAAAAGCAAGCTATAGTACAAGAAGTAAGAAGTAGGCAATGCTTTGATTCCCACTGAAATCATGGAGGATATCAGTCTTTACTTATTTCAAGACAATGAGTGTATATTTAGGCAGATATGCATTGCTAAGCAGATGGCCTGCAATAAAAATCACCTTGCCGTTACTTGCAGGAAAGAGAAACCTAAAAAGTGTTTCCATACAAAGGACAACAGAAAATGGTCTGGCTTATATTGTCTATCCATGGGCCCTAGCAAATACAAATAACTGGTTACCTCTTACAAGGTAATCAAGTTTAGCTGCATCAACATATATGCACTGCTCAAAAGTACTGAGTACTAAAAAGTTAAGTATTCATAAGGTAAATTTTAAATGGATCTGGGCAGAAGATAAGTAGTTGCTATTATTTTCCAGGGAGGTATCTGGAAAGATACAAATCCTGCACTGCACTTTGAAATGTACTTTATACTGCCTGACATTTCCAGTTTTTCTGAGACACTCAAGATTTATCCTGAATCAGCATTAACAACCTACTGCATTACAGTAATTATATTACTGAGCCTGACTGAAAGAGGGCATAGATGTAGACATACAATACCCATGTAAAAGTGGCAGGAGCCATGGAGAAACAGAGCAATGCCATAAAGACTGTCTGCTTGGTTTTACGAATGCTGAAGAACTATCCTCTGAAAGTGTCATTGCAACTGCTCTGTCCTTGCCAATTTTAAATGTCCCAAAGTGACTGCAGTACTGAGAACTTTCAGAACATTTAGAGAAAAAAATCTAGAGAGAAAGACACATATTTGTACTTTTTATCTAATTGACAATTAGATTGGAGGTCTCTAGAACCCATCAGAAAATAACATTGAAATGCAAAATGGTCCCAGCCATATTTCTCTAGCGATATATGAGCATGCCACCTTCTCAAACCAACGTGGTCCTCTCACCATGCAGACCACCCGCTCCTCAAACCGGCTCCTGCCTCTGCACCTGTATTCGGATACCACACACTGAGAAACCTCTGCACCAGGCAGTGCCCTGCTGCCAGGTCTGCCATCTGTACGTCCTGTCCGACCTTTGCAGGCACAGAGCCATACAGGGGAATAAGCACAAGCTCGCCAGAATCGCTCAAGCTTCAGCTAACCTCTGGAAACTGCTTAATGCATAGTAAGTCTTCAAGGCTTGGCAAGAAGCTTAGGAGGAAGCAATCTGATCTTATTTGACATCCTACAGGTCATAAGTTACTGTCCTGGTTTCGGTTGGAATAAAGTTAATTTTCTTCTTAGTAGCTGGTATACCGCTGTGTTTTGGATTTAGGATGAGAATAACGTTGATAACACACTGATGTTTCAGTTGTTGCTAAGCAGTGTTTATACTAAGTCAAGGACTTTTCAGCTTTTCATACTGCCCTGCCAGTGGAGGCTGGGGGTGCACAAGAAACTGGGAGGGGACACAGCAAGGACAGCTGACCCAAATGATGCGAAGGGGTATTCCATGACATATGATGTCATGCCCAAGTTGGCTGGGGGGCACCGTGGCACATGCATTGGCTGGGCATTATTCAGTGGGTGGTAAGCAATTGTGTTGTGCACCACTTGCTTTGTATATTATTATTATTATTATTATTATTATTATTATTATTATTATTATTATTATTATTATTTCCCCTTCCTTTTCTGTCCTATTAAATTGTTTTTATCTCAACCCACGAGTTTTACTCTTTTTTTATGATTCTCTTCCCCATCCCACTGCAGGGTCAGGAGCGAGCCAGCAGCTGTGTGGTGCTTAGCTGCCAGCTGGGGTTAAACCACGACAGGTACTAATCTCTGCATATCAAAGAAATGTTGCCCATTAAAAACTTCCCTTCCACTGGAGTGAGAGCAGATGTGAAATTAGGATGGGTATTTCTGAAACTGAGATCTAAAGAAACAGTACAATTGCAGCAAGCAACATTCAAGACAGCCTACTGCAAATGGTACTGTTCTCTCAGATTCAGCTGCTGTGGCACACATTAAGGATCCTAAGTGAGGGATATTAACCCAAACAAGATGGAGCACAACTCTAGATTTTACTCTTCTTTTGCAACCTTGGCCTCAGTATTGCAGCTAAATGCTTTGACATGCATCCTAGTAAAATAAGCCTCTTTTTTTCTCTTAAACTTGCCTGGTTTGGGAGCCCTGAAAAGTTCATAATATTGTCTCTCAAACCAAATATCCAAATACAGTAGAGTTTGCCGAGGAGCCTGTACCCCAACACATTTAGGCAACTGCCCTGTCCTGCTGCAAGGATCAGCAGGGAAGCCAGGGTTTGAGGGTAGGCACAGACCAGGACTCCTCTTGGCCAGGAAAGTGCGGAAGAAGAACACCTTGGAGGTCCGAGCAATACAGAGCTCGCTACTGACTCACTGGAAGTCAGGGTCATGCTAAAAAGTTGCTACATCCCAAATCCCTAAAACCATCCTACTTTTCATATCATATCACATTTGGACAGCAAAAGCTTTCCTGACTTCAATGAATATTAATGCTAATAAATTTGGCTAGTATTTAATTTCATTAGTTAATCTTATTGAGATTTGTTGAGTATCTGTCCTGGAACAGAGACTATGATTATTTTTGTCAAACTGAAGACTTGCATAAACTACATTCCATTAGAAAGAACAGTGCAAACCTGAGTATCCAGCAGCATTAGGAAACCAGTCAGTGTTCTTTCCATTTAATTTTTCTAATTAAATCCGCTGGAAAAGGAACTGTTGTTCCAAAGATTTTTGGAGCTGCTAACTATATATCATGTGGCAGCATTTGAACCGCCATACAAAAGATCATAAAATTCACCACACAGAAGACCACAAAACATCTCAAAAGCTAAGACAGATGATACTTGTTAACATTTTAACAAAATAATACATTCAATGCTCAAGTTTGGGGACCAGATTTTGACAAACTTGCAAAAATGGAAATTAAGTCCAACTGTATGTTACTACACAGATACGAATTACATTCCATGGTTTCAGGAAGCGTAGGTTCACTAATGAAGCAAAAAGCCAAGGTACACAAAAGTATGGCATAAACCAATTTCAGAACATCTTTAAACCATAATCTTCGCTGCAAACACCCACTCCCCCTGATGCAGACAGTTATGTGGCATCTGTACTTTCAGAACCACCATTCACATCACACGATCCAAAATCTCAAGTTTATGCAAAAGTCTATAGGTAAGATACTCCAGTTCCTCACCTTTCCTCAATTTCCTCCTTGAAGAAATCTTCCAGAGAATTTCAGATTCGAATCCAGAAACGCATCTGAGAACAGAGACATGCAGAAGAGTTTATAAGCTATTCCTATTAGACTGAAGTTCTGAAATAGTAAACTATTTTTAAATAGATGACAATAAAATGCTTCTAGAATTTCACTCACTGACTATTCTATCCTGGATTTGTTTAACGCTCCACCCCTTTCTAGCAGCCTTCTATCAACACAAGAAAAAGCTTAGTGCAGCAGAACTGAATGAAAGGAGAAAAACTCTGTGGTTTCATTTTACTCTGTAAAGCGGGAAAAAAACAACAGGAAAACAATCAGTGGAACTAGCTCATAATTAATGTTTTAAAAAAAAAGAAAGAAAAGAGAAAGAAAATGTAGAGAGTCAAAATACAAAAGTTTGTACTACTTTAATGGTGATAATTGAGCACAACAGATTTTTCTCCATTTATCATTACAACTAAACTAGAAAATCTGTTGGGTGGGGTTTTTGTCAAGACACTTAAGAATGAAACTGCTGTTTGAGTGGTATGCACATAAAATTATATGCTTGCAGGAAAACATACTGAGAAAAAAAAGCTGCCTTTAAAACCATAATGATACTTCTGTGTAATACTAAAAGCAACAGTGTCAGTTGCAGTTCAAATGACTGCACGTTTAAAAGTATAAAGTTATAAGACCTGCTAAGGTTTCTAGGATAGTTTTTGCGAATAGAGGAAAATGGGAACAACAGATACAGAAGAACAGCCTGTTCAGATTTTCCAAACTGAGCAGGATAACACCATGAGGCCAGCAAGACAAAATGAGACGAGAAATGCTTAATGTTGTCCTGAAATCTGGACGAAGTGCAGCTGGCAGTCCAGAAGGTCACATTCTCTTAGGACAAACTCCGTGGCTTTGTCAGGTGCTGGACAGGACGGCAGCCTGCGCACGGCCAGAGCCTCTGGCAGTAAAAGGCCAAGCTCCCACCTGATGCATACATCACCCCTGAGCTCAAAGGCATGACGGCAACTCTTTTCCTGAGAAGGGCACCCTCCCACCATCTTGATTATTAAAACGTGCATGGTGACGAAGTGTAAACTCAAGACCAAAACCTGTTATTCTTCACAGCAGTTTACAAATGACATTACGTCGTTTTAGGACTACAGATCAATAGCAGAAAACAGGTCTGGAAATGAAGACACGCAAAGAGTTGCAGTATTGGGAGTAACACCTATATTTACAGCTAAGAAGGGACTCTGACTTGTTCAATCTCCTATACCCTCAGTCTAGAAACCATGTCCCATTAAGAGTCTGAAACCTCTCAGGAAGCAGACTCACGATCCGCTCCTAAAGAGGTGTATTGGAAGCAATTCTCCAGCAAGCAGCTCAGAGTAGGCATGACACTGTCTTTAATTTTGCCTGACGACGTACCACATGTGAACAGGTCAATGCTGCCTTGGGCTAGAACTGCCTGCTTTGCTGGCACTAAGCTTTTCAGCCTCTAATGTAAAGATTAACAGCTTCTTCTGGCTTCTCCAAAGCTTGGTCTCTGACTGAACCTTCATCAACAATATTTACTCTCCTGTCTCTCCACGGCAGCAGCATTGCTCAGTGCCACAGCACTAGGTGAGAGAGAAAAAGAAAGAAAATTCATGTCTCTTGCATCCTCTCCATAAAATTAGCACTTAAACCCAGCTAATCACACCACTTAATCTGGTGACAACATGCAGAGCTCAACAGGACTGGAAAGAGATTATTCTCATAACCTCTAAATCATAGGACTGGCATGAATGAACAGTTTCTCATCTCTGTTTACTGGAAGAAAGAACTTCATCCATTTTTCTGTCTCATTTTTAAAGCTGGGAGTACCACTTACCACTCAAAGGCAAAGATACAGTCATTTACCACAGTGATCATGGTAGTACTCAACATAAAAAACAGAGAATGTTATTCTGAAAGCCTGCTCCCATCTCAAGGCCTATATCCTGCACCCCCTGCACTCTCCTTATAGAACTCCAGAATTTTTCATAGACATGATACAGAATTGCACATATACACCATTTGAGGGCATTGTTAAATCAAATGCAAAGCAAAAAGACAACCTCTCCTTCCATGCTGTGCTGTCTTCTTCTTCATGAAAATAAAATTAGATGTGCACATAGACTAACTTTTTGTTCACTCTAGCCAATGCCACAGTTCCTGCTTACTAGCCCTGGTGATGATACTCCTGATATTCCTTTAAGGTATTTTTCATATTTTTCCATTATAACAAACAAATGCACAAAATTACTGCTTGTATGTACAGTTCACTTTGAAGATGTAAACAGGTTAAGTCAACAGCCTTAGTGAGTTGTTAGTGTATGCCTAAGACACACACACAGATGACTACAACGTTTCATAAGCTGTGGGAATTGAACTTTAAAGATTGCTGGAGGAACCAGGCTGCTAGTCTGATGGCTGAGATGCAAACGATGGAGTCTCATTTCTGATGAATACAGAATCTGTTCACCTTTTCTATTTTATTTTCAACATGGAATTTCTCATCATGTAAAGGAGTCTTGGCAATACATTTGCTAATTCTGAACTTCTTGTTTTACAACACTAAATTTAAGACAGAATTCTGAGCTTTCTTTGAAAAGTTCTATAATACCATTGAAGCAGATTAAAGACATTTATACTGGGACTTCTAATATGATCTGATGAAGGTCAGTTCTCTTCCTTCAGCCCTTATGAGAATTCCAGTTCTGACAAAGTTTTTCAAAGTTTTTTCAATTATTATTTCAGAGTAACTTAGATTTTTTTATTGTAATTTCTGACGTACTAATTCAAAGAAGACAGAAAAAAATAAATAGAGGCATTTTTTCATCCTTCCTCAAATCGTTTCACCAGATGGCCTAGTATTTGCACTCCAAGATTCAGGTAAAACACACACATCTTTTGAGCATCTCCATATCCCTTCTTGCACTGAAACACATTTGTCAATCCCTCTATTAGCAGAATGTCTTACACATATGAAAATTATGGTAGCAGATGTAAAACTTGACTACAAATACAAACAGAATCAGAGTCTAAATCAGCTTAAAATTCAAGAGGCCTTGGCAGACAGTGCCTGTACACAGCATTGAAATTTCTTACATACACCATGTTGCATTTACTGTTGGGAGGACTAGTGGAGTCCAAAACCAAAAGTGACCAAACTCCCAGTGCTAAATCTGCCAAATTTAGGGACTCTTCACAAAGCACTTCTGAAAGATAAAATCTCTGTGGAACTGTGTTGTAACTAATTGTCATCTCAGTATCTAGCAGCTGAAGCTAAGGTCCCTGGTGGTGGAAAAATACTCCGATATGAGCAAGGAATTGATTCTCATTTTCATGCTGTAGCAGTCAGCTACAGCTGACAGGCTCCTCTGTTGCACCATTTTGTGTAGACTACTAGTCACATCATCAAGATCATTGCTAGTCTGCAAGACTTCAAAGCCCAGACACATTTACAGAATGCATTCTCCAAAACTAGCTCTGACTTTAAACTTTTCTCAGCATTTCTCCTCACATTTTCAGATAATAACACTTGTCTCTAAGGTGACCTGAATGGTAATATCAAATCAGAAGAAAGACTTTCTCATTGTGTGGACACACATGTCAGAGAAATGCATGCTCCTTTGACTGAAGCAATGAAACAAAAGCAGGGTCAGATGCAAGTGTGTAACTTCAAGGGTTCTTCTCAACTTTTTTACCCTGTCCTACAGCCTTGAATTCAACATTTCCATCTCATGTCCTCCTGATCCCAAATTCAATTAAATCTTACAATATACCTGTCACAGAGACACATATGTAGGCAGATAGCCACCAGAGACTCACACGTGCAATATCCAAGAAAAAACGCTGATTGCCAGAGAACTGGTGGTTGCAGGAATTCCTCTTCCCACTTTGGCTCTAACCACCACCAAAGCACCCGCCACTAGCTTCTAGGTATCTCTTAACGTCAAGCTTTCATTTTTCTGCCAAACACGTCCTCAGGAGGTCATCAAATCCTGAGTCACCAGAGACCAAGAGCAGCAAAGAGGATGATATAATCCGCATCTGGGAAGAAGACCAAACCCAGCTCTTACTGATGCTTCAGCACGTCAATTCTGAAGGGAAACCTGCATTTTTTTTTAATACATAGCAAGACAGCAGCTGTTTCAAGTGGCATCAAGCAGCCAAAAGGGGTCTGGGACAGAAGAAAGCATGAGGAACTAGGAAAACCAAACAACAAAACCAAGGAGGAATAGGCAAGAAGGCTTTGAAATAAAATACTTTAAAAAATGTTCATTACTGATGCAATAAGTTGTCAGTGTTAATGACAACTGAACTGCCGTCAAGAGAAATCTTCTTCAACAAATGGAGCTGATTACACTTCAAATTAAGATAAAAATCAGTCATTGATATGCTGCAGAAGAGCTGACACTTTGCATTAGCGCTAGTTCTGAAGTGCTTCCCTTTGATGTTTTTTAGAAATCTGATCCTGCTAAAATCTGAGCATTTTTCAAGATGTCATGAATGCCTCAGGGGAGCCCTCCACGTGCACCCCCAGCCCCTAGGTGACACCTGCAGAAATGCAGTACCAGTGATAAATACAATTACAAGTCCTTAAGGATGAGAGTGCAGCTGCCCTCTCCCCTTGCTGCAGCAGCACAGATGAAGGAAGCCTACACTGACTTTGACTCCCTCCAAGCAGAAGCGTACAATACCTACAGCCACAAAGGTGTGCAATGTTTGTGTTCAGTGTGGTGGTGTAGCTGTGCAACGTACCTACACATAAACAAGCTATAAGCTACGAGACAAGGGGCAAGTTGTCAGTAAATGCCTTACAGCTTTTCCAGGCAGCTCTTCACGAGAGTGGAAAGCACGACACTCCGAGTGGGTGACCATTCCTGGCAAACTCAAATCCCCGTGCCCCTGTGGCATGCTCTTTGGTAGCTCGAACAGCCTTCTGCACTGCCAAGAGTAAGTAGTAGTGCTCAAGAGATTTGCTGCCTGGCTCATCTTAAGGCTGTGCTTTTCAAGAGGGGATAGAGTTGTGCAGTAGAGACCTAAACAAGAAGCAAGCACGGCAGTTGCCATTCGCTCTGAAGCTTTAGCTTTTCATCCAGACAACCTCCACACATTACTAGCACCTACAATCTTGCACTTTATTGTCTTGATAATGATGGTCTTTATGAAGGTAACACCAATGAGAAGCTACTAAAACAGAAAATATGAAACAGCAGCTGACATTGTGTTCACAAATCAACATTTACACCTTCCAGACCATTAGAACTTTTTAAATACTATTTTCACTTTTGCTCCCAAAACTACTTTCTAGTAAGACACATTACAAATTCACGTCAGAGCTACAGGCACAGATTAAAACAACTGTTTGAGAAGCGTTTTCTCCTTAAACCCCATTCTTAGAAAGAAAAAACTAAGATATGGTAATTCTAGAAACCAGAATTTAAGAAAAAACATTGCACAATCTTACTGCTTCCCACTCTCCACTTCCCTCTGCAACTTAAGCTGGGTAGGAGCAATCACTTACAGTAGCACACATCTCAGGATACTGCCAAATGTCAAATACCAATTACATAGAAGAAAAACAGGTGTGCAAACAGAAGTGTGTAAAGAATACCAACACTTTTAAAATATAAGAAGGAACTAAACCATCAATAAGTACTGCGCTCCAAAAGAAGCACCACTGTAAGTGGGTGATAGATAGTGCCTAAAGAACAGCTATTTCCAAACATGTTACGATGAAGCAAACCTGTAATTATAAATTGAGGCCTCAGGGCTGTGACATTTCACAGCCAACCAGCATCCAAAAGGAAACAAGGCTGACCCAGAAGCAATAACGTTGCATTGTTTTTACTTATAAAAGAGTAAACTGGTGAAACTGTAGAGCTAAATCCTATCCTGGGCTTCAGGACTGGTGCTGGGAGAGCCAACGCAGGCCTGGCTGCTTGGGCAGCGGCCCATGGCCTCGCGGAGGCACGCAGCCGCCGGGGTGACGGGTCTGAGGGGGCACCCAGAGAGCGACCCTCACCCCAGCTCATCCCAGGCACCGCTGCCAGCCCGTGGCCACAGCTGTCGGACTGAGGGGCGATTCCACCCTGTGGTGCAGGAGCGGTGGGAGCAAAATGACGGACAATCTGTTTGTAAAAAACAAACGTACGGATAAGGACAAAAAGTCAGCAGCAAGTTACAGATGAAAACCTGACACTAAAGGCTAATGGAAGAAGGTTTTTTGCACCCTAGAGAATCAAGTACTTCATCACGAATGTTTTCTTATGCTTAAGGTCATGTGCTGGGTTTGGCTGGGGTAGACTTAGTTTTCTTCATAGTAGTCAGTATGGGGCTGTGTTCTGGATTTGTGCTGGAAACAGAGCTGATATAACTCAGGGAAGTTTTCCTTATTGCTGAGCAGTGCTTACATGGAGTCAAGGCCTTTTCTGCTCCTCACCCCACCCCACCAGCGAGCAGGCTGGGGGGGCACAAGGAGTTGGGAGGGGACACAGCTGGGACAGCTGACCCCGACTGACCAGAGGGGTATTCCAGACCATAGGACATCATGCTCGGCATATAGAGCTGGGGGAGGAAGAAGGAAGGGGGGGGACACATTCAGAGTGATGGTGTTTGTCTTCCTGAGTAACTGTTATGTGTGATGGAGCCCTGCTTTCCTGGAGATGGCTGAACACCTGCCTGCCCATGGGAAGTGGTGAATGAATTCCTTGGTTTGCTCTACTTGCGTGCACAGCTTTTCTTTATTTATTAAACTGTCTTTATCTCAACCCATGAGTTTCACTTTTTTTTGGTGACTCTCTCCCCCATCCCACTGGGGTGAAGGGAGTGAGCGAGCAGCTCTGTGGTGCTTAGCTGCTGGCTGGAGTTAAACCTCGACAGGTCAACAAAATAAAAATTAATAAAAATAATTTGCATTTAATAATGAATTGTTAATTAATTAATAAAATTAACATGGGTATGAGATCAGTGACATTGATATGCTTTGTGGGTGAAGCAAACACAGCATGGACAAACACAGTGGAAAGAGCTGCCTACAGCGGCAGCCTTGGGGAGAGCAACCCAAGGTCACCAGTAGACACTGCAGCATGACACCCCAGGGTCATGGGGAAGAGAGAGGACTTTTAGGGTTTATCACCAGGCTGGGGCAGCAAGCATTAGCAGTTTCCTAATGTTCACTCCTGCTCCTCTTACTTGTTGCACTGCATTTGGAGAAGCAAGACTTCCCTATTAAATGCTAATGAAAGTAAGCCCCTGGGATTTAAACAGGGAGTACTCATTTTAAATGTTACATTTATTGATGCTTGTAGGCGATTAGCTCTCCTCTGGTGCAGTTATGCCATGCTTGGCCAGAGAAGTGGAACTTCAATTAAGAGCAGAGCCCCTGGCTCAATTCTACAGGGTAATTTTTGTACCTTCTGAATATAGGACCAGACTTGGGCATGAGCAGGACAGAGACTCTTCAACTTGACTTCTGCAAAACCATGTTTCTAAATGAGGATTCTGTGGGACTTGTAACCAATAAGAAAAAACAACTTACATCACTTTGTTGTGTATAAAAGCAAAACTGAAAATAAGAAGCACTGGTAGAGTCTCCGGTTTCATGCTGTCCCTCTCAGCCCAGGATTAACTCAATTCACGGTGGCCTAGCAGGGCAGAGAAGACAACTGCCAGCACAATCACTTCCTGCTGATTCTTTCAACTGTACTGTACAGAAAACAGCATTATATATGGGCCTATTGCAGAGGAGAGGGCTGTCATTTTACACAAATGCAGCGTCTTGCACACGTGAACTGGGCCTGGTTACCTTGACTTCAAGAAAGCTTTCGCAAACACTGAAGTTCATGAGTATATCTCAGCAAACTACTGGAAAAATTATGGAAGTAATAACATAGTAATTGCAAACTAATAGAAGAGGGATCTATAACTGAGGATCAATTTAAGCCAGGAGTAGTTCTCCTGAATTGTTCAGTGCCAGACAAGTTTTCAAGCATGCTCCAATCGCCTTGCAGTCATGTTTTCTAACCTCCTTCCAGATTCAATACTTTCTCATTTTGCAACCAAAGCTTTGAAATTCATGATAGTATCAGCACTTATTGTTGTGCAGTGGAATAACCAGATTATCTCAATGAGGGACTAAAGAGTCCTTAAACTTTTGATACAATCTCTAAAACATAAATGACATAGTAATTAAGACTGAGAACAATGACTTATTACAAACACCTGAAAAATATTGGCCTTGGGACACGGAGCCAAGTCATACACAGCAACAAATTGAGCCATGATTTAACACTGTGTCTTTCCTAGAAGATTGGAGGTGCATCAGTTGACTCTGGGAGCTACTTTAAGAGAAGGGAATGGAGAGCATTTAAACCAGCTGTTATCTAGCAGCTCAGTATTGATGATCTAATTTGGAAACTGGATTAAACTGCACAGATTAACACACTGCCGTGCAGCTGCATGGATTTATGGTTGTCATGACAACCAGCAGAAAATGTATCCCACTAATCCTCTTCAAGCAGATCTGTCTCCATGCAGCATTAACGAGATTTATCACTAGCACAGACATACTTGTAGTGATTTCATTGCAGATATCTAGATTGGTATAATCTCTCTCTCTGCATCTTAAAATACCAATTCACAACTGGAAGGAAAGAGAGGCTCAGCTTATGAA
>NW_010972556.1:1033160-1033784 GCF_000737465.1 Haliaeetus leucocephalus
TGTAAAAGGAACTAGGCCTTAAGCCTCATTGTTTTAAGATTATTGGCCTTATTGTTTTAAGACTATTCATATTAGACATATAACTAATGATTAGATATTGGTTTAGATATGATTAATAGAATGCAGGTGCATATAAAACAATTATCTATGAGCTGCTTAATTGTTTTATGAGACTCCCTCTTCACGGCTGGCTTAAAATCCAGTCAAGCTGTATCAACAGAGAAAGGATCATACATCTTAGACCTAAGACATGGGAGTAAGTGATTAACTTTAGAATAAGATAAATTAATAAAATAACCTGAGTAGTTTCTTTAGAAATTCATAGGTACCTTTGAAGCGTAAGAAGATAAGTGATGATGGTGACCGGAGACTTTCTGCCTGTGACCACCAATCTCAGAAGAACCGAGACATGAGAATGGAGAATGGACAAGATAAGATGATGAATGATAACGATATGAGAACACAGAATCGGCTGGAAAATTACAGAGACTTTGGATTGGGACAATGGGTGGCAAAAGGGTATATAAGATTTGGAAACTTTTGGAAGTGCGCCATTCACTGCAGTGGTGGCCCAACTCGGAGTTGTTAATAAAGCAAACCTAGAGAAACCCACGTTCGTAAATT
>NW_010972556.1:1033794-1035302 GCF_000737465.1 Haliaeetus leucocephalus
GAATGGATGCTGGAAACAATGAAACATCCTTGGATGTATAATTTCTTAGAAAATATTAGTGTTTTCCAATTAATTTTCCAGGGTACTGAGTATGCAAATATGTATTTATTTTATAAACATAATAAAGTGACTATTACCCTATGCTTCCCATATTAGGCAGAGTTCTCTCATATTGCAAGCAATAGACACACTAATTTCTATTTTGGAATTATCTTTCTCAATAACTTGTTTTCCTTGCTATGAGGAGAAAAGCCTTTGATTTTGTTGCTTGAGGAAGGAAAGTCAGGAAGATGGACAGTGTTTTCAGTTCCACTACTGCCTGCTTGCAGAACTATTTACTCTGTGTAACCATAATAAAATACAGAAGAAGAAGAAAAGGGACAATAAAAGCCATTTACCTACTTTACAGGAGCAGTCAGAGGCTGAGCTAATTAATATTTCCCACTGTCCTAAAAGAGAGCTGTCTATGGAAAAAGTGCTACTTTTTTCCCAAACACACAGAAGAGCAATGCTTGAGATTTCTCAGTGTTAACCAAGAGTTTCAAAGATTGCAGTTTATTTCCTGCCTCACAGTAAAAATCAGGAAAAGAGGCAAACACTCCCAACTTCTAGGGCTCTGGAGTAACACTGGAGGCCAAGACCGGCCACGCAAAAGTTGTGTAGTGTTTCCACCTGTAAGGAGCTCATCCCATCACTTGTCAGCGTGGTTCAAATTCATGTGCTCTTATTTGTTAAGTTCCCCACTTCAGAGTAACTTTGCCTCAAAAAAAAGAGCAAAACCCCCAAATCGCCCCACAAAGAGAGCCCTTTGAACATATATCTTACAAACATCTCTCTCATTTGTGCTTCTCCCAGGCAAAGCACTACAGCTGCCATGATGCTGTATCTGCTTGGGTCAGTGCTCTGTACCTCATGGAGTGGGAACTTGCAACACCTCCACTCCAAACAGCATCTCACTTCCCCAGTGGTGAAGTCCAGAAAATCCTCCCATGAAGTTCAACCTACAAGACCTAAAGAAAAATCCTTTTTAGCAAAGGTCTAATTGATCAGTTTATTGTAACTGACACTGTCTCTCATGGCATACTCCTTGAGAAGCTGGTGGCTGATGGCTTAGACAAGTTATCCTTCACGGGGTGAAAAACTGGCTGGATGGCTGAGCCCAGAGGGTTGTAGTGAATGGAGTTAAATCCAGTTGGCAGCTGGTCACAAGTGGTGTTCCCCAGGGCTCAGTTTTGGGGCCAGTTCTCTTTAATATCTTTATCAGTGATCTGGATGAGGGGATCGAGTGACACCTCAGTAAGTTCGCAGATGACACCAAGTTGGGAGGGAGGGTTGATCTGCTCAAGGGTAGGAAGGGTCTACAGAGGGATCTGGACAGGCTGGATCGATGGGCTGAGGCCAACTGTATGAGGTTCAACAAGGCCAAGTGCCGGGTCCTGCACTTGGGTCACAGCAACTCCATGCAGCGCTACAGGCTTGGGGAAGAGTGGCTGGAAAGCTGCCTGGTG
>NW_010972556.1:1035417-1037138 GCF_000737465.1 Haliaeetus leucocephalus
CTTCTGTCAGGAAGCTGGTGATGATAGGATGAGAGGAAATGGCCTCAAGTTGCAGCAGGGGAGGTTTAGATTGGATATTAGAAAAAATTCCTTTACTGAAAGGGTCGTCAGGCATTGGAACAGGCTGCCCAGGGAAGTGGTGGTGTCACCATCCCTGGAGGTGTCCAAAAAACATGTAGACAAGGCACTTCAGGTTTAGTGGGCATAGCTGATGGTTGGACTCAATGATCTTAAAGGTCTTTTCCAACCTAAACAGTTCTATGATTCTATGATTCTATAATGTAGCTACAATATGAGCAACAATTATTTTCCACTGCAACTTAATTGCCTTCAAAACAGAATCACTAGGTCAGATTGTATTATAATAAATTATTTGTATTTGCAATAGTGCAGGACCTGTGTTAGTTTACAAAACCATTTTGAGTATTTTCATATGACAAAGCTAAGGACCCCACAACCGGACAACATTTTTTTAAATACCCCAGAAGCTGCAAATTTTAAAACAACACTCTCAAAAGATCCCAAACAAGTAACTGTAAGAATAGTAAGACCAGCATATTCAGGTATCTTAACTCCTAATTCCCAAATGGGCCAACTGTCTAGAACTAAGTAAAATCCTGAGGTCCTCGCATCTATTTGTGGGATAAGATATTATTTAGAAAAGAAGTATCATCAGTTGAATTAAAGGCACTAGAAGAGGGATGATAATATTTAAGTGGTCAGGAAAAATAAACTGAACCAAACTATTCGCTCGTTTACAGCCACGGGATTGCTCAGCCCCTGGAACTGCTTTAGATCTGAGAAAATGTTTAGAAAGAAGTGACCCACTGCAAGAAAATAGTACCACATATGTAATTTAGGGCCCTTTTTGACAGAATGATGCTTTTTCAGTTCAGTTTTTTACCCGCGCATACACGAACACCCTTCTCTCTCTGAAAATGAGTACCGGTTCCCAGTTTTCCTCCTGAACTGTGGCGGGGGACAATCTCAACACGCTGTGACACATGTGCACCCGTGAACACGCTGTAACACCTGTGCACCCGTGAAGTCAACCAACCCGTTCGGTGTGACTCAACTGACATCTCAGTCTACATCCTGAAAGGAGAAAGTCCCGACGCTCCAAATTTCTTGTGACACCCTCTGTTACGTGTTTGACAGTGACGGTGCCGGCCCCTCTAAGGCTATATGAATAGGCCAGACTACCCACGGAATAACACCCCACTCACAGAACACTGAGGCACGTCCTGGCTCCCCCCACGGAATTAGCGGCGCGTTTTGTGTGCCAAACACCACACGGGATTTCTTGGGCTGGACCTATCTGGGCTCTAGGCTCCGGCTAGCCCTCGCGCAGGGAAAGGGCCTGGGACAAAACACGCGTGTCTCCCCTCCGGCCCGCCCGTGCCCAGCAGCCCCCGCCCGCCCGCAGCAGCGAAGCCCCCTCGTCCCGCAGCCCCGCTCCGGCTTACAGGGGGGAAGGCGCCGGCCGTCGGCCCAGTCGCTCCGCCGAGAAAAAGAACTCCTTTTAGCCAGGGCCCTTCCTCCGGGCAAGCCGGCGCACAACTTAGAACAGCAGCGGCGAAGTGCGTTTGAACTCCTCGGCGCTCCGGCAGCACGGGCAGAGGCTGGCGGCGGGGCGGCCCGCTCGCCCCGGCGGGCGTCCCCCCGCTCCGAGCCCCGTGGAAGCGCAGGGAGGCGGCGGAACGCCAGGCGGGCGCCCCGGC
>NW_010972556.1:1037438-1044760 GCF_000737465.1 Haliaeetus leucocephalus
GCAACGCTGCGGCCGGGATGCGGACAGGGCCCCGGCTCACCAAGCTGGGCCCGGCCGTGGCTGAAGCTGGACTGGGTCCGAGCTGGTGAATCGGGAACGGGCTCCAGCTTCCGCTCTACCCGCCCGAGCTGGCGCTTGTTTGGCAAGCTGCAAGTTACTCACATTTTCATCACGAACAGGCTGCTTTCATTTTTAAATTATTTGCTAGCAGCAAACACTACAGGTTAAGAACAACAAAAAAGTCTAACCGTGCGTTTTATTTTCATGATAGTCCCTGTCGAAGAGATACTCCAACCCTTAAAAATAAGCAACCAAATTAAACATCTATTATAAAAGTTTCTTCACTGGAAATATTAATGAGTTACAGAATTTGCGTAAGAGAGCACTGGAAATAATAATGAGTTACAGAATTTGTGTAAGAGTACTGTATTCTGCACCCTTAGCTATTAAACGTTCCGCTGCAGGCAGGCGAAACAAAGCAGAGGCTGCCCCATCCTCCTCTAATGACCATTTCACACAGGACCAACATCCAATTTCATCCTGTCGTGAAATGGAGTGGTTTGGACCGCTTAAAGAATAACCTTTAAGGGTATTAGCAAAAATGATTTAATAGGAATTTGTAAAAATGTGACGTCACAGAATCCAATGGCAAGGTTCGCTCTATTACTTAATTCATGGATGAAACGTACAAAGGAAAATTAAGTTAGAATCAAACTAAAATTCTGAATACAGAGGCTGAAGACAAAACAGGGTAAAAGAGAAACATTCAAAGGAAAACCAAGTTAGAATTGATTTCTCATGATTTGTACAGAGATTGGGAAAGTAAGAAGGGTAAGGGAGACTCTCCCGTTGAGCCACAAGGCTCAGAGAAGACCCCCTTGCTTTCTAAACTCCTGTCAGAGTTTAGGTGCAGCTGGATCGACTCCTAGTCCCAGACTTGGTCAACGGTTTATGTCTAAAGAGATTATAATAGCAGCATGAGGTTTATTCACAGTTGAATAAAACTCACGACAGTGATTTATGTATAGATTAGTAAACCTACTATAGAATATTCAGGCTAGTACACACACACATGCACAAAGACACTAAGAGATACAAGCAAGTAAAAGAGATATACCTGGTAAAAACTCCCCTCAAGTTCAGTGAAACTATTCATGTCAAATGCTTTGGCATTTTTCTCAATGGGCAAAGGGTCAAGCCTCAAGGAGCGGAGAGTATCAGCCCAGGTCCCATCGGCTTTCAGCGACAGACCTCCAGTCTTCACCAGCTGAAGAGTTTGCGAGCTGTGAGAGGCGTCCCACTCAGAGGGAGATGCTGGTCACAGCGCACTGCAGTCCAGGAGAGCTCAAAGGGTCTCACTTAGTACTACTGCTTATAGGTTCGTAAGATGATTGGCTTTAGTCATCAGCAAGTTACTGGCATTTCAGGTGCACTAGTACCGTTTCATGTCAGCAATGATTCAGGTAAGGAAGGCTCCAAGGCTGTCAGAGAATGACTTTGGATTCAGATACAGGATGTTCCAAGGCTGTCAGGAGAGGATTGAGATATGTCTGAAGGTTGTCAGGAAATCACTAATTATCCCTGCACAGCAGGAGTCCTTGAGACAGTCAGCATGACTCCCTGTCTTAGCCATGCAAGAGTTCTGGTACGGTCAAGGGATGCTTAACTGCCCAACTCATTACTCTTATGCTAAGGCCTGGCAAGACTTCCCAAGTTCGTAGATCGGCCCAGAGAGAGGCGGAGATGCACCAACACGCATCCTCATAAGCCTGCAGATGAAACATGCTTTGGCTCAGGAAGACTGTTTTCCAAAAAAAAAAGCAGCTAGTCCTTTCTTATATTGCCTGAATAACCTCGCATCTCCCAAACTATTGATCAGCTCCCTCTCCCCTCCCTGCTCTACTTTCAGAAATAGCTTACGGCCTTTCATCAATATCACATATAAATCTACAAGACTACCACAACCCTTGGTCTCAATTTGATGCTTAATTTTATTTTATATTCAGACACACCTCATGGGTTTTTGTTCATTCCCACTTTTTCATTTCTCACTGTCTAGACCCCACTGCTTTAGCTGATTATTTTCCTTTGGCATAAATTGAAGCATTCACCCTGCACGTCACCCTATTGCAAGCTGCAGACCAGTACATGCGTAACACAGGTCTCTGGGGACCAGCAGTATATATATATTTAGAAGGAAGAACTCCTCCAATGGTGCGGAGGTAACACACGAGTTTGGAGAGGTCTGTGTGTCTATACAGACATTTGGGGCAGAAAGAGGATGGCAAGGCGGCCATTATAGAAAGCAGCCAGAGCTTCTGACTCCCCCAATCTTCCCTCCCTCAGTATGAGCTCTTGCAGCAAGAAGGCATGGGGAACTCCACTGGTGGGAGCAATCTGGGCTTCAGACATTTGGAAAGGAAATTACAGGGGAGAAGGGGTTGCAAAGGGAAAGGCTCTCCAGTGGAGTTATAATTTGAGGAGACTTCCACCTTGTCCCTCAGGGTGAGGAGGGGATTGCTTGTGGTCCCACCATGCTCCCACCCAGGCTCAGCAGAAGTCTGGATGGGGCAGCACTCGGCACAACAACAGAGCATCATTTCTCTCCTACCAAATTAATGAACTGTTGTTGAAAAGGGGAGATCAAACAGAACAAAGAAATAGCCTGACTGTGCTTATGGCCCTGCTACCAATACCATGTAATTGCTCAATTTACATTGGACTTAAATTACGTAAAAGTTAGTTTCATCGGTTAGACACCCAGCCAGGTTGTTCCTTTAATTCCACAGATACAAACCTTGTGTCTATATGCACAAATACCTAAAAAATGAGAGTTATGCAGCTAAGCAAGGAGGCCTGTCCCCTCCGTGTTAACAGAAGACAAGCCTCTTATCAGAAGCCAGGTATATATACAATAGCCAACTTTTACGTTCATGATTAACATTGGGCCACATTCTTCCCTCTGCACAGAATCTTGTCACATATTACTTCCCTCTCAGAAAACACAAAACATCATAAAAAAGAATGCAAGTTACATTAATCAAATTGTTTAAAATTTTAATTGAGATCCATGTTTGTTTTGCAACAATTTCTCAAAGGCTACGATGAAACACAAGAACCATTTTGAACGAGACTAAATAAAAGCACAAATCCCAGGAAATAATTCTGCATTTGGAGAGGACTGAATAGAAGAGCCTGATTTTAACTAAGAACTACAGGATTACCGATAGCATTAGGGAATGTCCTTGCAAAAATTCCTCCCTTCAGTTAAGGCTTTGAAAAGAAAGTTTTTCAGAAGTGTGCAGCACCTCTAATCTCAAGACAATAATTGAGAATTAGAAGTCCTTAGCATGCTTGAACATAAAGCTAGACAATTATTTTCTAAAAAAAAAAAAATTAAAAAAATCTAACTTTACAGTGAAGAGCTATTATTCTTACTAAAAATTAGATTGATTCTTACCACTGGGAGCTGGCACTATAATCGCCAGTCACTCAGTTGTTCCTAATTTATTGGATGAAACAAATGATGCAACATTTCATGGTTGGTATTGTTTTATTGTCTAATATTGATTAAATTATTTACACTGCTACTTTTCAGTCCACAGTTTACCACCCATACGTATGGCTTTTACTTTTATGTTTAGCACATCTTTGTGTCAAGTGTCAGAATTTCATTTCAAAAAACCAGGAACCTGATACCATATAGACAAGTCTCCTATATTTATGTTTAAACATATTAATTTTCAAAAATGATGATTTATAAAAGAAGAATCTGCTGGTAGCTTTCTTCCAGCTCATGTTTACCACAGATTCTACTGCGCTTTTCCTATTTTAAAGTGTTCCTTTTAGAGTGTCCTGCTGCCTCCACATGGAATCTGTTTCCTCCCTCACCCACCCCTCTACTGAATTTAATGCAAAAAAAAAAAAAAAAATCAGTAGCTGACAATTTTAAGCAAAAATATGAAGCGCTGTAACATTACCTACATTGCTTTTTACTGAAGTAGGTTCTTGAACACTCTAGCAACTTTGTGGAAATTTAACCAGTCAGTGTTGAAAAGGCACACGATTTTTGTGCTCAGAGACCTCCAGCAACAATATTTTTTCCCCAGCCTGAAAGTTAGGGACGGCTGTTAGGATACAGGAAACAGTTTGATCCAAAAATTCACAGGTACCCAATTGTCACTTACAACAGAACCCACCAGATTTTACTGATTCTTCTGCCACAGACACCCTGCAAATTTATAACAAGAGATTGCTTCTATTGCAAGAGGAAAAGAGGTGAAGTTACTCTTACATACATATCTGGGGATGCTGTAACAATGATACAAACTATTCATGATTAAAATCCTCACAAAGCTGTCCGTGTTGGCGGTAGTTTCTGTTCCATGGTATTACATGAAAAGTTATTTTTCACATATGACAGAAGTTTAGTTGTACATGAAGAAAGCTAATTTTGGTCCACTTGTCCAGCTTCCTAAAGACAGCATATTGGAAAGCTGACCACTGACGATTCAAAAACCAATGTAAAAGTTAACAAAAATAATTTGGTATTTCATTCCTAAACCTGCACAGTGTGGCTATTTGTCCTAGTCATCCATCTTTTCATTCTGTGTGCCCACTAACTGTTGAGTTTTTAAGTCTTCAGCTTGTTCATGATCTTCCTTATCTGCATCATCTACTTGATTAGGTTCCTTTTCTTCTGCTTCTCCTTGATCAACAGTTTCATATTCTACTTGTTCAAGGTCTGTTCCATCTATAAGTTCTGCCTGTACTTCTTCCATCTGTATTTGATTTACATGCTCAACATGTAACTGCTCCACATGAACTTCAGCACCTTCTTCAGTTTTAATGTGTTCAACTTCCAAGTAACTAATTTGCACCTGTTCTTGCAGTTCATCTATCTGTGTGCCTTTCCCCTGATTATCCTGTATGAGATCCTGGTGCATCTGTTCCACAGTTACCTGTGCAGGATCCACTTGTACCTGAATTATTGGTAGGACGTGGACTTGCTCCACTTGTTCTATTATAGTCATTGATGTTACTGGTTCAGCTTCCACAGCTTCCACTGGAAGAACCTCTTCTGTCACTATTCGTTCTGAAATATTGTGCATTTCTTTGAGATGCCTTCTCAGCTCACTGCCTTGCATAAACCACAAATCACATAAGGTACAGTGGTTGGGTTTGTCACCGGTGTGTATTACCAAGTGATCTTTGAATTGATCCCAGCTGTTAAACACACTGTTACAAACCTGAAACAAAAGATACAGTTTGTTAAACAGTGCCAACAGAAATATGACTAAGTACAGTGCCTATTTCACATCATGGCTTCACATAGTCTAGCTTCTTGCTACTTGGATTAAAAAAACATATAAGTTAGAGGTAAAAGCTGAGAAGTCAGCTTCAGATGAACAGAAGACCTGGTATATATTTATTTAAGAAATAGTGTGCTACTTTGAGTCGTGCATATATACCTACAAAATTTATGAATCAGTACAGCATTTGAAAGTTTTCTTATTTTAACCTTATATGAAATTCACATACAGTAGCATGCCCCAATAAATATCTGGTGCTAGAATTTTGGGTGGAGAGCTATTTATGTAATAATATTGTACAATGAAAGTGTAATACAAACTGTCCCTTTACTGAAGTTCTGGATGTAGTACTACTAGCCAACTTTTCCTTAGCAGCTTTCATTTGGCTCATGGCATCGTGAGGTTTAACTGGCTAGACTGAACTCTCCCATTTTGCCATTTCAAAAAACCACTTGAATGATGTCAGCAGATAAAACTCTCTTAAAACTTGATCCCTTTAATTGTCTTCCAGCTAAAAGTACTGCCTCAACTGCAGACACAACATTTTCACAAAGCACATGAGCACACTTCCTTCTCTTCCTACTGAGGTAAGTAGCCTGAAAACAACACACAAGAGACTGCAGAAATGAACGAGGTGCCAGGTGTGATGGTCTGACAAATTATAGTCAATGTCTCAAACATTCATTAAAGAACTTTGGTGAATAAAATGGCCTCTGTAAAACTGCTGGAGTTTTGTGAACAGGACAATGTGGGCGGAGGAGAGGGCCCCACGGAGGGTGGGACTGCACTTCTCCAAAGCCGCAATTCCATGTCTTAAGTGACCAGGAGAAGGAGCACAGCATATGTGCCTGGAGGAGGAGGCCCCACGGAAGATAGGACTGTGCTTCTATCTTAGGCGGTCATGTCAGCAGGGAAAAAGAGGCAGCTCCCCAATGAACCCCCCCAAAGCTCACCGACCGATTCCAGAGAACCCCGGGAACAGGAACTGTGCATGTTGAGACCATCAACTAACACACTATAAAAGAAGGGAGAATGAGTTCTCAGTGCGCGCCCTCCAGAACTGGATCTCTACGCTGGCTGGACACAGGACTGGTGAAACCCTTTTCTTCTCTCTTTCTTTCTCTCTCTCCCTCTTTTCTTTCTCTCTTTTCCACAGTCCCTACACCTTATCCTTTTAAACATAAACCGCTGGCCAAGTCTGAGACTAGGAGTGGATCGAGCCGCCCCTGGGCTCCTCTTTGAGAAGGAGTCCAGAAAGCAAGGGGGTCTGCTCTGAACCTCGTGACTCAATGGGAGGGCTCTCCTGATACAGTTCCATGTTCCTTTTTCCATTTCTTTTTCTACACCTCCCTTCTCTTTTCAAACAGCAGTTCACTTGTACTTGCGCAAGGTTAGCTAGGTTGAATAAATGTGGATTGTTGTTTGAACTCCCCTGGTGTCGTTTCACCTTAATTCTGACAAAGGAAATCGACAAACCTGGGTCTCTCCAACTTTGGGACGTGACACCAGGGCATAAGAGAGAGAAGAGTGCAGTAGAGTCAGGCTTGGAGTAAAAAAGCAGGCTCAGCAGTCTTTGTCCATGCAAGTGTTCTTGGCTGCAGAAAGCAGCAAAGAACACATGTTTCAACACCCCTTCACTGCTGGCAAATAGTTTTGAAACAGGATGTTCCACCTCCTCATAATCTTAGCATCCACAGAAGGATGACGGACTATCTGACAGGGATTAACTCAAGAACAGGTCTGTGTAGTGGAGCTAAGTATCTCCACTTTGCTGTTGAAGTCTGTTAAAACAGGTTTGTGATTCTAGTGCCATGCTTTTTTTCCCCTGGGGTCATGCTTTAGAAAGAAGTTGCACATACACTTCTTAAAATACTAACCTTATAGATAAGCACTTGAAATTACTTAGTCAGGGTGGGCAAACAGGCATGGCACGGCAGTTCATGTGGCAATTCACACAGGGAGGCTGCAGCCCCTTCCCAGCTCGAGAAGGCTACTCAAGTGGTGGGCATC
>NW_010972556.1:1044770-1048954 GCF_000737465.1 Haliaeetus leucocephalus
TGGACAGATGGGAAATGGCAGCTGGAGAGAGGAGTGAGAACATGTAAGAGAAACAACCCTGCAGACACCAAGGTCAGTGAAGAAGGAGGGGGAGGAGCTGCTCCAGGCGCCGGAGCAGAGATTCCCCTGCAGCCCGTGGGGAAGACCGTGGTGAGGCAGGCTGTCCCCCTGCAGCCCATGGAGGTCCACGGTGGAGCAGATCTCCACCTGCAGGTCCAGGGAGGACCCCACACTGGAGCAGGTGGGTGCCCGAAGGAGGCTGTGACCCCGTGGGAACCCCGTGCTGGAGCAGGCTCCTGGCAGGACCTGCGGATCTGTGGAGAGAGGAGCCCACACTGGAGCAGGTTTGCCGGCAGGACTTGTGACCCCGTGGGGGACCCACGCTGGAGCAGTGTGCTCCTGAAGGACTGCACGCTGTGGAAAGGACCCATGCTGGAGCACTTCGTGAAGAACTGCAGCCCGTGGGAAGGACCCACGTTAGAGAAGTTCGTGGAGGACTGTCTCCTGTGGGAGGGACCCCACGCTGGAGCAGGGGAAGAGTGTGATGAGTCCTGCCCCTGAAGAGGATGAAGTGGCAGAAAATAACGTGTGATGAACTGACCATAAACCCCATTCCCTGTTGCCCTGTGCCACTGGGGGGATGGGGGGGTTGGTAAAGAATCCAGGAGTGAAGCTGTGTCTGGGAAGAAGGGAGGGGTGGAGGGAAGGTGTTCTGAGATTTGGTTTTATTTCTCATTACCCTACTCTGGTTGATTTGTAATAAATTGAGTTAATTTTCCCCAAGCTGAGTCTGTTTTGCCTGTGACGGTAATTGGTGAGTGATCTCTCCTGTCCTTATCTCAACCCACAAGCTCTTTGTTATATTTTCTCTCCCCTGTCCAGCTGAGGAGGGGGAGTGATAGAACGGCTTTGGTGGGCACCTGGCATCCAGCCAGGGTCAACGCACCACAGCATTGTCCTCTCAGAAGGAGACACAGCTATGGTGGCCACTTGGGTGAAAGCCATTGCTAGAAAAAATGTGGCAACCCAGACAGACCTCCCAAGCAAACATGCAGCTGTCCAGGTCTCCGGCTGCAGGGAGTGCCTGAGCCTGTCACTGGTACTGGAGGGCAGCAGGGACAACTCCTGTGCGAGGTGTCACCAGGTGGATGATCTGCTCAGCCCGGTGGTAGAGCTGAAGGAGGCAGTGGAAAGGTTGAGGAGTATCAGGGATTGTGAGAGGGAGATAGACTGTTGGACCCACACCTACCATCCCTGAGGCAGAGGCAGAGGCAGCAGATGGAGGCTCCACAAGAAGCGGAGGTTCCCCTGCCCTCTTGCCACCAGGTAGGAGGGGACCCAAGAGATGGAGGGGAATGGATACAGGTCCCTGCTCAGGGAGGCAGGCAAATCCCCTCCTGGTCTCCCTCACCTTCCCAGTTGCCCCTACACAGCAGGTATGGGGCTCTGGAACTTGAGGACCAGGTCAATGAAGATCAGGGTGTAGATGAAGCCCTATCTAGGGAGGTGCCTAGGTTGAGTCAGTCAGCCCCACACATTCTGACAGCCTCTGTTAAGACAAAAAGGAGGGTAATTGTCATAGGCAATTGCCTTCTGAGGGGGACAGAGGGCCCAATATGCAGACCTGACCCATCCCACAGGGAAGTCTGCTGCCTCCCTGGGGCCCGGGTAAAAGACATTACTACGGAACTCCGTGGTCTGGTTCAGCCCTCTGATTATTACCCGCTATTGGTTGTGCAGGTTGGCAGTGATGAGATCGCGGAGAGAAGTCCAAAAGCAATCAAAAGGGACTTTAGTGAAAGGATTGGGAGCACAGGTAGTGTTTTCCTCAGTCCCTTCAGTGGCAGGGAAATATACTGAAAGGAACAGAAAAACACTCCTGATTAACACATGGGTCAGAGGCTGGTGCCATTGGTGGAATTTTGGGGTTTTTGATCACAGGGAGGTTTACACAGCACCGGGCTTGCTGGCAACAGATGGAATCCAGCTGTCTCAAAGGGGGGAAAGGATTCTCACTCATGAGTTGGCAGGGGTCATAGAGAGGGCTTTAAACTAGGTTTGAAGGGGGAAGGGGATAAAACTAGGCTCACCAGAGATGAGCCTGGGGGCAGCATGCCAATGTTGGGGGTGGAATCAATAGCCCAGCTCAAGTGCATCTATGCCAATGCACGCAGCATGGGCAATAAACAGGAGGAGTTGGAAGCCATTGTGCAGCAGAATAGGTATGACTTAGTTGCCACCACTGAAACATGGTGGGACGACTCCCATGACTGGAGTGCTGCGACGGATGGCTATAAGCTCTTCAGAAGGGATAGGCAAGGCAGAAGAGGTGGTGGGGTGGCTCTCTATGTTAGGGAGTGTTTTGACTGTACAGAGCTACACGATTGTGATGATAAGGTCACCTGCTTATGGGTAAGGATGAGGGGGAAGGCCAACAAGGCCAACAAGGCAAATATTGTGCTGGGAGTCTGTTATAGACCACCCAACCAGGTTGAAGAGACAGATGAATCATTCTACAAGCGGCTGGCAGTAGCGTCAGAATCGTGTGCCCTTGTTCTCATGGGGGACTTCAACTTTCCGGATGTCTGCTGGAAATACAACACAGCAGAGAGCAAGCAGTCTAGGAGGTTCCTGGAGTGTGTGGAAGATAACTTCCTGACACAGCTGGTAGGTGAGCCTACCAGGGGAGGAGCCTTGCTAGACCTACTGTTTACAAACAGGGAAGGACTGGTGGGAGATGTGGTGGTCAGAGGCTGTCTCATGCTTAGCAACCATAAAATGACAGAATTCTCGATTCTTGGTGGGGTAAGGAAGGGGGTCAGCAAAACCACCACTACGGGCTTCCAGAGGGCAAACTTTGGCCTGTTCAGGACACTGGCTGAGAGAGTCCCTTGGGAGACAATCCTGAAGGGCAAAGGGCTCCAGGAAGGCTGGACATTCTTTAAGAAGGAAGTCTTGAAGACCCAGGACCAGGCTATTCCCATGCGCCACAAGATGAACCGCCAAGGAAGATGACTGGCCTGGCTGAACAGGGAGCTTTTGCTGGGACTCAGGAAAAAAAGGAGAGGTTACCATCTTTGGAAGAAAGGGCAGGCAACTCAGGAATAGTACAGGGATCTTGTTAGGTCATGCAGAGAGGAAATTAGAAAGGCAAAAGCTCAGCTAGAACTCAATCTGGCCACTATTGTAAGAGACAACAAAAAATGTTTTTACAAATATATTAACAATAAAAAGTTAGCCAAGAAGAATATCTATCCTTTAATGGATACAGAGGGGAACATTGCCACCAAAGATGAGGAAAAGGCTGAGGTACTTAATGCCTTCTTTGCCTCAGTCTTTAATAGTGAGACCAGTTACCCTCAGAGTACTCCACCCCCTGAGCTGGAAGGCGAGGCTGAAGAGCAGAATATACCACCCATAATCCAGGAGGAAATAGTTAGTGACCTACTACGCCGTCTGGACACTCACAAGTCTATGGGACCAGATGGGATCCATCCAAGAGTACTGAGAGAGCTTGCCAAGCCACTCTCCATGATTTATCAGCAATCCTAGTCAACAGGGGAGGTCAACTGGAGGCTTGCCAATATGATGCCCATTTACAAGAAGGGTCGCAGGCAGGACCCGGGGAACTACGGGCCTGTTGGGGTGGCTCCTGTGAGAAGCTTCTAGAAGTTTCCCTGGCTCCAAGTTGGACCTGCCTCTGGCCAAGGCTGAGCCCATCAATGACGATGGTAGTCCCTCTGGGAGAATGTATTTAAGAAGGGGAACCTGCAGTGAGTAGTGGGATTGGAATGTGAGAGGAACACCAATGCAGATACCGAGGTCAGTGAGGAAGGAGGGGGAGGAGCAGTGGGGGAGAAAGGAATGCCCCTGCAGACATGGCAGGCTGTCCCGCCCCAGCCCATGGACGTGAGCTGGGGAGCGGAGGCCCCCAAAGATGGCCGTGACTCCATGGGAAAGCTCATGCTGGAGCAGCCTGTGAGTGAAGATCAGGCTGCGGAAAGGACCCACGCCAGGGAAGTTCGGGAAGAACTGAAGCCTGCGGAAAGGACCCACGTTGGGGAAGTTTGGTGAGGAACTGCAGCCCACGGAGAGGACTCACATTGGAGAGGTTTGTGAAGGACTGTCTCCCATGGGAGGGACCCCACACCTGAGCAGGGGAAGAGTGTGAGGAGTCCTCCCCC
>NW_010972556.1:1048964-1066956 GCF_000737465.1 Haliaeetus leucocephalus
GTTAGGGAGTGGCTGCGTGGTGCTTTGTCACCGGCTGGGCTGAAACCATGACAGAATAAGATCACTCTCTCTTTTGGAACAAATAAAGGCAATATCCAGCAGTTTTCTTCACTACACAACCCAGTTTAACCTCAAACCACAGCCATTCTGTAAACTGAATAAGGTGAGACCCTTAAGGGGAGGAGGGAGAGAGAGTGCAAGCATGCAAGAGAAAGAGTGAGGAAGAGGGAGAAAGTGAAAGCAATTGAGCAAGGCTGTGAAAGAGAGAGCAGGGGAGAGGGTGAAAGAGCATGCCAAGAGCATGGAAGGGCTGGTGTGGGGAAGGGGGAGGGGGAGAGGGAGAAAGGGGGGGGAGAGGGAAAGGGGAGGGGAGAGACAGAAAGGGGGAGACCACACAAAAGCATGTGAAAGCATACACGTGAGAAAGAGAAAGAAAAAAAGAGCAAAAGTGAGAGGAAGAGGGAGAGAGAGGAAGAGAAAGAGCGTATGAGAAAGAGTGAAAGAGCGGAAGCTAGAGCAAAAGCAAATGAGTGGGTGAGGGCAAGAAAGAGCAAGAGAAAGAAGTGTGTTATTTGAAATTGTCACAGCAGTGGGGCAGAAAAACGGCAAATAAAAATGCTACAACCAACCTCAGCTCATGTAGTTTCTAGCTTTTCAGAATTGGCTTTTAAAAGCTAAGTAAGACTTACCTGAACAGCTTTTCAAATGTCAGTTACATATAGTGACCACGTACCCTAGCCATCCATCTACAGCATTTGTATTTGCTTAAAAGTCATTACAGATTGTCATCTTAAGTTGGAATGACTTTCCAGACAAAGTCAATATGCAAAAGCCTAGGTCAGTGCATTAAGAACCTTGAAAAGGAAGCAGAAAGATCAGTAAAATGCAGATGAACACTTACCTACCCATAAGAATCTCTCTAGTATTATAAGGCTCCATATCAGTTATTCCGTATTTTAAATGGAACTACTTAGATGTAAGAATTTATCTGCATGTTGTGCTTGACTGTGATCCTTGTATTTATTTTACTAAAAGTAGCTCTTGGAGACATAAGCCTACTCTTGTTGCCTTTCCTGCTCAGTACTCCCACACTCCCTCAGCATAGGAAGGAGCCTCAGACTCTGCTACTTCATTACCCACCTGACATTCGTACAGCTTCTTTCTTCCCTTTTTAGCTCCGGCTCCAGACTGACAGGCTGTCAGGTGACATTTGAGTGTGCTATTCCTAGCAAAACGTTCATGGCAGTTTGGACATTCAAATGGTTTTTCACCTGTTAAGACAGATACAGGGATTTGTAAGTGTATAAAACCAGACAGTTTTCTGTCATCTCTCTATTCTTTCCCTCTCTCCCCTTTGTGTAAGTTGATAAATACGCTGAAAAGACATGGTGAAGAAGAGAAAGACATTCCATGTAAACTTTATTTATGTTAAATAAAAGGGCAAAAACCTAATGTGGAGTCATTACTCTCATTTAGGAAAAAAACCAATGTAACAATTACCAATGCTATTTAAGGACCATTTAGGTTTTTATGGAAATTAGATTACTATCCTGACAAAATATCTTAAAGAAATAGCACCTATTTCTCTCTTTTCATCTGATAATATTTACAATTAAAGAATCAACATTAGTAAGTATATAAAGTGACACATTAAAGAAGGAAGTATTTAAAGAATACAGTTTTGTTTTCAAGAACAGTAACAGCTTATGCTTGGGACCTGAAACTGACCTCCAGAAAAAGAAGTTGGCACGGCATAAAACAAACAACACCCCTTCCCCCGCAAAATAGAGTGAAGAGAAAGCACAGAGGGACATAAATGGGCACAAGCAAGATAAAAATTCCTTTCAGTTTGGCCACTTCATTTCAAACCTGGTACCAAACACAGAAGCCAGCTAAGGACAACAGCAGGGGAGGCTGAAAACAGGTTGTTTTCTCTTCTTCATCCAAAGAAGTACGTTGTTATTACTGCCATCAAGTAGTAAAAAATAACAACTGGTGTCTCTGTTTACTAATTTAATCATGCACAAACACAATGAAATTCAAGGAAATTAAAGTACAAAAAATTAGGAACAGTGTGTTTCTTCTGAAAGTCTGATAGTTATTCAGTGGAGGTACTGACACCAACATCACTGCTGAAACAAACGGCTTAATGAACTCCAAAAGAGGCTGAGTCATTTCAGTGAATAATATAAGAATCTATCCTAGCTAGTTTAAAAGTCTGCAATTTCAGGAATGCAATAGTTATTGCCTATTGAGATGGAAAGCCAATAAACCCATATTTTCAAAAATAAAGATATTCAGAAGTTCCTAATTACATTTCAAAAGAAATCCACAAGTAGCCTATAATTCTCACTTATACACCTAAAGGCTACAGAAAAATGTTAAGTGGTGGGAACATTCCCCTTAACAGTTACAAAATGCTATGTTTTTGGAGGCTATTGTACAGGCAATACAGAGGATGCTGAACTACCACCAGTCTTGCAGGTCAAAAACCATGGACTTTGCCCAAGCAACCAATGGATACTAGAGAGCAAAACTCACACCACAGACCTCCACCTGCCCTGTGATCTGGTCACATTTAAATAGTTACTTGGAGCAAGGCAGCAGTCAGGGAGAGATTTATTCTATTCTTACTCAAATTCTTCAGTAACCTCCAACATATTCTGCCAAAAGTGTCTGAAAGTGACAATTGAAAGATAATGGTGGCAATATCCAAAAGCCAAAAGACATGGTGTGACTTCTTGTACAGTGCAAATCAATGCAGTGACCTGAGCTGCACCAGTCACAGCAATAATGGAAAACACAGAGAGCATGCCAGCTGTCTTCTCCTCCTTCTCTGAGAAATACGCTGGTGAGCTGGGGGCTAACCTCCTCTGCTAAAGGTGACAACTTGCTTCTCCTCCCCAGCACATCATCCAACTATGAGTTTAGTCTCATCTAAGTGAGATTTTATGAAGAGGGAGGGTTTTGGCCTGATCTAATGATTATCTTTTTCTCCCTTTATGAAAATGGATGAGATTTCACTTGCCAATTGTAAGTAACTCACAGGACACAAATTCTGACCAGAGACAGGCCAATATTGTGCTGGTCCTTTCTAATCCAACAGTCACAGGAAGGAGACTGCCCCAAATAAATATTTTTTAACCCAAAGAAATTCATAACTACTAACACAGTGACTTTTATTTGCCTAACATGTAAGAAATACCAGGTAATTCAACCGTAACCATAAAGCTACCATATCTTTATTTAGAACGGGTATAGAGAGAAATAGTAAACGTAGTTATTATTTTTTTTCCACAAACACACCAAAGGCAGGTGTTTATCAAATGAACTTATTGGGATCATTTATTCAAGGCACGTAAATAGAGTCCATTTATTCACTCCTATGGAAGATGTTATTTTCAGTTTGAAGTTCAATTCCTGTAAAACATATTTTAGATTTACCAATAATGGCAAAGACCTTGATTAATTTTTCTGAAGACGTTTGTATACAAATTACTTCAGCTACAGGGTTTTCAGACAAGGGCAGATTAATTTAGCTGCTTGGAGCACATCACAATTCCGTCACTTCTACCTTCACTCATGTGAGCACACACACGCTCTCCATAAAAGGAAAAAAAAGAAAAAAAAAAATCAAGAAGGCCTAACTGCGAGAAATATTCAGCAGTCAAGATTTCCAGTGAAACCAGAGGGAATCAAAGCTGTTCAGTGGCTCTTTCTGCTAGGGAATATAAGCTTTGCAAAATACCAGGATTAAAGCAGCATAACGAGACCAGTAGCTTCATTCTAAGCCTGATTTCTGTATGAGGAAATTGTTCTTCTTGAGTTCAATAGCTCTAATTTGTCTTACACAACAGATACACACTACTTAAGTGCAGCCTTGCAGTATTTCTGTCCTGCGCATTACTTACGATTGGTAAGTGAAATCTCATCCATTTTCATAAAGGGGAAAAAGCTAATAATTATTTCAGGCCCCCCCGCCCCCAAGTTCTGGTGATGACTTTGTAATACTTTCAGAGTTACATGACATGCAAGAGATTTTTGAGGTGTTTTTTTAGAGACCACAAACTGCTTAAGGCACTGAATGCATGAGTAAGAAACTCCATGGATCCCCTTCCTTTCTATTACTGAGACAAAGATAATAGCCGTTGGTAATGTCAAATTCCTATATCAAAAAAAATTACCAACACTGCTAAGGTGTCTATTTCTGCCCCAGTTGTTATTTTCATGTTATTGCTGGTGTTGTGATTAAGCAGCAACAGGAACAAATACTTTGTAGGACATTTTCTCCCAAGACTTTTGATTTCATTTTAGCATTCAACCAGTGCTATACAGAATTCAGAAGTTAGAAAGCCTTTGGCTGAATGGGGGTTTTCCCACTGACCTTAGAAGAGCACAGTTAAATGGTAGTATCTGTCTTGATTTTAAGCTTAAGGCTTTTGAAAATGCTAAACCAGAAGTAATTAGATTCCACATGTTATACTTGTTGTATCAATATATATTTAGAAAGTACTCTGCACCTCCTGTGATATATTAAGTTGCTGTGTCCCTCAAATCCTTTATCGAAACAGCAACCAACATATTGTGATATTTGGGCTACTCTGTTAATCTGCCACAAACTTTTCTCTGAAAAGACTTTTGTTAAGCAGCTTGTATTTGGATTGCTCATAACGGAGAAACACTCCCTGCTTTGTAGGGGATAAGGATTTGCCAAAGACTGTTTATAAACAGAACTTTTAAGGGGCTATTGGGAATAGACTGGACACAAGTGTCATATATCAATACTCAGCAGTCCCATACACAGATACAAAGAAATTTTAATTAAAAGGCTTTAACAATAAGAAGCTGCAAAAGAAATTGGTCTGCTACCCTCCATTAAATTCTTACTGATGACTCATGACTGACTTATTAAAGAAAAACATCTGGAAGATCAGGACCACATATATTTTACATTCAGTTATCTGTATAATGCTCAGTATCTGTTCAGATAGTAGACTTTTCAGTGAGATGAAGAAGCAGCATCTTAACCTCTCATATTATAAGGAGGAAAGAAGGAGCACAAGTCATTTTGTACTCAGAAGATGCTATCCAGATTTCAGAGACAGATTTCACAGTAAAAAAAGTGTACTATAGTCACTAGAAATGTTTTGCTGTGTTCATTAACAAAGAAAAATCAAATTGTAGATGAGATGTCAAAAGCAAGGGTGAAACTCTCCAAACAAGATGGTACAAGAGAGAATTGTTAGGGGGTATTTCATGCCTAATGCATTAACAGGCATTTGCTCAGAAGTTCTGTTAGGCAAGTAAACACTCTAAACTGTATTCCACTGAGAAGCTCACAGTTCAGATCATATTTCAACAGAAACATTTACTAGTAGAATTGTGAAAATAAAAGTAGCTCCTTAGTTTGGTACTTCTGAAGAAGGAAACACGCCTTAAGAAATTATTTTGAAAAAATGTTTAAGATTTAATAGACTTGAAAGAGAAGCTTCATTAGTGCTTTCTGGTTTTAGGTGCCTATTTTTAACCACCTCAATCCCTCAAAAGTTTACATCAGTGGAAAACAAACCAAATGAACAAACAAAAAGACAAACCAGCATTTTAGTTGTAACTAGAAACCAAGTATTTCTAGCACTCAGGACTCATGTGTTCTCTTCAGCATATTCTCTATTTCCCCAAAACATGCAAAACTGCAAAATGCTAGAGCCAAAGCCACAAGGACAGGACTATAGCAGTACTCTTACCTGTGTGCTTCCGGAGGTGCTCTTTAAAATGCCCAAAATGGTCAAACTGCTTATCACAGTACTGGCATATATGTATTTTTTTGCCAGGTCTTTGCTTCTTGCTGGCACCACCTTCATCAAGGTGGTAACAGGTGAGGTGCTGTTTCAAAGCACTCTCTCGTAGGTACCTTTTATTGCATATGTCACACTTGTAACTCTCAGTAGAGTGTGTTTTCATGTGTTCCTTAAAATGGTAAAACAATTTAAATGAACGGTTACATTTCTCACAGTGGAATAGATTGTTCACGTGTGACAGCTGAAGTTCCACAATTTCAATACCTTCTACCTGTTTGCATGAAGGATCAGTTGCACTATCACCTTCTTCTTGGATCTGGCATTTTCTCTCTCCCTGACGATATTTGCTGGTGATATCTGCCAAAAGAGCCAAAGCAGATTCATCTGATGTACCCGTTGTCTGTATGTACTTTATGGATTGCTCTGCAGAAGCTACTTCTTCCAGTGCTTCGATGCTGTCATCTTCCATTTCAATCGTATCTTCAGCAATCTCAACCTCAATTTCAACAGGATCTGATTCTGCAGATGGCAGTGTTTCTGTGATAACATTAGAGGTTTCAGCTATCTTCCTCTTTTTTGGTTTATTTTTACCTTGTGCTTGATTTGATTCTAACAGTGATGAATTTTCTTTATTCCTGTAAAGCATTTGCATAAACATGGTTAAGATCCATAAGCACTGACATAACAATTTGCACCTAATACTGAGCTTCTGTATCCAGCACTCTCCAGCTGTTTCTCAAAGAAGCTGAATGATGAATGATGACATAATCCGTGTACATGTCAGAAGCTAATTTGTCCTTAGCCTATACTCCTTAGAGCTGTAAAATAGCATGGTTAAAGCTACAGAGCCTTTGACATAAGGCTACTAAAGTGTTTTAAATAGCTCTGCTTGAATGCTACAAAGCACCTATCAAGAAGAAAGGCCAGTTAACCTAATGACATAGGTTTATCTAAGAAACTTGTGAAATTCTCTACTTGGAAAGAAAACTTCCCTGAAGGAAAGAGTTCTTTGGCCTGCCTACTCAGAAATAAGAATCAAGTCCTTCCTACGCTATTCATCTCTTAAGCTCTGGAGTGTATGCAATTGCCTGCAGAGCTTACAGCTTGTTAAGAGAACTACAGCTGTGACTTCACAAAATTATTTTTATAACATCTTGTACTTCAGGAAAGCACACAGCTAACAGCTCAGGTAAAAACAAAAGCCACTGGGATGTGGAAAGAGTATTCTAGTTTAATTTTCTGCGCTTAAACACAACCCCCAGCTATGTTCCTGTTTGCCTTGCATCATTGTCCTGGTTTCAGCTGGGATAGAGTTAACTGTCTTCCTAGTAGCTGGTACAGTGCTATGTTTTGAGTTCAGTATGTGAAGAATGTTGATAACACACTGATGTTTTCAGTTGTTGCTCAGTAGTGTTTAGACTATAGTCAAGGATTTTTCAGCTTCTTATGCCCAGCCAGGGCACCTGACCCAAACTGGCCAACAGTGTATTCCATACCATGTGACGTCCCATCTAGTTTAGGAACTGGGAAGGGGGGGAGGGATTCACCGCTCAGGGACTGGCTGGGTGTCGGTCGGCGGGTGGTGAGCAATTGCCCTGCGCATCATTTGTACATTTCAATCCTTTTATTACTACTGTTGTCATTTTATTAGTGTTATCATTATCATTATTAGTTTCTTCTTTTCTGTTCTATTAAACCGTTCTTATCTCAACCCAGGAGTTTTACTTCTTTTCCTGATTTTCTCCCCCATCCCACTGGATGGGGGGGAAGTGAGTGAGCGGCTGCGTGGTGCTTAGTTGCTGGCTGGGGGTAAACCATGACAATCATACACACACAACCCCCTTCCTCCAAGATGTCAGGGATAGCATCTCATCTCAAACACTGACAGAGCCAAGTGGACCAATGCTTTCAAGTCACACCCTCAAGATCATCCTCAGCACTTACGTGCTGGAGGTTTTACTACTGATTATCGGTTTTGAAAATGCGTGGCTATTTTCTCCTCAAATCAGACTGACATGAGTAATCTGTCCTTTTACCTTCCTTTGCAGCCTGATGACTCCTTTCATGTAATCTCCCTATCACTTTCATGTTTTCTAGTAATAGGAGAGAGAAGGCTTTTCCCAGTATCTGTAAGTCATACATCAGAGATACGTGGCTAATGATCTAATGCAGAATAGAGCTTATTAAACTGCACCTTACTCTATTCAGACACAGGAATACAGAGCAGTTAAACTTACAGTTTCATCTACCCTGGATTTCTTATGTCTAGAAGGTGACAGTTACTTTTGCACATTACTGCAAGGACCTCCAGGATCACATACCAAAAGAATAATCCACTCAGCAAAGAGGAGACTACTGTCCTTGACCACATTGTGTTAAACTTTGAATAGGGATACACACATACAACACAACTGCACTTCAAGGAGTAACAGGTGGTTGTTTTCTTTCTAGTCTAGATTATGCAATGTGCAACTCTTCGAGGCATTATACAAATAGTTAGTTTTATAATCATCTCTACTTCAGCTGAAGTTTCTGAAGCTTAACCCTTTCAGTCAAGGCTCTAAGGCACTGTATTGCAATTCCTCACTCTCTTACTGTGGAGGAGAAAGCAGAGACTGACAGTGGTACTCAAATTTGTCTTCCTAACCAAAAAAAAACCCCAAACCAAACTAACCTCCTCAAAAACTGTTCAAAATCTACAAACAATGGAAATAACTCTGAATAGACTGGCTTGCATGTGTGCTCATATTAAGAAAAACATTTGTTTCTTTGTAACATAAGAATTACAGTGTTTACTAGTGATGCATAACTAACAAACTGCATAACATTATACAGTAGTGAGAAATAACTGCAGGCTGGACAGTTTAGCTTGATGGATGGATCTGAATCCTGGTTCAACAGCTCTACCGGTGTACACTGACTCAAAGTGATACTGATTAGAACATACTTTTTCAGTTTCTTTCAAATTCCTCAAGCAGACAGCTAAGGTCTGCTTTCTCTCCTGAATAAAGAAAAAAAAATTATTTTGCTGGTATCATACTTAATCTTAACAGGGTCAAAAAAAGGGTGTTTGTGGAGGTTGTAGGACTAGAAACTCACATCCCATATCTTTCCTATTAAAAAAAAAATTACATTCAGCTCTACTGCCAATCCACAGAATAAGTACAGAATAAGTTAATTGGAGAATAAATGCTGATGTTGAAAACCAAGTTTGCAGTGTATCATGTCACAGAGAGTTTTTTTAAGTGAAATGTTAGTGGGCTACTAGAGGAACTTGGGCCAACACCACTCTCCTTGGCTAACGTATCTATGGGGAGATAAAAAGGAAGCAACAGTCTTTCCTCAGCCTGAATGCAAAGACCTTTCAACAGGTCTAGAAGAGAAAGCAAGAATAACCATAACGCTGGGAGCATTTATTGCCCTTCCCTGTGCTTCATGCTGGCAGAACAGTGTAGCCTGCAGAAGGAATGAGAACATGACAGCACTTTATGAAAGGGAAGGAAGGGGAAGAAAAACAGCATGATGGGACTAGCACCTGCTTTTCTCATGTTGGAGTTTGGCAACAGAGTACAGTTCCTGGTATGGGATAAAAGGTGCCACAGCAACATTTGATTAAGTATTGATCCCGTATAAAACTGATTATAACAGTTACATTCATTCAAGAAGTTTAAGAGGTTAATTTTGCAGCAAGAAGTTTTAAGATCACTGTTTATTCTCTCATAAACAGCAGAAAGCTGCATGAAATCAAACCACCAGCACAAGCTTGATAATGTGGTCTAACTACCTGAGGAACATCGTCACTGTACACCCAGCTGTCAATCAGGTGTGGGCAGTCAAATAGCACAGAGACCTGGTATTAGTTACCACAGCCACAAACCTACAATGTCTGCAACATTTATCAGCTGTGTCACTTGTCATCAAGTTCCAGCCCAAAGAATGTGACATTCATTTTTCAGCCCATATAATTCTGACCCTATCTTACAGTAGAAGCATATATGGTCCCACACAAGTTTAGGATGTTTCAAGATAAGGAACAGCACTGCAAAATACTGGCAGCCAGCTCTTGTAAAAGGATTCTTCTGACTGTACATTTCAGTGTTGGGAAGAAAAAGAGGCTTATGTGCTTACCTGATTTCAAGTGCTTTGATCGCTTCTAACATCTGTAGATACTCAGCTGCTTTCCAAACATCATTTGCTTCTTCCTCACCTTGGACCATTAGTTTTGCTGTATAGGTGAACTCAATTAGGTGACGAAATGCCATGTTACTTACACCTGTATACAGGCAAGAAAAACAACAGTTTCTTTTAGCAATTACTCAGTCTCATGCACCTGATGAATCTTGCATACTTGCCTGCTCACCATTTTGCTCACAGTACTGTAGCTGCCAGTTTCATGAAGATGACACTCTTAAAAGGCTCATAATGGAAGAAAAAGTCTACTACAGAAATATGTGAATCTGGAGTAACTACAGAGTTATGCAGCAATAAAGATAAAAGGAAGGATAAGATGGACAAAAAGCTGTTTGAATAATAAAAAGTATAGATTTAAACACAAAAATACAACCTCTCTCAAGAGACCTCTGAGCAGCAAGTTACTGGAGGCTGAAATACTGTTCCAGGAATTTGCTCTCTGCCTACCAGGCAAGTAGCCGATGTGACGCTCATTTACAAGAAGGGTCGAAGGGAGGATCCAGGGAACTACAGGCCTGTCAGCGTGACCTCGGTATTGGGGAAGATTATGGAACGGTTCATCCTGAGTACACTCACACAGCATATACAGGACAACCAGGTGATCAGGCCCAGTCAGCATGGGTTCATGAAAGGCAGGTCCTGCTTGAGTAAGCTCATCTCCCTCTGTGACCAGGTGACCCACCTAGTGGATGAGGGAAAGGCTGTGGATGTTGTCTACCTTGACTACAGCAAGGCCTTTGACACTGTCTCTCATGGCATACTCCTTGAGAAGCTGGTGGCTCATGGCTTAGACAAGTGTACTCTTCGCTGGGTAAAAAACTGGCTGGATGGCTGAGCCCAGAGGGTTGTGGTGAATGGAGTTAAATCCAGTTGGCAGCTGGTCACAAGTGGTGTTCCCCAGGGCTCAGCACTGGGGCCAGTTCTCTTTAATATCTTTATCAATGATCTGGATGAGGGGATTGAGTGAGCCCTCAGTAAGTTCGCAGATGACACCAAGCTGCGAGGGAGGGTTGATCTGCTCAAGGGTAGGAAGGGTCTACAGAGGGATCTGGACAGGCTGGATTGATGGGCCGAGGCCAACTGTATGAGGTTCAACAAGGCCAAGTGCTGGGTCCTGCCCTTGGGTCACAGCAACTCCATGCAGCGCTACAGGCTTGGGGAAGAGTGGCTGGAAAGCTGCCCGGCAGAGAAGGACCTGGGGGACCTGGCTGACAGCCAGCTGAAGACAAGCTGGTAATGTGCCCAGGTGGCCAAGAAGGCCAATAGCATCCTGGCCTGTATCAGAAATAGTGTGGCCAGCTGTGGTGGGTTGACCCTGGCTGGGCGCCAGGTGCCCACCAAAGCCACTCTATCACTCCCCCTCCTCAATTGGACAGGGAGGAGAAAATATAACAAAAGGCTCGTGGGTCAAGATAAGGACAGTTTAATAAAGTGAAAGCAAAGGTTGCATGCTAAAGCAAAGAAAAACAAATGATGTTATTCTCTACTTCCCATCAGCAGGCGATGTCTAGCCACTCCCTGGGAAGTAGGGCTTCAGTACACGTAGTGGTTGCTCCAGAAGACAAAAATGCCCCCCCTTCCGTCTCCCTTTACTTAGCTTTTTTATCTGAGCTGATGTCATGTGGTATGGATTATCTGTTTGGTTAGTTTAGGTCAGCTGTCCTGGTTATGTCCCCTCCCAAGATCTTGCCCTGCCCCAGCCTGCTGTTGAGAGAGACAGCCTTGATGCTGTGCCAGCACTGCTCAGCAGTAGCCAAAACACTGGTGTGTTATCAACACCCTTCTATCTACTGATGCAGAGCACAGTGCTACAAGGGCTGCTATGGGTAGAATTAACTCCATCTCAGCCAGACCCAATACACCAGCAGGAGCAGGGAGGTGATTGTTCCCCTGTACTCGGCACTGGTGAGGCCACACCTTGAGTCCTGTGTTCAGTTTTGGGCCCCTCACTACAGGAAAGACATGGAGGTGCTGGACCGTGTCCAGAGAAGGGCAACCAAGCTGGTGAGGGGCCTGGAGCACAAGTCTTGTGAGGAGCAGCTGAGGGAACTGGGGTTGTTTAGCCTGGAGAAAAGGAGGCTGAGGGGAGACCTTATTGCTTTCTACAACTACCTGAAGGGGGGTTGTAGTGAGGTGGGTGCTGGTCTCTTCTGTCAAGTAACTAGTGATAGGATGAGAGGAAACGGCCTCAAGTTGCACCAGGGGAGGTTTAGATTGGATATTAGAAAAAAATTTCTTTACTGAAAGGGTTGTCAGGCATTGGACCAGGCTGCCCAGGGAAGTGGTGGTGTCACCATCCCTGGAGGTGTCCAAAAAACATGTAGACGAGGCACTTCAGGAAATGGTTTAGTGGGCATGGTGGTGTTGGGTTACGGTTGGACTCGATGATCTTGAAGGTCTTTTCCAACCTAAATGATCCTATGATTCTAAGTATTGCTCCATGTCTATCTTGTTCTGGCATCCCAGCCAAGGTATCTGCCATTGGCCATCACTGGCAGCCTTTTTCATCTGACCAGAATGGCTGTTGTCAAGGAAAGACTGTATGTCACACTGCTAGTCCTAAAACCATACCAGGTCTGCCTGACCTCCACTAGCCATGTATTGGGGGGAAGGAAAAAAAAAAAAAAAAAAAAAACGGGAAAAAACCACCCACAGAACCTTACACTTTCCCTTCCAAAAGATTAAATTCAAGACTGTTCTTTTTAATTTTTTTTCAGGGGAAGTTCTTTTTCCAGTGGTGGTAGCTGCCTCAGAACAACTTGAGAGCTGAGATCTAGAAAGCTAATTGATATGACCAAGCATGTATGTAAGCCTGTACCAAGGACACTACATTAATTTCCAGCTTGGGCACACAACTCTGAAGGTTTTTATTTGCACAACTCGGATTACCTTCTATCTCCACCAAGGGCTCCTGAGTGAAATCTTGGAAGAATTTGTAGAAGAACTGGCTACAGGCAGCAAGAACAGCCTTATGAGCTTTGAAATGGTGACCTACAGAAAGACAAAAATTTTGGATTAGGATAACCTTCCTCACTCATAGTGCAGAATAAGTGCAGAAGCAGAAAAGAGACCGCCCAGTCTACAAATCTATTCCAGCAGCATACAGTCACTTAGTATGTCTATCCCTTGTAACATGGGATACTACTGCAGCTAGCCTGTCCCATCTTAGGCAGACCCTTGCTGACATCACTGACCTTGCTGAAGCTCTGCAACTCAATCAGCTGGAGGACTCACGCACTCCAGTGTTTCTCTTCTCAGATATTTAAGTTATGGGAAATTCCTATACAAACTTTTTTCCTGTATGTCTTGGGCTCAGCGCTCAGGTTTTATCCAGGTTCTCCTTGTTTTTTGTTGCTCTTACAGACTTATGTGTTTTATCACCACTTCTGCCAGCATAAACAACACTGCAGAACACAAGTGGTTCTACTCTGTTCTTCCTGTTTTTCAGACTGCGTATTCCCCATCACTGTCTCGCCTTCTCCATGGTGCAGGCATGAATGTCCATAAAGGTCCATAGGACAGAGATAAGCAACATGAATTAGAACTACACAGCTGCATACAAAACCAGCTTTGAGCTCAGCACATGGATTTGGGAATACCAGAGGAGGAACAAACATTCAGGATAAGTTTTGTGCAAGTGCTGTCACTTAAACTATGGCAATTCCTGAAGAGTAATTTTTATTTCATTGCTTACTTTTTTCTAGTTGGGGCTCTGCAGGACCGTTTTCCTTCAAGTGAGTTCTTGCTATCTTTTTAAAGACCAGGTGTCATTCCTTTAGCTAAGTCTGTCCTACTATATTCCTTGAAGTCCTCATCTGTTCTAAGGTGTGTTAGGGATAAGAAGCAATCTTAGGTGACCTATCAGACTCCACCTTTTCTAAAGGACATAATAAGCACCTACATCTCCATCATCCTTTTAAACTAATACTTATGTCCTTAGAACACATATAAAAAGAAAAGTGAGTGCTTCTATCCTATTTTAACTACATATTAAAATAGCAGGCAGATATCAGAGAAGAAAGAAGTAAATCTTATTTCAAGGTGGTTTTGCTGTTTTTTTTTTAAAACACAATATTTGTACAAGTTCTCTGAATGCAAACAGTCAGCTCAAGTTAGGAAAAAATACTTTAACAATGTTTTGGAAATCCTTAGACAACACGTTAAATACAGCACAGCAGTTTCAAAGTGGGCTTCTATCTGAAAATATTTAGTCCCTTGTTTGGAAAAGCAGAAGCAACATTATTAATCACTGCTGGAGGCTGTTCTCCCCAAGATTTTAAATGAAACTCTGCAAGCAACTCGCACGCTGGTACAGAACCAAGAATTTGTTAGTAGCCCAGTTTGACAGTTGACCTGTGACAAACCCAAGAGCTTCCCAGCGCAGCTGTCAGAATTCTCTGTATACCAACTGCTTCTCAGGCCTGTACATACCATCAACAATAAGAGTGATATCCGTAAACTGGTCCTGCTCACGTTGTTCATTCAGTCTATCCAAAATAACTTTATAGTGTTCAGGGAATTCCTGGATACATTCCACCATTTCTTCAGCTTCCATGGTGAGAGGACTAGTCTGCAAAAGATGTGGTAGGAGAGTAAGAATACTGTACCACTCAGTAAATACTATGCACAGTCAGGTTAGTATACAAACATGAACTAACTAGCACTTTTCAGGGACTACAAAACCAATAGAAACACTAAACTGTCTTGGTAACAGCTTTACCTGATTTTAGCCAACAGGTAGGAAATGGTAGGGTTAATGATGTGGAATGGAATGTTGCCTTACGTATACACGTGAAAAAACAGAGTAGGTAAGGGTATTTCTTTATTCTACAGATTCAGCAGGGACCCACCTCCCTCAAAGCAAATACTGCAGGGATGTAATATCCCCACAGCTAACTATTCAACAACACCTCAGCAGCATGATGTCAGAATCTTTATACAGTTATTTATCACAATTCCACCAATCCACTTGGTGGATGAACAGTTCTTAAAATTTTCATATTTAAGCCACATTTTGCACCTAGCAAACACAAGATGTTTAATTCCTTTAAATAAGAATGTAATATAGCTGCACTTTTCAGCTTCCCAGTACATAGGAGCTGCCAGGGATTTAATGTGCTGTCACACCCAAGAGCATCTTATTCAACCAGGCTGCTTACACTTCTCTGCCTGCAAGGTGAAATATTCTTTGCCAACCTTTTGAAAGAGACACACAGGCTTGTAATCTGATGGCCCTTCCTCCCTTACTTATACAACAAACATAGCTGGGGGTGGGAGTTGCAGGGGTTCTCAGACCTGAAGAAGTTTAGCAGAACTCTGTGTCTGTGGACAAGAGGCAAATGTCAGCCTGCTGCTTATGCAAAAGAACCTCGGGAGAGAGTCCAAGTGCTTCAATGGAAGCATTTCGCAAATTAACTCCAGGCAAAATGACTTCAGATCTGTGCAGCAGCACTCATCTTCAACTCCTACATTCACATGGCTCACACTGAGAATGCCGCAGAAAAAGCAAAGACATTTCAAAGTCACATTAGCACAGAAACATTGTTTCTTTTCACAGTCTATCTCACTTTGAAGAACATGCGGTTTCTGGCTAGGCCTGAATGAGTCTTATTGAGACATACCCTTCACTATACTGTTATACTTTGTATGGACAAGAGGAAGAAAGGCAGGAGAGCAGCTAGTATCAAACCAAACACTGAATAGAGAGATGGGAATTTCTGGCGTGGCAAACAAGCAGTTTTCTTCAGAGTGCTAGAGGAAACCAGAGAGCAGGTGCTCCCTGACTTCTGGTGCAGATTCTTTTTGCATGCGATTGGAATTGGAAAGTCCCGAGAGCAAAACTGTTCTTACACGTACTAACCACATCTGAGCTGATGCCACCACACTTGCTAACTCCCCTGTGCGGCTGTGTAAATTCCACCTCATTTACAACAAACACATATTAGGTTATATGGGGTATGACAGAAGTAGATAGGAGAATTACCCAGTTATGATAAAGCTGAAGTTACTTTCTTATGACTAACAGACATCAAGTAAAGGAAATAATGGAATTCCTATTTTTGCCACAAAACACAGTCTTTCTGGCATCTCAGAGAAACTGGCCCATGCCCATAGAGAAGTCATTTTGCTGTGAGCACGAAAAAAGAAGAGCAGAAGCAACTGCTTATGGTAGTCTAGCTCTACCTGCTATCACTGCTTCACCAGGCAGACACTGAAATACATATCAGGGTCTTAACGGGGACAGAGGAGACCAGCCTGTGAGGGCAAGGTGAAGTGGAAGGGAGCAGATGCTGCTCTTGCTTTCACTTCACCTCATCTGTAACGATGGGTTGTCCTGGTTTCAGCTGGAATAGAGTCAATTTTCTTCTAGTAGCTGGTATAGCGTTGTGTTTTGGATTTAGTATGAGAACAACGTTGATAACACACTGATGCTTTCAGTTGTTGCCAAGGAGCAATTATCCCAAGTTAAGGATTTTTCAGTTTCCTGTCCTCTGCCAGGAAGCAGGTGCACAAGAAATTAGGAGGGGACACACATGGGACCCCAAGTGACCAAAGAGATATCCCATACCATATGATGTCATGCTCACTATATAAAGCTGGGGGAAGAAGAAGGAAGGGGGGATGTTCCGAGCAATGGCGTTTGTCTTCCCAAGTAACTGTTACGCGTGATGGAGCCCTGCTTTCCTGGAGATGGCTGAACACCTGCCTGCCGATGTGAAGTGGTGAATGAATTCCTTGGTTTGCTCTGCTTGTGTGTGCGGCTTTTGCTTTACCTGTTAAACTGCCTTTATCCCAACCCACAAGTTTTTTCCCTTTTACCCTTCTGATTCTCTCCCCCATCCCACTGGGGTGAGGGGAGTGAGCAAGCGGCTACGTGGTGCTTGGTTGCTGGCTGGGGTTAAACCACAACATGGATCTAAGACAGATGACCAGCAGCTCCTGCCTGCCTTTTGTCATCTGGTATTCCACATAAAGTCTCCTTTGGGAAACTGTCAGCCATTTACTTCACCATTTAATTCTTCTTGCCCATTTTTGACACATCATAAAATGACAGATGACTTGCAGTTAAAAGCATAATTCCTTAAAACTTAAAAAAAAAATGTTGACCTCCAATTCTCATGACTTCCACCTACCCAAATGCAATTTACTTCCAAGTTGAATGTTTGTAGGGCTACCTTACCAAAAAACCCCTCAAAATAATAGAGTAAGTTCTCGCCTACCAAGTCTAAGAAATCTTAAATTCTGTCTGAGAAAACTTTAAAAATACGAATAAGAAAACATACAACTTGTGATAGCTAGTTTATCGACAGGAATTAACATAGAACTAGTAAAAAGTGTGAATTCATTGCGTATCTAAATGCAGTTGCAGCAGCCACTGAGTATTCTCATTTAAAAAACCTCAGTCATACTGCAGAAAAAAGCCCAGCAGAACCGCATATATTTGGTAAGAGCAGGACTGCTTTGGAGGAAGAAGTGAAAGGTACAGTCGAGAAACCCAAGATGCCAAGGATGGCAGGTGGAAGTGATCCAAGTTGACACTTAGGAGTAGGCTCATAGTGGAGCGACGGAACCCGGACTTCGTCAGTTGTTTTCCCTCGGTTTTCTTGGAAGAGGCAGTCAGCTGCTGACTTGGTAACACTGGCTGCATCTCACGCCACACGCACACCACTTGTGGGTGGGTTTCATCCAGATCTACCTCAGCGAAGCCATCTTATTGTCCCTCTCTGTCCTCCTGGGCGGCCACAGGAATTCCTTGTGTTTGACGCACTGGGCGCCTCTTTCCTTCGCCCGCACGGATCGCGCACGACCGCGGGCGGGGCCGAGCGGTTTCACGGCAGCCCAGGTGACCCGGGGGAGCAGGCTGAGCGCTGGCCAAACCACCGCCATCCCGCCGCAGCCACCTCCGGAGCGGGGGAACCCGACGGGTGTTGGGCGGGCGGGCACACGCAGCCGAGCGCCGCTTCCGCGCCTTCCTGCGGATTCTCGCCCCCAAGGCGGCAACC
>NW_010972556.1:1068045-1105468 GCF_000737465.1 Haliaeetus leucocephalus
CGGGGGACGGCCCGGGCTGCTCCGGCGCCGGGAGGGGCGCGGGCGGTTTCTGTGGAGGAGGGGAAGGTGCGGTTAGGTCCAGCGGGAAGACAAGATTAAACGCCGCCGTTGTTTGCCAGACCCGGGGCCGGCGCGTTCCCCGGTTTCAGGCGCGGCGCACCGAGCCCGTGGAAGCGAGCGTCGTAGCCGAGCGCCGGCGGGGTTCGACCGACCCTGCTGCGAGGTGGGGCCGCAGGAGCGCCCGGGAGCGCTGCGGCGGCCGGAGGGCAACGCCCGCGTCTCCTCAGCGGCGGCCCCGCTGTACGGCCTTGCAGGGCCTCCTTCCCTAACGCCGTCTGCCGGAACGTGCTGGAAGCCCGCGGGTGGCGGGGCCCGCGGGTGGCGGGGCCCGCGGGTGGCCCTCGCAGGCACGAGGCGAGGCTCTCTCCGGATTCCCTTCCGCTCCCCTCGCTGAGCCAGCCCCCTCCGTTACGCAGCCACGCGTCCCTGCAGGGCGCACACGCCACGTTGTTTTCCTTTTACCGTTATAAATCGAGGGGTACCCGAAACGGGCGTTGTGAAGCGGTGTCGAAAGCTGCCCTGAAATACTGCCCGGCAAGGCTGCCGTTCCCTTCCGTGATGCCCAGCTCTAGCGCCAGGTCCCCACAGCTGAAGAAGAAAACAGCCAAGCTGCACCGAGTGCACTGCTGCAGCAGAGCTGCGGGGTTGTTTGGCTGAGGCGCCTTAGGAGTAGGTAACAAGTGAGCGGCACTGGCTGCAGCCGGCACCGCTGCTATCCTGCCTGAGCGCTGGCAGTGCGAAATGCAGGTTTCTTTTCTAGGCCAGAGTCTTAAGGGGCATCCCTCGTCAGCCAGGCTTCCTGTGTTGTCACCAGATGGAAACGTACTCATCCACGTAAACCAGTACAATAACTTGTCAAAACAGACACAATGATCATCCTTTCAACAGCCTCTCTGTCCATCATGGCAACAGAAAAGGTGACGCATGTGATGGCTATATGTTGTTACGAGCTTGCCTGTGTAATTCCTGTGAAGGAACTTGTTTATGAACTTCTCCGGCACTTTGCCCTGGGGCCAGATCTACGTGACTGCTTTTGCCGTGTCATCCTCCACTAAAAGGGTAAATGCCTATGAAGTTCACAGAGCCATTCAGCACAGAAATCCTACAACATCAAACGAAACAAATAACAGACATTCCATCAAGTTCAAATTAATTTTTATGTACTCTCTAACACATAAACTCCCAAGACTCTGCACAGTGTTTTATAGTACAGTAATACAAGAAAGTTTTATCAACAGTGATGATTTGTAGTGTAATATAAAAAAGTTTGAAGTCAAACCTATGTCCCTTTTATTTCCTCATGTTACTGCTTATGGCCTTGCTAATGTTACAATACTGTTGTTCTTGTTAGTACGTCTGTTCAGACAGTTGTTTTCAGCCTGGGAGTTGTCTGCCACACCCATTCTTGTCTTCTGGTACACAGCAGTACATTAGGAATGTTGATGCCTCCTGCCTTTAAAAAATACAAAGGTTCTCTTTAAACCATTCTAGATCTAATTTTTGGCTGGAAAACTGTATCTCCAATACTTTGTAATTAAAATTGAAATATTGCTGAAGTTACCGCTATGGGACCAAAATACAACACAAGAATTAAAAATTTCCATTCCAGCACCTTCTGCCTATCCAGAGGAGGTTGGTGGTTTGCTTATTTTTCATTAAGTTGTGGGTTTTTTCTGACCACTTGCTTTTTTTTCCATGGCATTTTCCAGAGTGTTTCTTGCTTTGCTTTTTTCCTATGGCTTCACCCTTCTAATTGTACTGTCCAGTTAGATGGGAGCTTTTAAATGAATGGTTTATAATTTGTCCTAATGCCTTTTCAAATATAAAATCAGACTGATGGAGCTATATAACTTTTCAGGTTCTCCTTTTCCTCTCTTAGAGATAGGTGTGGTGTTTCCCAGCACTACCTCTAGGATTTCTGAGAGTTATGTTACAAAACAATAAAATTTAGTTGTAAGTCTCAAAATAATCTGCTTTGTGGTGGATTTTATTTACACAAGGAAAAAAATGTTAAGCAAACATCCAAATGATCTTTATCCATATCTCTAGTTCAACCCATATTAGCCATTTGTATGGTTAAAAATTCCCTGTGTTTTTTCCTTTTCCAGAATCACCACAGTGACACTCTGGAGAAATCTGTATTAAGATAACCTGATAAGCCTTCTGGACACAACATTCAGCTAAGTTTGGGAAAAATATCAGAGTGTAGATGTGCTCTTCCAGCTCTGGGCTTCTCACAGCAGTGTTAAGGAAGGCAGAGAACAGCCAGCCAGACTGTTGGCAGCCTGTCCCAGGGAGGGCTGTGAAATAGCAAATGGACAAGAATGAATACTAAACTGATCATAGAACAGTGTGAATTATACATTTCCCTTCTTTAATAAAGAAAACCCCTCTTGTCTGAAGAAATGAAGGAATTGAACTGCAGATGTGAAACCAAGAATTCAGAAGGCGTGCTTATGTGCAGGATTGAGTAGGTAACTGTTTTCCAAAAGCAGTTGATTCAGGTTATAAGTGAAGGCCAAAAGGGACCATGAGCTTCTCTAGCGCAAGGCTATCCACCTAGCAGCCTGTGACCTACACCCAGCTTCCTGGAGAGTTCTGTCTGGCTCCCCAAACAGTTCTGAGAGCTGGTTAGTGGAGTCATTACACACCCAGATCTCCCACCACCTTGTCCCACACCAGGACCAAATGATTCACCCAAGGTGGTGCAGAATTCAGATCGCTACAACATGGCCTTTTCTAGCCTCTTCCATTAAAACAAGTCTTAAGAAATCAACTGCTCATTCCTGTAGTGATACCAATCATTTGCAAGAAATCTTCTCTGTATCAGACGACTCGGCGCGTCTCCATTGCACAATGACTTGTTCTGTGCATGAAAGGCCATTACTCTCATGCCTAGAGCAAGCCAGATGTGTGCTGTTACGCAAGACAAAAACCTTCCTGTGGAGCCATACCTTCCTTTGAGAGGTATGACTAGTGAAACAATATCAGAGACTGTATATAAGTTTTGAAGGAAAATAAATGTGGGTTGTGCCTCTGACAGAGAGCAGTTCTGTTAATCCTCCTCATCTCTTTCTTTACTATTTCAAGAGGGAAGGGAGGATACAGGGAGTTAATGAAAGTCAAAATGATAGTGGTAACTAAAATGCAAAGCTTGAAAACTGCAGCGTGCTGAATTGTGAATTGAGGTTAAAAATCCTTAAACCTTACATCTGTGACACAAAGATGTCAGCTTGTTCTTTTGTTACCTTTATATTTGAAGAGGAAATGCACAGCTAGGACTTACTATTATCTGCTGCCTTACAAGCTCCACAGCAAATCTTACCTGCTGTGTGCAAGTTTCATATTTTTGTGACCGCACAAAGATCAGCTGACTAGTGAAACTGGGGAGATCAGTATCTGATGAACGCTGCAAGAGAGGGTGGTTGAATTCTAGCATTCTTATCCAAATGTTTTTTTTATGTTACTTTAAATATCTGGAAGAAGAAGCAAGAATAACGAGTTAGTGTCTATCAGTTTCATAGTCATTTGGATTCTGCAAGCCTAAAAGAACTGTATAGTGGCTTATTGCTTAAATAACTGTAGGTGTTAAGTACTTTGCTATTTTTTTCATTTTATCCCAGAATATAGAGTCTTAAATTTACAGAATCATAGAATGGGTTGGTTGGAAGGTCCTTTAAAGATCATCTAGTCCAGCTCAACAGGCCTTGGCTAGGTCAGTACTTGTCTAGGAAACCTCTTAGGGAAAATCTCTGTTAAAAAGCTACCTGTGTTAATTTTACGATAAATACATACCATGCCGTTTTTGTATGGGCATCATGAGTAGAAATAACAAACATTGTTTATAAAGATTTTGTACATGTAGATATTACCTCTTCAGAGGTAACCCAGATTTTCACAAGCAAATCTTCTGTAACCTGATTTGCAAAAACGTTTTTGTTTTGTGGGGTTTTTTTGATAAGCAACGGTGAACATAGCGCATCAGGACGTGAAATGTGGTGGTTTTCTAGCTCTCTTTAATAATCTATGGAAATCTACAGAGTCTGGAAAGGATTAAAGCTAAACTGGCAGAAAAGGTTTTGACCTAAGCCCACTGTCAGTGCTGCAGTTCCATGTATTATACATGCAGAAATATTAACAGCTAATTTTAGATTAGTCCTCCTTTCAGGCCATGAAACCTTCCTAGAAAACTGTAGACCTATGGACCATATTATTGCTGGGAGAAATTATGTCTGACTGATAGGGTCATAAAATGTTCATTATAGATGAAAGTTTACTTCAGAACCTGGAGACAATCAGGCAAAGGTTCCACACGCAATTAAGATACTATTAAGAGCAATAAAAAGTTGAAAATTTAGGCAGCCTAGAAATAATTCTTCCCAGTATCCAGGGGAAGATTTTTTTTCCTTCAAGAACTTTTTCCTTTCTGGCACAGCCTTCCATCCATCAAGTGCATCTTCCATCTGTGCAAGACCATGTGTGCTATGTGGCATATTGACTATAACTGTGCTGATTATTACAGCAACTTAAGTACTCCCTTTGCAGACACGCCGATGGAGCAGCTACCAAAGCACACGTCCTACTGAAAGAGCACCCGGCCTCTGTCTGTTCTGTCATTTAAGTTAAGACCAGCCTCATGCACAATCCACGCTGTAAGCCTCAAATAGTGCCTGAGCCACTGACTGCACAATGATTTACCTGGACAATGGAGAATGAAATCCTACATTTGGCTTCAGGACTAGGTATCTGAAATCCTGCATGATCCTTTAATTACATATTTTGTAACTTACCTTGGGCACATGTCTGTGTTAAAGAATCAACAAAAATTTTATCATTAACTTAAAAACATTTCTAGCAAGACATCATGAAGTCTTTGCAAAAAGGGGAATGTAATTAAAAAGCACTTATTGTTAATGATTACAGTTATTGCAGCCATGGGATCACTTAGGCATTTAGTTTTCTGGTCTAGCTCTCCTTCTGAATGCCTGCTAGCTGTGTTGGTAAGAATGTTCTGCAGCTTTATTGCCATGATTTTTAAAGTGCTAGAAGTTTTTTTCACTTCACATTCATATTTTGTTTCCTCTTCTTGCGCTCTTACAGGAAATCTGGCAATGAACATGGTGCAGGATCAGCACAAACCCCTACTTTGTTTTTCTTCTCTTTTGTTTTCTTTGCTGACACGAAAAAGTTCAGAGAAATTCAGCTTGCAGTTTAGAGGGCTAGATAAAATGCTGATGGTCAAAGGCAGGTGTGGGACCTGCTCAGCTGCTCAGCTGTTCCACCATGAGACACTAACTCTGGGGTCTACTGGGATACTACCACCTCCTTAACGCCAATTCTTAAGACTGTTATATGCCTAATATGTAAATAATACATGGCATACATGAGTAATATTTTGAACATGTCTTCCTGCCAAGAGACAGCCATTAAAAAATGAAAATAAAGGTCAGCTAGAGACAAGGATTTACCAATGTAAAATGCCAAGCTGGGACTCATCTCTCCTGTAGTTCTACAAGAATCCTTACAAACGAGCAGCCAAGCAAACCTCTATTGACTGGAGAGCTGTTGAGGCATAGTGTGGTGACTATTACTTGTCAGGACCAGGAGTCACTCCCTTTTCAAGTTCTACAAGTTGAGCCGGTGCTTTTGGAATGGGATGAGGAGACTCAAAAGTGGGTATTGCTGTTATTGCCTGTAATTAGAGAACATGATATGAAGCCTGTTCAGTGTGAATTCTCAGACAAGCCAAGTGCTCCATCCAAACACCTGAACATATGAAATAACAGCAATTTCATAGAAGCAACCAATAGTGGCTGCTTGAATTTTGCAGGGCAGATTTTTTCATGTCTTTGCTATTTGCAGCGACGTGGAGTAGTGCAATATCTTGTGCAGGTGACTTCCAAAGGTGTCCTCAGACAAAATGTCATCATATCTTCTCTACTCTCACTTCTCTTTCTTTCAAGCATCGAGTTATTTCCTCTGTGTTGCATTCTGCACCCTTTATTCTGGAATGCTATTACAGTTCTACTACTCTGATTTTGACTTTTCCTCCAACCAGCCAGAACCTAGGAGACCAAAGCTGTAGGAAAAATAGGAAGTCTACCAGTGTCAAGGTAGGGCTGATATGTTTGTCAGATATAATGGTCTCCAATCTTTGCTGGCCAATTGTCAATGTAATACAGAAATTATATTCTGTATTCAAAATTTTACTTTGCCTTCATTGCTACCTTCAAGAACTGCATCTGTGGAAAATAAAATATAGGACTGTAATACCAGAAGACTGGGGACTTCTGTTATACATATTTGATCCAAAACACACAAAAAGAAATGTATGTTATTTAATAATTACTATCTTCAGCAAAAATGCAAACCCTTCAGGAGAATAGGAAGTACTTGGAAATCTGAAGCTAGTAATGGTCTTTCTATCTTTTTTTTTTCCACCAGTTATTATGAATTTATGACAGCTATGTTATATACTATAGTATTAAAGCTATTCCAGTCTATTCAATCAATAAGCATTTAGCACTTCCAGGTGTGCAGTCATCCAGCTGACTACAGGCATACCCATTACATTCTGAGTGTGGGTTGCAGATACCAAGTAGCTATATATCAATAACCGGTACTGTAGCTGCTGAATGTTTGACAAAGTACTGTCTGCTGAAGGCACAACTTGTAAACCAGTATAGCTTTATTAACAGAAATCAAATCTAGGCAGGGGCTGAATGCTAGTCACTATTGCTGGCTCTTTAAATAATGGCACTGACAACAACAGGAAAGGTGTTACTGTAAGATAGCTGCTCTAAGTCCTCCTCGCATATCAAATGATGTTTCCTGATATAAATCAGGTAAAGATCTGACTCTTCCAGACTTCCATCAGCATTCAAAAAACAGAAGGAGGCAGTCAGTCTGTTCGGGATTTGATTGTTGCAAGCATATGTATCAGCACAGCTGTCCCTCTGCTTTTATATAGAACACATTTAATAAACAGTTCAGTTCTTCCACCAGTCCTCAGAAGGTCAGTATTGCTTTACAATATTTCTTTATCTACAGAGACCACTTGAGGTACTTATGTCTGGAGTTCATTATGGTACTAGGAGGCCCCTTTTTTGTGAAAACAGTTTTTATTCATGGTGGGAGTAGATAGCTATCAATCTCAGCTTCCTGTGTGCTGCAGCAGCAAAGTATATTCTGTTAAGTGAAAACTGCCACTTAAGACTGATCTACTTTTGTATTTCATCTGCAGAATGTTTCAGCGGTTCACAAGCAACTTGCTACTTAGAGTGCTTTGGTGCTGAAATGGCATCTGCTTTTGAATTTTCAAGAGGGACAGAACAGTAAAAAATGGTTGATTTAGCCAGTTATAGATACCTTCATTACTGGTTCTAGTAGCAATTCACGTACTCTTGCCCTAAGAAGGGCACACAAGATTTTTTTCACAGTTCAGCATTCCAGGACTATGCTATCTGAAAAGAAGTATTATCAACAATTAACCTTCAATATCATGTATTTGAAGCCGTAAGTATGTTAGTTTGCCAGACTCCATTTCATGTAAAACAATCTCCATCTTGCACTCAGCTATCTGAATCTGTCCCTAAGTTCTCTTAACATCTCTTCCAGACCATGATGTTTGCAGCCACTGCTGTACTCTCAGCAAAATAAAGCAACATCGAGCCACAACAAGAAATTTAACCAAAAATATGTCATCGATTTTTTAAATCACAATTCAATAGTTCTTGAAAGAGAACTTTTTCATTCAAATCCCTCTTATTCATTAGCTGGACTCACTTTTCACTTCAGTTTTCATTTATTTTACAACAGATTAACAAAGAACAGACTTGAACTTCCTGTAAGGTTCACTGTATATTGTCACTGAATCCCATGTACTGTGCTGTCATAACTTCCATTCCCTGGCAAGGGTTCAGTGCAGTGAACTATGCTTGGATGACCTGTTATAAATCATTAACAAGAACTTGCTTGTACAGCCTTTAAGGTCACCTGGAATGAACTGCTTTGGATTTAGCTGATGAATCATTTTCCTCCACATCTCGTAAGGAGAGTTATTGGGTATAAAGACTTTAATGGGGATTGTATGTATTGCTGATGATACTTCTGAAGTTATGGTTACAGTTATACCATCTTGAAGACCTGATCTGTTAAAGAGATCTGTCTGAATACAGAAAAATCAAGGGTTTTGTTTAACTTTCTTTGTATTCACTGGTCCAGATCCTTAATCACTTTAGTTATGCATTGACTCAGTGCACCGTACTGGAAAGCCTAAAGCTGCCTGCCGAATTCCTGGTGCAACTGCATTATTCCTGTAGAAGGAGTGATCACTGATCGTTGTGTGGGATATGAGATCCATATAGGAGATCTTTACAGATACCCTGCTTTGGGCATTGCATGATTACATTTGCTTCTTCCTGATTTACTTTCCCCAACATCAGGAGCCTAAGCTTAGTCACACCAAACCGAAAGAATTTTCAGTTTTCTTCTGTAGATCACAGGACTGCCAAGTATTACTAAATACACTGAAAAATAAAAAAATACAGAAGATGTCTTACAGCTATGATTTTCTTAACCACATCTTGGGTATCATCAGATAATTTGTCCTTCCTTCAAATGATAAGAGGACCACTGGTTTTAGGTCCACTGAGGTGACATGGGGAACTTGCAGGATGATAGAATTATTGCAGAATAAATACAGAAAGTAAAGAAAGCCAATAAGGAACTCAGAATACATGTAGGTATTCAGCAACTAAGGTCAGTTTGCATTTGTAATCTGTGCAATGATTATGACTTAGGGCATGTCTGATAGAAAAATATTATCCTTGCTAATTAGTGTGCTACAGATAGGTTCACGTAGAGAAAGATACTTCATTATTATAATGGAATTTGCAAACAGAAAAACAAAGCATATATGTACCAGATCAGGGCTCCTTTAAGTCTCATTTTGTTTTTAAGTCGACAATTGCATGTATCAGCTATTCCTTCATTCACCGAAACAATCTCCAGGCCTGTATCAGAGGATGTCAGCATTTGTTGCTTCCTTTGAATTCTGAGAAGTATGCATTTAGTTATCTTATGCTGCTCTGGATCTCACATGAGAGGAGCACAAGACCAATATTGCATCACTATCCTCCTTCCTGGAGTTACTTTAACTAATGAACTTGTGGTTCTAATTATTTTGCTGAATTTACTTTACATTAATAGATCTTCTTAGCCTTCACTTAAATTACCTTTTGTTTACAGCATGTAACCAAGTGTTTAAGGCCTCATAAACAAATGGAAATTTGTTTATGTAAGCATTAATTAAACCTCAACAGCCTGTTTTTGTTGCAATTTATTCCACTATAAAGTATGAGTAACTCCACTGAGTTCACAGAGTTACACTGTTATAAAATGAGAAGACATGAGAAGAATCAGCAGAGACTTATGATCTGCCAGTGGACTTTGAATTCCCTGTTTGTGACATCCTTCAGTCACAAGAGCAAAACAGACACTGAAGTCCTAAGGTCTCATGATAGAATTTGTGCTGCATCTGTGTTCTGCCTCTGTCCTCTCATTATGTGCACGTGTTGCAAATCACTACAGCAGACTTTATGAGAATATAATTATTGACAGCCGCATAATTCCATATCCATTTGAGATTTTTTTTTAAGAAATGTATGTTACCAATCTAGATAACAGAAATAACAAACATCAGTTAATTTCCAAAGACACTGGTATTTCTGTGCTGTGATGCTTTCAAAAGTTTGAAACGTCAAAAAAGGGGATAGTTTATGTTTGGTAAGAAGGGAAGGGAGCTGTTATTTCCACCAGGACCATTATTCCCCCCAAATAAGAAAGCGAGTGAGTAGAAACAGGATGATAATTATAAAAATTATTGTTTGAAACTGAAGACTTGTCCAAATTAGAGTTCATAACTGCCTCCTGCAGTGAGATTGGAACATACTCAACAACTAAGAAAATACTTGCAGTGGAAAGCAAAATTAAGATTTAAGATAATTATTTCTTTAGAAGCTATGGACAAAGGGCTACATGAGCCCGTGAATTCAAGGAGGATCAATATAAGAAATGGAATGGTCAGACTTTTAGACTGTAAATTTAACAATTATTAATATCTTTATTCTACTGCTAGGAAAAAAATGTGGAAGTGGATTTTTTTCCACTCAGAGAGGGTAATGCTTCAGACTGAAGTTTAAACACATTTAGGGTTTATACATTTCTAAAAAAGACAGATCTATCTAAACCCACAGCCAACATTGTAATATTCCCTACCACTAGCTTTAAGACAGAGGAACTTTTTTCTTGAGGCAGAACAATCTCAGGTAAGGTGAATGTTATAAAGCAAGATGATTAAGGCTTATCACTATGAATGTAGCTGACCTCTCCTTAATATTATAAAGGTTATAATAAATATAATGTAATATAATAATAAATAATACAATAAATAGTATTTATTGGCACAGTGATAATTGCTAACAACAGATGCTTCTCATCTCTCTCTAAGTGAACCAAGGGTCTGCTGGTGTCCCTGAATACTATATGGAAGGAAATACTAACTTTTCAGTAGTGACCACTGTACATTTCCATCCTCAGTGTGCTTTCCATAGCAAGGTAGCTGTTTTATAAGTTAGCTGCTTCAGCTCAGTTTACTGTGTCTGGACCCTTTATTCTTCCGTACTTGTGAGCTGCTAGTCTGAGCAGCAGTCAGTGGTATTACATACACCTTATAGGCTCAGCATTTGTTAATCAAGACTTGTGCACATCCCTCTCTACAAAGCTGAAAAAGAAACAGGAATGGAATATTGCTCTTTATTTGATAGTATCTCCACCTGTGTGGCAATAATTGGCAAGAGACCAACTGTCAGTCACTACTGAGCTGCATTTTATTCCTCTCCCTATTAATAGATCTGTACCTGCTTCATTTCTTTTTGGCTGCTTCAGTGCTCATTTAGGAATTGAGAGACCCAATGCATACCAAATAATACTTCCAGCCAGCCTCGCAGGGCTTTATTAGCACTGAAAATCAACACCCTATCCTGAGGCAGGAGGCCCAGCAAATAATCTGTCATTTGGAATAGTAAAGGACATCATTGCAGTTATGAGGGCTTGGTTCCAACCCAGCAAAGAATACAAGGATGTGTTTCCCTAACAACATAGGAATGTGAGCACATTCCACCTTTTAAAAAATAATTCAGTCCCAGTCTGATGTCTGTCTGTTTTCTGCATTGTGTCCTCCAAGACTATTGAATAAAACTTCAGATCTTTGACCTTCTTTCCATTGACTTGAGCGTAGGACTGCTACAAGATAAACCACAAGGTCAGCAGTTCCATTTCTCACATGCAACCAGAAGCATAAAGCTCATCTGCGCACGAGACAGTCACAGAACTAAGCAATATAAATCTCACCACCTTAAACTCTGAGGGCACACCAAGTTTTTAAACATTTATTTCTCCATAAACACACATAACATGTACAAGGAAGGAAATAAAACTCAAGCAAACTGCTGAGTCAAAATAAAACATGCCATGCTTAAACAATTCTTTCACTGAGGAAAGAGAGTAAGAAACAGTTTAACCTGAATGTCTGCAGATACCTCAGTGATGATGGTGTTAAGAAAACATAACAGAGTAATACAGAGCGTTAAGTGGCTGTTGCCAGTTGGTAAAGCTTCATGGCTTTCATGCACCTACATTGATTTAAATGGCTGAAGATCTGGGCTTTAACCTTCAACAGAAGTTGATAAACTGGCAGGTTCTACAGAAGTAAGTTTTAAAGATGAGTGATGTAATCAAGAGCAGCTAGGCAAAAGGAGCTCCGTAGTGCACATGTCCTCAGAGAGGGTACAGCATTCTCTAAGGCAAATATCAGATAAAGCATATGAGAGAAAAACCTGCTAGCTCAGCATTTCTGTAACAGTCCAGTACCTTCCCCCTATCACTTTTTGGCCCACGCTCCGCCTCTGACTGTACCACTACCTCCAGCTGACTGGGGTGACTGACAAACTGCATAACCTCATATTCAAAGTTATTATATTAAAAATACCTCGTCATTCTGCACAGTAAATGGTTTCCACTTAGAATTAGTTAATGGAGAAATATTTTGGCTACTTTTGTTGAAGGGGTTTGCTTTGCTTGCAAGGTCATTCAGAATAAGCCCCCTGAACTTTGAACCATATCTGCAAAGTGAGATAAACAAGAGCCATATAAATACCACAGCCCTTTTCCCCACAGTGTTTTCTTCTGCAGTGGAGGTAGGCACGGCTGCCAAGGAGAGGGAGAGGAAAGGGTAAGTGTGCTGGTTTTGCTATGAAAGAGCTTCATGACTTAAGATTTGGCACAGTGTCTGCTTGTTGTTTTGGCTAAAAAGGCTGCCGGTGGAAATTTCTGTTGGAAACCTACTAGAAAGTTGAAATGTGAAGAGAAGTGTAATTCAGAATGTAGCTCTCATCTGCTTCACAGGGTGAAACAGCTGTTGCTGGGTGCTGTATGCCAGTGCTGCAGAAGGCTATAAAGGCATAGAAGGATCTCAAGATATTATAGGAGTTTCATGTGTTTGTAATGGATACAAAGGCAGGCAGCTTTCCACATGTGTGGAAAGAGTAAAAAAATGACCCTGTTGATATCTATTGGACCACAGATTAATCTTCAAAGTACTGTACCTAAAAAGCTTTTGGTGGAATTGCAGGAAAGAAACATTAGGGACAGATGGATTTCACAAATGATGTTGGCTTTGTAGAAGCTGGCTCTTGTTTTAAAAGACCAATTATTAAAATTATAAATTTTTTTTAGAATATGACAAGATCGATTGAAACCCGTGTTATTTATCAGTATTTAGTGTTTCCAAAACATTCTCTGTTTACTGTCAGACTTTAATGCGAGTGGTAAAATGATACAATTCCACAACCTAGTACAAATCAGGGAACAGTTCTATAATTTTACATATTTCCTAATAATAGGTGTTTTCTAAACATATTAAGCCAAAATTATTGTGTTAATGGAATAAAAGGAAAAGATAATTACCATATTTCTCGTATGCTTTGATTTTCCTAAACATTAAAGGGACTAAATTTAGATAGGAGATCTTGTAAGATCTGAGGAATCCTGAAAGTCAGTTTTCATCTCCTGTTTTTGCAGAATTGTTTGTAGTGCCTGTGTTATTAACAGATTTTTCTCAGTGGGATCCAAATACTACAGACTAACTGACTTGTAAAAATCTTTAAGTCTTTTTTTAATTTCTGCAAGGTTCTGTAATACTTGCTGTGTAGCAAAATACACTGTTGGTGCAAGTACTTTTAAGTCAGTAGAATTACTCTGGAACCTGGAGTGAACTTGTGTAGATTCTAACTGGTATAAACTGGCTCAGCACAACTGATTTCAAAACACAAACAATTAGGCTACTTTAAAATCACTGAAGTGTTAAAAACAGTCAAGAAGAAATTACAAAGAGGAAGGAACAATGTAGCCTGTTTAGTAGCATTAAAAGAAAATCCAGTTATTCTGAACACTTACTTTTCAGCTGTTTACATACAACCACAAAAAAATACTGCCTATTTATTATAGGGGAACTCCACTGCAAAATGAAAGAAACATGATCAAGCAGTAAACAAAGTAGCTCAAATTTTCTTACAGTTTTTTTTTTTAAACTGAATGGAGTCAATATCCTGCTGTGTTTTGTTATAGGAATTTCAGAGTCTGAACTTCATTTAGGCATTGATCTCATTTTGTTTATTTTCTCTCTTTTCAGATAAAGCCCAGCCATGTGGGCAGGGCTGGGGCTAGTTCTGGCTCTTTGTCTCCTCCCAGGAGGAGGGACAGAGATCCAGAACTGCAAGGAGGCCCCAGAATGGCGTATTGGGGAGGAGAACCCAATGCTGAACTCTAGGGGCTCAGTGACAGTGGTGGCTCTCCTCCAAGCTAGCTGATACTTGTGCCTGCTGCAGGCTTCCAGGTAAGCATAAATCTCTTCCCCAGTTTTTGTTAAAACATGACTGGGCAATTTTTTAATGCCATCTGAGGATAATACATATGCCCAGCTACACATGCACTCAGTGAACTCTAGCTTCCTCAAATGCTGCCATCCCAGCTGGCATGTGTGACCCAGTGACCAGGTTAACTCTTAGCAGGTGTGTTCTGTGCCAGTGGCTCAGATTCTTTATCTCTTGATAGTCCTGACTGACAGATCATCTTCTCCAGATTGTATTTACAACATAAAAGTATGATCAACTTGACATTAATGAAACCCAAACCACGTGAAAACCCAACAGAAACAGTGCCTCAAGACTATGCTTCAGTTAGCAACAGATGATTAATGTAGCAAAGATGCTGAAGCCAAGAAACTTCATAATTCTCTGGCATGGCTAGAACACCTGAAACAGAGAGATCCGTGATCACTCATTTCTTACGTAAGATCTGTAGGAGAAAAGGCAAATCAAAACATGTGCTTTTAATGTACTTTCCAGTCCCTGTTCAGAGGTCCTAGAAACAAAAAAAAAAATCCAGAAGGCAAGGTAAAGACTGGCCTTTCAAAAAATAGATGAAGCATTTAGGGGAATCATTAGCGTTATCTTTTCATATAAGACCTGGGTCAAATAATTAGGTATCATGACAGTAACAGCAGCAAGAAAAAAAATTTTGAGCTGACCCAAACAGAAACTGCATGCAGCCCTTATCTTGGATTCACTTAGTGATTATGAAAGCATTTTGGTTTAAAAATTCATAGTACCGGTTTCAGAGCTTGATTTTATCACTGTAATAACATCTTAGTTTCCCCCTCTAGGCTGCATAACTTCATATTATAATAGTCTTTGCAAGTTTTTTAAGAACTAGATTTGAAAAAGTGGTGGTAAATCTCTGGCTCCATCAAAGTAAAAAGCAGGCTTTGTGCTTGGCTTTCAAAGTTGTTGGGTTTGATTCTGTACCTTTTAGAAAGGTCTTAAAGAATCTTTTAAGCTCTAGACTGTTTCTCCTGAAATGGGGGGGAAAAATGTTTTCTAAAGGGATTTAATAGGAAGGATACAAATGAAAAGGAAAAAAACCCCACATCATACAGCGAGAAAGCAGCTTTCTGTACTAGAGAACAGAGAAGGACTTTTGTGATGGGATGCTGAAGGGAAAGACGAATAACTTCCAGACAGGTCATGCACACATTCTATAGCCATCCTTTTGACCCAGTTGCTGTAATATCCCTTTTCTGGCTGTTATAGAAAATAGCCATGTCAAGATGAGTGGGAGAGCTATCGGCTTTTTACTGCAGGTTTGCTTTCTTGATTAATCATCTTCCTGCTGTATTTACAGTATGCATTCTTTAACCAACTATGTGACCAAAACCTCAGCATTTAAATAAAGACATCAGATAAACAAACTGTCTTAGACCATGAAGAGCATGAAAGAACTAAAATAACACTGAATTCAGTCTGAAAACAGAGGTCTGCTTTGCTTAGTACTGCATTCTACTTACAAGGACAGGACCCATGGCATATTAACTATTGAGTCTGGTTTGGTGACAGTATAGTTGATAGTGGTAGCAAATGGCAAGAATGTTTTAATAGTGTTAGATTTTTGCTGTTAAAACTGGGAGAAAGTAACATTCACTGTAATAACAGCAAGATGGAGAATATTAGCTTTTGTTGAACATTGCAAATCTCAAGATTCTCTGATGATTTATGGTCTTGTTTCTTTACATTCTTGACTAGATTGGAGGACCTGCGAGTGAAGTTAGAGAATGAAGGACTGGTCAATATCTGGTATATGGTTGTCAACCATAAGGGAACTTATTCCCAGAGGAAATTTCACCTTCTGAAAGAAAGTGTTTCAGACCATATTACTGTCTACCAGCAAGATGAAGAGCAAGCTGATGTCTGGACTACCTTAAATGGAAACAAAGATGACTTTCTCATCTATGACAGGTCTGTGTTTAGGGGGGAACACAGGAAAATATTTGCATGTATTTAGAGTAGTGCTTTGTAAATCTCTGTATTATTTCATTGATTTTCAAATAACCTGATTACCTCACAACCAAGACATCATAATCAACTGGGAAGTTGCACTAAGTAAAGTACTTGCATTTACTGGAAAAAGGAAGGAAGCTACAAAAGAAAAGTCTGCTTTTGCTTAAGGAAGTTTGGGATAAATAAATTTTTCTTTATAATTACTGTGGATTTAGAGTAATGTAACTAAGCGTAGAATTTGATAGCATGATTCTGGTCTAACACTGTTTTTATTTTCAGACAACTTCATTACAACCACGCACATGAAAGTAGAATCAAATGAAAAAAATCTATCTGAGTTCTCATGAAAACATTTTGACCAGAGGTTGTTGAAAATGTCATGTAGCCATATGGAAAAATTAGTCCTTAGGTGAAACTTTAAACTTTGGAAGAAAATAGCTTTGTGATCATAGGATTCTGGGATATGTATCTTTTGGCCGAACCAGTAATAACCCTTTAGTTGAAATCCTGATTTTTTTCAGTTTTGATATGATAGAAATTATTTGACAAGTCCTGCACTTCTAAAATGTCCATCCTAATTACTATTATGTTACTGTAACGAACATTCTCAGTTCATACTGAAGCATAATTAAGTTTAATAAACAATTAGAAAGTTCCTTTTTTTTTGGTAATCTGATGAAATGGAATGAATTAGCTAAATTAGGCTTGTGGGATGAAACTAGCACTGGAATGATCTTTAGAAAGTGATTGCATGTTACAGCAGCAAATACGCCTAACTATGGAAGGTTGCTGTTGTATGACAGACAAACAGAACAAAGCTGTATGTAGCCCGTGGAGTGGCCCCAAAGCTGACGCCTGGCTCATGGCATTTGAAAGGTTGAACAGTTTTGTGCTGTCGACACATAGGGTACACCTATACTATGAATTGGTTTGGCATTAGTTTGGCCATGATCCATCTGTGGTTCAAGGAATGTATGTCCTTATTGTGCCTTTATTGGCATTGAAGTCTTTGCCTGTTGCTGGTCCTAGACCTGCACTGCAGATGTATACAGAGCTAAGGCTGGAGGACCGTGTGTTGACATTGCAGGTGGGATACTTAACGAGGTGCCCTTGTGTACGAGTTCTGCATTTACTCCATCTCCTTTAAATGTACCAGTTGTGTAGTCAAGTGCATACCAGAACACTCAAGTACAGACATGGGGCAAAGAGGCACCATAAAAATCCCCTCATACACACTAAATCAGTAATGCAAATGCACCACAATGCACATTGCAGTCAAAATACATGTTACGTTGCATAAAAACATTTTTTGTAAGGATACAACAACCATGTGGCAATTTGTCCCACTATGCATTGTGGTACAAATGAGCCCCCCTCATTAGCAAGATAGGTCTGTCATGAGTGTACCTTTGCTAGTCTAAATGCCACTAAACTAGAGGCCAGTAGTGTTACTACATTGGCCAGAAATCACGCTTCACAGTACTGTCCAATGCAGTTGAGAGGGCAAATGTTTGTAAGGCAGATACTGGTTTTGGCTGTAAACTCCTTGGACAGAAACACTCTCCATGGGACTGTACCATGTGGGTGGATTGACATGAATGAAATAAGGTATGATAAGAAAAGATACTTAATTTTAGGTATATGTTTATATATATGGAGCCACAAAGTTCTTTCTCTCCTTAGATGCGGCCGTCTAGTGTATCACCTGGGTCTGCCCTATTCCTTCCTGTCCTTCCAATATGTAGAAGAATCTATTAAGATTGCATACTGTGAAAACAAGTGTGGAAACTGCTCTTACACGGTATTTTCTTGTTTAATCCTGTATATACTAGGAAAGGAAATTGGATTTGACTGGTACTTAACTATTCCAGTGTGATTAATCCAAAAAGACGTGATTTAGAATTTACACATTTCATGTGTCTTGATAGAGAGCTTTTAAACATTTTTCAAAGTGAGTTATAATTTATAATAGACTGTTTATCTGAATTTGTGCCCTTGATAGAAATGCAAATCATTTTCAGAAATCTAAATGCAATCTTGGAGGCTAATTCTGTTTCTGAAGTTATGTACAGTTAGTGAGCAATTAGCTACTCTAGTTTTTGGGGACAGGTAGGTACTTCAACAAATAGTAATTTTTTTTAAGACCTGGGAATCAAATCTGAGCTGCTTTGAGTTACTATTCCTTTTAGTTTACATTTAAACACAGCATACAAGAGTTACTTTAAAAAAGTGATAATACAAGCTGACAAATTATTGTTACTGTTATAAAAGAAGGGTAGCTTTGTTTTACATGTAACTAAAGATCAGAACTACTTTAAGGATTATCAAGAAATGTACATACGTAGTTATGAAACTTCAATGAGAAGAATAATTTTTGATCCCATCATACAGTTTTCCAGCTAAATGGAGACCTCGGGCAGGTCAGACATGGGATCCTAGAAAAAGAATACTTTTTATTAGCAATTACTTGAATTATAATTCTTAAAAGTTTACATTAAGAGCCCTGTCTAGTTATTAGTAGTGTTGTAAAACAATGTTCTTTTTGATACATTCATATCTCTCTTCAGCGAAGTAGCCCAAATAATTTAAAATTGGGTTTCATGTTCTGCAAAAATGTTAAGATAATTGATGTTTTACAACTAGTTTAATTAAATAGAATGCCTTATATTTAATGCAGAGTTCTGTTTTGCAGGAACCTGATATTGGTGGTATATGTGAAAATATCACTAAAAAAGCAGAGGAAAAGCTAGCAGAGCTAGAACCCAAACCAACTGGTCAACATTCACATCACCACAACCTCCACAGACATAGACAGCAGCACCACCATCGCGACGGCAGTCGTCATTCCAAAAATGAGAACCATCAGGCTCCTTCTGAAACTCAAAGACATCATCCTCACAGCGGTCGGCGTCATAGAGTCTTTGGCCATAACAGACATGATCAGACAGGTAGTCATGCACAGGTAGACACTGTTCCTCAAGGAGAAAGTGTGGAAATTACACAAGATAAAAAGCTATGAAAAAAAGGGAAAAGCAGCTGTAAAAACCAGTTAACTTGAAACTGGCAGACAGCATCAGACTCAACTTCTAGTAGCTGATGCTGTCATTGTCGACACCTTTTGTTTGAAGAGCTAGGAAATTCTGTCACTTGACAGTGTCGTGGAGCACTTCCAAATTCTTGCAGGTGACATGGCCAACTGTCAGCAGAGGACATCACTGAATCTTGACAGTGACGTCTGCTGACTGCTGCCTGACAGTCACCAGCAGCAGGAGCAAGTGAAACTAGTGACACCTGACAGTGACAGGAAAAGGCAAGAAACTGAGCCTGAAAAACAAACTAAGCACCTTAAAAATGCAAGGGAGTCCTACTACCTAAATTCATATAGTTGCAAGAGTGAAAAAATGATCAGATTAAGTGGTTTTATTGCCCCCAATTACATATTATACTGACAGGTGTGTAGAGTTAAAATATTGCAAAGAACTAGACTTTTAGAGCAGTGCTGTTAGAATTACACAATACCTGTCAAATTCCATCAGTGAAAAGCTTCATAATTTAGAGGAATTTAATTGACCTGTAGTTTGTTTTTCAGTTGCACTGGGAAGGTGTCGGCATTCTTGATTAATTTGTCTGTCTTGTTTCTCTTCTAACATTCTGCTTGCATTTGTGAGGGCAGGAGCATAAACTATGACCTAGGGGCTCCTGTCTGATGTTTTGCAATCAAGAATAGAAGACAACCAAACCAGATATTTTAATCATTTTTTATTAAGAAGATGGGATGTATTCAAAAGTTGGGGTTTTTTTTCCTAACCTAGGGATACAAATTATGTACAAGAAAAGCTTATTCCAAAGCAACGTGCCAAGATAACTTTTTATCTCAAATGTAAGATACAAGCAGTAATTGCATTATTTTAAAGTAACAGATTTATATACTTAACTTTTGTGGCTTAGATACAGTATCAGGGCCCATTAATACATACTACTACAGCTTGTAACATCCCACTAAATCAGTAAGATTGTGCCTAAAGTGAGAAACAGCGTTAACAACTCTCCATGCAGAATCAGTATCAGTATCAAAAAGAGGGAGGGGCAGAACAAATTCATCTTGGTTTAATGTTTATCTTTGTTTATAACAGTGTTGAATGTGATAAATCTCTATGGATTAGTAAGATAAAATACCACTTAAACTTTTGTAACTTCTCTGTAGCTTAGCATTCCTAACCTTTGATTAACTGAGTTGAAGTAAAAATATAGTTGTTCGAAGGATTCCTACGTGAAGAAGAGAACATTTAAGAAAGGAAAACTGCTTTGAAAGTGTACACCATAATTAATGATGGTTTAATAGGGAAATTATTACTCCTACGAAACCTGAATCTTTTTATTGTGAATGCTGATTAGCAAGAAAGTAGTCATGAATATACACAGAATGCATGCCTTTGGAATATTTGACAAGACTGTTTTCAATAAAAAATATTCCATATTTCTTCATATCTTGGTTTTACTTTCAGGTGCCCAGCTTGAAATACACTGTTTCTATTTCTCATAGTATCTACTACTGAAATACTTCATGTGATCTACTCAAAATCGCCTCCGTTTGACGTGCAGGTTCTGGCCTTTATTAAGACGTTGCTCTAAGTCTTTTATGGTGTTTTGGAGAATTTCAATTTCCTTGTTTTTCTCCTCCTGGAGATGCTGGAGCTTCTGTAAAAAATGCAAGCAAAGGCACCATTGTTAAACATCACATAGAATTATGTACCAATACAACATGTTATTACTAATGAGAAATACTCTAATAAGGATATTTTTCTCAGTATTTTGTTATCACAAAATTACAAAGATGACTTCCCCAGAATCCTATTTTTGTGACATCCCAAAGTCCCAAGCCTGCAAAACCAATAATGCACATATATAATTTATATCACAGTCATTTATGTCAGTTCTATCTTAAGTTCCCAGGTTAACTAAAACTGTACTAAAACCACTTCACATGTGGGCTTTTGTTGTTGTGAACCCCAGCTATCACAACATCAGTGCAAAGAGACATGAAATTAGTTGTCTAAAGGTGGGAGGGGTGTGTGGGAGAGTAAGATGGACCCCTAACGCATGAAACTCCACCCCCCTACACTCCTCCATTCCCAAAGTCTTGTTGCAGAACAGACACAGTAGATCACCAGGGAAGTGCTGTGTCAAACAGGTTGTAACAGTATTTAGTATCTGCAGACTACAGCCTATTAAAGCACATACCCTTCGATAGATACTTTGTGGCAAGACAGAAGCCTCTGAATATGATTTTGTTGCTTTATTCTGAACTCTTGCTAATTTAGCATTGAACTAAAAGAATTGGGAAAAGACAAAACATTAAGAATCAACAGGGAAAAAAGTATGTTAAATAATACAAGTATAATTTTAACTTTTTTAAAATTGGATTTTGTACCCAAAAGTAGCAATAGCAAGCTTTTCTACGATTTAATCCTAGGATAATGAAGCTACTTAAGTTTATTTTCAAAAGTTATGTTTCTTAAAAAAATGCCTCAAAATATTGCAATAAGTAAATAGTAGATATATGATAAACCAAATACATTTAGACAAACAGGATAATTACTAAAAAAAAATATTTGAAGTCTCCACAGCTGCATGTGTGCAGGAGGGAAAAATGCAGAGGATGCTAAAAACCTCTGAAACTGTCGCCCTTCCCTCACGTTCCAAGAGCAACTCAGCCTGAGCACTTTCACACCTTACTTATTTTATAATATGTGAAAGGTTCAAAGTATTTCCTTAATTGTTTCTGTAATGATAGTGGCTTAAAACCTGAGCTGTGAAATATATGTTGAATTCTGTGACTCAAATATCTGCAGGATTAAAAGTCTTTAAGCTCTTGGAAGTTTGTAAAAAAATGTATCTTCCTAGCATTCAGAAATTGAATAAAAATAAGCAGAAAACATAGTTTTGGGTTTTTTTTTTATAGCTCAAAAATTAGCAAAGTTTTCAAAATAATTTACTTTAAAACAAGAACACAGCAAACTTCAGTCTCTCTATACAGTAGGTAGAACTTGATTCCTGAGCTGAAGTGACTCATACCATTGTGGAAGGGAGCACATGCCACTGATCTTTGTTAAGACAATAGTTTTTTTAAGTTCCCTAGATTCTATCATATTACTTTGTTAAGTAGTAATTAACATTTTTCACTACACAGTCTCTTCTAAATTTACCCAATGCCCAACTGATCTTTAATTCAGCTTTGTAATGCATACCTCTACCTGCAGTTTAATTATTTCATTCTGCTTCTCTTCATTTTGAATTTTCAGCTGTCTAGTTAACTCTAATATTTTCAGTTCTTTTTTCTCTCTCTGTTCTTTATACTCCACTTCTTTTACTTCAACTAGTAACACAGTAACACCAAATACAATGATTATAGGAGATGTTTATATAGAAAAATTACATAATTTTCCAAATATTAAAACTTTCTTGAACAGCAGGCCAATATTTCACAGGAAAAAAATTTCATTCAAGCAAAAAACATACTTTAAAACTATGTGAAAACCACCCTGTCTCATCCCAGTAGGATGGAGTCTCTTTAAAGAAGCATCACCTTTTACAAAGAGTTTGGCTTTTTTCAGCTAAATGGATGACCAAAAAATCCTACTCTTCAAGGCTATGCCAGTAATGGAAAAAATTAATACTGAAATCAGTCCTTTCTTGTTGCAGTATTATTTATTTGTGAAAATAACATCCTGCTCTCCTGAACATAGCTGGAACACTCTAACAGCAGTCTAGCTTATAGTTCAAAGCAATTTTCCAGTCAACATTTAACCCAAAATTTCATTCCTTCAGATTTTTAGGTCCAAGTACCCGGTGTCTGTTCTACCTATTTGGGAATTTCTGCTCATCCTGTGTTGCTATACTATTGCCTCATTGCCACTGTCTACTCTCTTGAGCAAAGACAAAATTCGGTTAAACACTGTCCACTTCTGGCTTTCGTATGTTTCCACTAGGAAGTGGAACTTGTACTTACCCTAGATGAGGTATAGCTCCTACAAGTTACAACATGTTTTACCCAATGGTATAGCATTCAGTCTTCAGAGAACTTACATTTTTTTCTTATATCGCAATTCAACTGTGTTATTTCTAATTTGTGGTCTTCCTCTTTGTTTTTAATTGCTATCATAAGTTTCTCAATCTGATCTTTATATTCCTGTAAATGTAAAAAGCTTCATAAAAATCTTGAGGTGTCTGTGCTTTTAGCCTTCTGCAAAGCACAGCACTGATGTAAAAATGCACTTGTTTTATCCTCTATGTAATAAATTCAAAATGCCCAATTACTTCTAACACAATCTGGCTGAAGTCCACAGATGAAAAATGTAGCAGATTTCATTGTATTACAGCTATCAGTTAATATAAAATTAGAAATTGTACTTACTAGGAGAACAGGCAAATGGAGAGGTAATATTCTTCTCCCCAGTCCTGGATCTGATACAATGCTGCAGCTAGTTAAGTGACTACAGTTTTACTTTTGTGGATTTTTGACTGTAAGATTGTATAACAAAAATATATTTAAAGTATGAATTTTGTTAATATTGCTTATACCAAGGATTCCACCACTTCATACTGGCAGCAGTAGAAACATCAGTGATTTCAGCACTAGTGATGCTGGTGGCATTGATACTCAAATGAAGAGTTTGAGCACACCTATTTTAAATTTGCTCCAATAACTACTCCAGAATTACCAAGGAATTGGCTGTAGCTGCCAATGTAGAGGTGCTTACTCCAAAGCCCTTGTCAGAGCCTTCTGACAAGGTAGGTAGCCACTCACCAGAGCAATGCTCGGAGGCACTCACAAAGGCAGTTACTGATTGGTGGTAACAGTATATAATGGACATAGTCAAATAAGTGCCTTCAGAACAACACTAGGAAGTTCCACTATGTCCATACATGTATATAATGTATAGAACCATAGTTTTCTCATGTCATTCAGAAGGCATTACTTATTTCATTCTCAAACCGTCAAGATAACAGCTCTATTGGTATAAAAATTTTATTTTAATTCATAGATAGTACAAACACAGGCAAAGAAAATCAGCAGTGAGATTCCTAAGCCTATACAGGTAACAGATCTGCAATCTTAGCACAGAGAACAAACACAGCTTGTGACTAGCCCTGCTGGTGTTACCTCCTTTCCAAAAATGAGTGGTGTAGGTAAAAAGTAGAAAGATAGTAAATGAAATTTATTTTGAGCATTTACTCCCAAAGAAACTATAGACAAAATTCAGACAGTTCTTGATTCTCTGGCAGGACAGCAGGGACTGTGAATATCAAAACCTTATTTCCACACAAAAATGTATTTTAATGCATGGGATTAGATTTTAGAATGTAAAGTTGAATTTAAAGCTAAATACAGCTAAAAATAAAAAGCTTATCTTAGATTGAGTCAGAGTTCTCAGTGCTTAGTAGTTTCAACCTCTTAGTCGAAGGCATTCTTACATTGATACTGTCATGAGGACAACTTGTCTCTTTTTACACATGATAAATGTTAGAAGTGCAACAATAATGGTATTAGTAGCAAACCCAAGAATATAAAGACATATGAACTGCTACAATAGAGATAAAATATTATTCCTCTACCTAAAGAATGATCATTTGTAACTTACCAGTTCACAAGCCTTTAATTTCTCTTCCAAGATGTGAATGGTACCCTTCAGTCTATCATTTTCATCTACGTAAATAAAAAACTGTATGGTAGACTAAAAAGTATATTTTGGCAGAATTATTAACATGAAAGCATAAGGAAATTACTTTCTTTTTTTGACTTGTCTGAACTTCAAGCAATTTTTCTTGTAGACATGATAATCATTTACAGAACTACATAATTTCAGTCTCCATTTTTTTAACAAGAAAATCGTAGTTTAATCATAATACTTGCCTGATATTACTACTTTGAACTGTCTTTTGCCTTTTGATAACTGAAGCATTCAAGAACATCTAGATGCAAAGTTCTCTGGCTCAGAAAATAAAGGATTATTATCATGGCTACAAGAGTTTTGAATTGGAAGGTGCAACTTCTTAAGTACTTGTTTCCCAAAAACTAGAAAGTAGTATCTCAAAACCAGAATTTAGAAAAAGCAGATAATGCTTTTTTGTGATTATTAAAAGTCACTCTGAGTATTAAAAGTGGCCATATACTTCCAAATTTTAGAGGTGTATTAATATTTATGCTAATATGCCTTGACCACACAACAGGCATAAAATTAACTACATGGTGTACAGCTAAACTGTGGTATAAAGACAGAGCAAATATTTATAAATTTTATTTTAAAATAGCAGTAAGTAATTGTCAAATATTTATGGATAACAGCTAAATTTTAATAACATTACACTGAGGATTAAGATTTTTTGGTTTAACAAAGTGATAAAAACTATGCATAAATGCTTTAATAGACTACAGTCCAACAATTGAATGATACTTTCTCACTTTTTGTAAAATTGCCTGTGCTATGCTGAAATAAATTTAAAGCCCGACTATTGACTGAAAAAACCTCACTGAGGCAGAACTTCTTTACTTGTGAATTCTAAGTAGGATAATAGCAATAGACATTTATTAAGCATATAGACCACCAAAATCTGCATGTGATTGATGTTAGATACATTATTTTTCTTTTCTCTTTGGCTGCCAGTGAGTTTCTCTCTCTAAAAAACCAGTAAGTATAAACAAAAAAAAGGAAATGCCTGCTCATTCCAAATTACAGTACAGTACATATAAGAACATTTTTGCTTTTACCTTTCACATTACACTGGTTTTCAATGGTTTGTGTTAGACCCTTTATCACATTCTGTAGAGTAGTACATTCTAAAAGAAATGAAAAATCCAGCATTTCTGAATAATTTCTTCACAATTTTAATTTTATATATTGTTTATAAACTTTTCTCAAATATTTTATAATCATCTTGATTAAATATCCGTCTAAGTCTTCTTACTGACTATAGAAATAACTCAGATTATTATTACATGATTACTGCTTAATTTTAGCTTCTAGTTTGACGATAGATTATAAACAATTTTATCAAGCAATATGAACAATTTCATAAAACTATTATATTTTTCTTTCTAGCCAGAAAACAAGGTTGTTATTGTTTTCTGGGCAATAATGCAAGTTTTCCATGTCAGCATTCCAGCAATTTGATATAATTAATGAAACTGAGGTTTGCCAAGATTCTTTTTGACAAGACCAACACTACCCACTCATTGCAGTTTCTCACCCCCTTTTTAGTGCATATTAACATTCATCTTGTGGCTCAACATAAACTTGGAGAGATTCAGAATATTCTACTATACCCCTATTATCTTGTTTTAAACAAAATTATTATTATGTGTGTGTGTATCTATATACATGCAACCTGTTATCAGTTTACATATTTGTATTTCATAATTTTATTTTTTTAAATTGTATTTTTAGTATTTGAACACCATATGGACTGCCTATAATGTAACATTTGGTTTTCATTAAATACTATTTTTATCCCTTATGTTCCTTGTAACCTTATCAGTAAAGTCACAAAACATTCAAAGACTGGGAACACAGGGGACACTAAAACTGAGGTTGCTTACTCTTAACACCTTTCTTTCTGTTTCCAGAGTACCACTACATTTCTTAAGTGGCTTTTAATTTCCGCAACAGATAAAGTATGCTAAATAACGGTTACTCATCTCGTAAGACCAAAGCTCTGTTGAAAACTGTAGGTCATATAATTAAGACTACATTACAAATAATTGGAGTCAGGAAGATGAATTTAGATCCCAGCTCAGAGATTCAGTTTTCCACTCAATCTTTTTGACCTTTAGTCTATCTTTCCATCAAGTCCTCTTTTCATGCAGCCGAGTAAGTTACCCAGCTGTATTCTCCCCTTCCATGCTTCCAAAACAACAGTAGAGGGAGCACGAACAGCACAGAAACGTTGCCTGCCCTCAGTTCCTGCACTGGATCAAAAGCATTTGAGGAAAAATTCTGTTCAAAGTCGGAAGCACTGGGTTAGCATGCCCATTTGTACCAACTAGTTCTACTACAAATTTTCTCCCATTTGAAAATATATGGAAATAAACCCAAATGCTTACAATTCATGCACAAATTGGAAAGACATCTATGCATTTGAGTAAACAATAGGACAGCAGCTAGTCTTACAATGAATCAATCACAGCTATTTAAGTGCAAGCCACTCTTTTCTCCAGTCCCAAGAATATCTGCTTATCTTTCTTATCTTTAAAGGATGTATCATGGCAAATACCTTATGTAATTACAGCTGTGACAGGAAAAAATTACTGGGAATCCACTAGTTTTGCTTGCCTACATTAAGGAAGAAAAAGCAAAATTTTGCTAAATGTTTACAGCTCTGTGTATCACTGGCATAGCACCTGTTACAGCATTCTGTGTGGTTCCTTCTCTGTAAAGAATACTGCCTACATGCAGAAAGAGTGAACAGCCTAAGTGCTCTTTTTCCATGTTTAATATGTATAATTCATTGCAGTTTCTTCCATCTGCATTTATAATTGAAGTTATTGGCTTTTTTTATAGTGCACTTACTTACATCAAGCGCTTTTTCCTTTAATACCTTTGACATCCTGAAGATGCTAAATAGACCCACCTTAAGTGTTCCATAGACAATAGTTTGACTGCTTTCTTTTTAAAAACTACAGTAGATTTTAGTTCAGAATTGTAGCCTACACCACAAGAGTCCACTTAGTCACCACAGAAAAGGTTGAGGAGCAGAAAACAAGAATGCCAGACTTGCATCTGTCTTAAGCGGATCTGCAATGATTTAAGCGAAACAAAAACTGAGGTCCTGAATCTCACCTTCGTTTAGCAAAGAACACATCAAGACAAAAATAAGCCTGTTTATGACCTTTCAGAACATGTATACACTTGCCTAGTTGCTCATCTTTTCCCACCTTATCTTCGGTTCAAGTGTTTCACTCTCCCCTCTCCCTTGAGTTTTAGAAGTCTTCTTTCTTCCTTTGCATTTCCTTCAGAATTCCCAGTCTTCTTTTACCTTAACAGTCCTAGAGAGAGACTTCTGGCAATCAAGGATATCAAGGAGCCCTCAGGTTCTCACTTACAGTTGTTGGACACTTCTTGGGGCCTGAGACGCTATTCCTATTTCTGTTTCTCATACTAACAAAGAGTTCTTCAGCCAGGATAAAATTCTGCTTCCTCCACCACATGACCACTAGCAGCCACGAACCCTTCAGGGTAGGCAGAACAACAGCCTTTCCTTCCATAGTGCTCTGCCTCTCCACTCCTCTGCTGTAAGCAGCATGTTTATTTGGAATCATATGTAAACCATTCACCGGCGTGTGGTCTCTCGTGTTTTTTCCTTAGCTGTTCTGTGAATTGCTTTGTGGTCTACTGATAAGCCTTACATTCTAAGGCTGAGTTGTTTACCTATCCTGTAAATTCATTTGCTTTTGTGTTAAATTTTTAAGAGGATGAACTTGAGAATGCTCTTCACCTTGAGAATGCACATACATTAAGATTGTATGTTCATCAAGAAATTGACGCAGCAGTTCAAACCCAGCAATTTCAGTTGCCTTTGGACCAACTCTTCAAATGGTACTTTCAGGAAATGTGGCTGAGCTGGTTTCTGGGAAACAGCTTGGGACATAAGGCTAGAAGAAATATTTTTTTCCAAGCCACAGTTGGCAATATCACTGTATAAAAGTCATTCTCGCAACTAGAGTCTGTTAGGATAATTGTTGCCAGAGTAAGAATGGAAGTATCAATGTTACATTTGGTCCCTTGCAACTTCTCCGGCTCTGCACAGGATTCTTCTATAACCCCATCAATAATAAAGAGTGGTTTTTTAATCCCACAGTGCTTTGACTTTCAAGTCAAAGGTTTTGCAAAGAATTGAACTATTAGACACAACACTTTTAGTGCTCTGATTCTGAATACACAGTATGCTATTACCCCTTTTGAAGGGTCAGTGTTGCAGGTGAATTTGATAAAGGTGCAAAGACCATTTCTATCCATTTCAAAAAGAAAAAGCAACATGCTTTAGAAACATTATATATTTACTATAATTTATAATCAACTACACCAACAGTAATGTCCTTTTGAAATACTTTTAATGTTACAGTCACTGCTGATCTCCCATAACATGGTAACTGTTTACCTGAAGGTTCTTCTGACAGCATCCGCTGTGGATTGTGGCAATTTGCTGCCCAAGATGTTTTGTGATACTTTGCTTTCTGATCACCATTAATGAATACAGTTGAAAAATATAAACTTATAAGTACTTCATTTCATGATACTTGAAGTGTTTACCTTATTGGTAAGCATGTTAACCTAACAGAACAGCCATGATAACTGTCTTAATTTCTAAATACATTCTATCCCTTTGGCATCTCTCATTTACCTTTTGCTTCCTTATCATCAAGTAGCTTTCAGAACCACCTCTTAGATGTCCCATGTTGTTCCAAGTTCCTACTTTTCACTTTTTTTCCTTACTGCTACTAACAGCTCTGCAATCTCTCTTACTCATTGACCAGAATCCTCGTCTTTCAACAGTTCTGCCTCCTATCTATATCCATACTAATTTGTCCAACTACTATGACTTCAAAATTATTGAGATTTGTTTTTTCCTGACTATTCCTGCAGCTAAAACTGAAGTTCGTATTTCACACTGATTGCCCTGGTATTTTTACTTGGACTTCGGCCACCCGCCCCCCTTTTTTTTTCTACCATGTGTTTCAAAACAGCTCCAGAGGTCATCCTTTTGAGTTATATCAGCATAACTATCTCCTCAAATCATTTCACTCTTATCTCATCGAAGTGAGGCACTACTATTTACAAAGCTCAAATCTGTCTTTTGACTTTCATCTGTTTTCAGTCCATTCTACTTCCACAGTCCTTGTTGCAGTCATCCCAGCTGCTCTGATTTCCTGAGCTGTCTCTTTCACTTGCTCTGCTACCTTTCATCACCTAAATTTTATGGTAAAAATAATTTCTTCTTTTTTTCCACCTTTTCCTTTCCCTTTAAAAAACCTATTTGGTACAAACCCCTTCCTTTTTGTTTTTGTCAATAACGAAGCCTCTTCATCTGTTTCTGAATGACAGTCCTGCATTGTCATTTGTGCTTAATAGAGAAACAAATGCCTCTAATGAGTCTTACCAAACTTCCATCTAGTTCACTATCCCAATTCACAATACCCAGTAGAAGATACTTCAGGAAAGAGTAAAAAAAGCTGGATAAACACTACCCTTAATATATCCTCTCAGCTTCCAAAACACAAAAATAAGGGTGACCTGAGTGAGAGTTACTGTCTTTGTGTTTAACAAATTTGTTAAGTTTTGTTACATGAATTTTTCTATCTTTTTGGACTAGTCTATACTTCTGTTATCCACAAGCTTCTCTGGAATTGATTTAACAACTTTATTTTGTAAAGTATGGAAAAGTTCCTCCTTCTGTTTGCTTTAAATCAGTCCACAAGTTTGATTTTCATCTAGTTCTCTTATTACATTAAATACTGAATATTCATTCCCTAGTCACTTTCTCGATGCCATTCATAATTTTACAGCTATGAGTCATATCAGCTCTATTCTTTCTCTTCAGGCTGAAAAGTTTCCAGTCAACTTAAGTCTTTCTTCAGATGTTCCAAAATTGTGACAAAACCTGTGAGGGCCCCAAGTGCATTCTCCCCCACCCACCTCCTGGGTGTTTAGCTGGGCTCAAGGCCAACTTAGAAATAGTACAGCTGGTGATCTTGAAAAAAGCTGTTTGAGAAAGCTGGAAGAAGACTCAGAAATGGCTGCCCCTCCTTCCCTTGGGAGCTATTTTTAAGCTGAGGCTTTGCCCTTGGCCTACCTTGAGCTATGCTGCAGCTGTGTTGCAGCCACATACTATGTAGATCTAGACCCTGGTCATGACCTAGGGAGTGACTTCCTGGCTTGATTTCAGATCTGCCTCATCACTAGGGACCTGCTAGAGATCACTAGATCACGTCTGGCCCTCGTTACCATTTCTGAACCCGATCCTGACTCAGCCTCCTGTCTTGACCTTGGACCTGTTCCATCCCTACGTACTTGTTTGGTAATGTGGACTTTTGGCTGACCCTGACCGCCCTCACTGGGCCAGCCCTGCATGGGTACAGTGGGAGCAAGTCTCAGCTGGCGAAGCCTCTACCTCTGTGGGCCTTGTTACACGAGTGGCTCCTGATTTCCTGTCCCTTGCTCCTCCCTGACAATACCAAACCTTGCCACCTTCTCTGTTACCTTTTCTAGTTCTGGTATATCTGTTTTGAAACATGGGGACTGGAACATTACATGAAAATCACAGACTTTACAGGGATACGATGTTTGTTTCTCTTTCCTCCATAATCATGCCTATCACTGTGTTTGCTTTTTTGACCGCTGGTATTTTCAGAGAACTGTCCAGAAGGACACCATGATCTCTTTCGTGAAAAGTAGCCAACTAGGGCCAACCAGCGTTTATATAAAATGCCTCCCATGTGCACTGCTATGGGTTTTCATCTCCCCTTTTATCACTTGTCATTCTGTATCAGGAGATTCTTGGTATAACTGAATAGATTAGCATCATTAGCAAACTTCACTCACTCAATAGCTTTTCCAATTAATTTCTGATTATGCTAAATTATTTAATTTCCAGAGAAGATCTGAGTGAAACCAACTGGCAATCTCACTCCAGCATGAAACTAAGATTATTCCTATCCTGCTTCCTAACTTTTAGCAAGTTTACTTGTCAGAGAACGAAGTTCTACAAAAAGATGCACTTTTCAGCAACTCTGCAAACTACAGAAGAATAAGCAACCACAAATATATGCTAAGTACTAGATATTATTTCTCTTTTCAAATACCCATCTGAAAATATATAGTTCTAGAATTAAAAAAAGGTCTTAAGTTAATAATTTTCTCTTTAATTCCTCCTTTATTTGGCAACTTTGTTATTATGATGTAGAGGCTTATAATTCCCACCTGTAAAATAGTAAATGCCATTTCATTATTTAGCTTCCACTGAACAGTTTGAATCCTCTTAATATTAACTACTATTACCATTCACAACAATTTAGCACCATAATGACATCCGCTATACAAAGTAAAAGAAATACAACCAAAACTGATCACATTAATGCTGACAGTAACACAAGTACAGCCTATGGAATAAACTTACAACAGTGGTATCAGCTTAACTGAACTCAACCTTGAAAGATTATATGCTATTCCTTACGCTTTATAACTGAGTTGGAAATGTCACAGATATAAAATCTTGACAGTGACATTATAAACACAAAACGGGCTGTGACATTGTTTAATCTGACCTCTTCAGAGATTAAATCTCACACAGATAAAAAGTATAATCACTTTGGACAGCTTTTTAGTCTTACAGAAGTTAAACAAATGCCTAGGTAGAACAAGACACTGAGATTCCACCAATACCCAAGGTCCTTTCAGAATTAATTTAAGTGAGCAAAATTCCAAGAGGAATACTAAAACTTCAATATACCAGTCAGCATGGTACAGGGAAAATATATTCCAAATGCCAAACTGGGGTATCAGATTGTCCCTAAATAAACCAAATCTAAGCAACTAAGAAATATAATTCTTTATGCTATCTTGGAGCACCAGCCCCACCAGTCTGACACACCATCTCCAATTACAGGCAAGCTTTGACATTTCAGAAGGCAGCAAAATATGCGTTCAGGAATGCATCTGGCTCATTTCTCCTTGGGCAAAATGTTTCTGGTGACCAGGCGAACCGAAACATTTGTCATATTGATACCAATGGAACAGCTCAGCTGGGGGCATGATAGTGTCAGTGCTGACCTTACTTTTCACAAATGTTGACCCTATTGTTCTACACACACATCTGAGCTGCTTATGGATTAATATAAGTCACAGGCTAGCACTTTAAGTAAAACTACTGCTGTTAGTTTGCTTAAAAATGCTGCCTTTGTAAACTGTGGCAGTTCACTAGAAGCTCAAGAGGCCTGTATGGATGGGAAAGGTAAACATTTGGGCACAATAACATCATCAGGTGTACCAAGCTCACGTGAACGTCTCCCTCTTTCCCTGCCAACACACTGTTTCCTTGGAAAAGGAGATAACACAATCAAAAGAAAAAAGATGAAGAGGAAAAAATGAAAGAAAATAAAAAAGGAAAGTTTTTCTTTCATAGGTACAGCATGCACTCAAAAATCTCTTAAAGTGATAGATATTAATATCAACTGGAAAATAGTTACTTTAATGCAATTCTCAAGATATGTTTGTGGATTAAAGTTATCTGGTTTATGCAAATGAGATGGATTCCATTACATGACCCAAAATTAAGCATTACTGTTTTTCACACATTATCTTATACCCTTGCTATTTCATATGACTGAAAATGATGGAAATATTTCTCAGAACTTCCTGAATATATGCAAAAACCATACCATTTTTAAAAAATAACTTACCTTCTTTTACTGATTCCTCCTTTGACTGGCTTAAAGTTAACAACCTGTTACATTTTTCCAGCTGAAGAACCAGTAGTTTATTTGCTTCACTAATTTCTGATATGTTCTAGAAAATTGCAAAAAGTCTAAAGTTATATTAATATATTTTAAGTTTTCAATTAATATCAAATTTAAAAATTTCACAACACTGCAGTCAAAACTCTATTATTTGCCAGTCTGGAAGTTCCGCTATAGAGAAGAACAATGCTAGACTTGAGAGCCTGTGCTATTGCAAGTTTACCCTGCGGAACTAAGAATGTCAACTTACATTCCTAGTTATAAACTGGTTTCTTCTCAATTCTGTAGACCACAGTCTGGATCAATCCTTGGCAAGGTTCTTTCTACCTCTTTGCATATGAAGCTGTCAATGCCCTCGCTGAGCACCACTGAGTAATGGGTGTGAATAGGAATTGATATAGTAAGTTTTTTACATGCAAAATGCTAAATTTATTCCAGGTGCCCCTTTTATACTATCTCTAGTACGGATTTACTGATCAGAAAATCACCAGTGAGTTGACCAGCATGGGTCTAACGAGAAATACAGTACCAATTTTCCTCAGTGGATCAATCTTTTAAGAATTGACATATACGTAAAATAAAGGGAGCTCAATGCATATGAAATAAAAGAACAGATGCTCCTGCTATGGTGATGACATATTTCTAGAACAAGGAACAATTTCTGAAAGGATAGTCCAGCAAAGCTGTGTAATATTGTTATTTCCAATAGCAGCTTCTGATACCAAGGGACACTTCCGTGCTTTTCCTGAGAAGCCAAAATCGGCCTCTGCACCGTTGAACTTCTAGCACAGAAACAATGGCTTCTCAGACGTCAGAGAAGTCACTCATATCACGCTGAGATACAGTCAATACAAACACTTTCTAAAGTTGGTATCACATGGCATATTAATCAGAATAAACTGATACCACTTAGAAGAAATTTTCACTTGAAAAGTTTATTAAAATGTCACAAAATATTTATAGATAGTAGTTTCAACATTTTTTACCTTCTTTACTTACCTTTTCTATCTCTGAGAAGTTATCTAAAAGTTTATCAAGGTTCACCACGCTGATTTTCTTCATAGTTTCTTCATGGCTGTGATTCATTTATTTCTGGACCACGTAATCCGGTGATCACTGTATATATAAAAAATAGATCTATGAATCATTTATTTCTCATTCATACTATGTCAAAAGATTTCATATGCACAAATGTAAGCAGGACAAGGAACACTTTTTTAAAAATTAAAACTATTTTGCATGTGAAGCTAAGATCTTGCATTTCTAAGAAATGTAACGGATGTCAGAAAGCTCAAGCAAAATCTACCAAACTGTTAGATGATATAGTTGAATTTGGAATTTTTTGCTGCCATTAAAAAATAACCTGAATCCACTTCCATAGATACAATGATGCAATTTTACCTAAATATATTAGTGGTCTGCAGATAGGATGCTTTTAAAACACATGACCAATTTCTCTTTAGATACGCCGCTAAAACAGACTGGTCTTCCTGTCCACAAAGAGTAGGAAATTCAGTCAATTGAAACAATTACTCATTCTCTACTGTGCATATTTTAGAGGAAACAGATGAAATTTTCTTATGTTTGATTAACTTAAAAAATGTTACTTAAGCAAATGAGATTTTACCAGGCACACATTAATGCAGGATCTAGACCTTTTACCTGTGTAGATTCTCTAATACGTAACTACTCAGGCTTCAACTGACACGTTTTCTTATAGACAGTTTGCATTAATATCAGTGATGAGACACTGAAGCACATAAACCTTACCATATGAGTAAAAAGACAGTATTTTGAAAAGCACTCATATAATTCCAGATTATTAACACAATTCCTATTTTTAGTAAAAATTCTCCTTACAGAATCTTTAACATACATTTGCAAGGTGGATCTGAAAGACACAATATGAATGCTTCTGAAAATATTGAAACTATCTCTGACCATCAGGCTCCATGAAACAAAAATTCCAATACCAGATAAACCATGTATTACAAACAAAATCATCACTTCTATGTGGTATGAACTGTCTTTTTACAAACAACAAAAAACTGCAATGAGAGATGAACCAGAAGTTAGAATGTGTGCACTACCCAGAGACTGAATGGGTTTCCAGACAGAAACACAGTAAAGTTAGGTGGAAATAGATCATGTAAATGAACAAATACTAAGCAGGAATTAAAATTACATAACTGAATTATTTTCCCAGTCATTCAATATTTACAAGTCTTTACATGTAACTTCTTTAACAAAGCAGTACAATAAAGATATTGGTTCAGTGTGCTTAACACTCATTTTTCTCTTATATCCATTGTTTCCTGAGAGGGACTAAAACTAATTCATTAGCTAAAACTAATTAACTTTTTTTTTTAATCAACACTTTTTAAGAATATGTAACACTAAAGAACTAATGCTTCTAAGTTAGTGATTTTTTTACTAAGTTAGCAATCTTATTGACTTCTAACTTATTACAATGCAATGATTTGTTAAAATGGAATGTAAAATATTTATTCAGGACATTGAATTTTGTAAAACAATTACATATCTTAATATTCTATTAGTTGATAATCTAAATGTACACTATGAATGCCAAGCCCTTATCTTTCCAGTCCTTATCATGGGCAGTATCTTAACGGTTTGTCAATCACTGTTTCTTTTCATCATGCTCTTAAAACTGTGTTTTACCCTCTAAATTTTGACTGAGGATGGGAGTTCAGGGAGCTGCCATGTTGTGTGCTGTTTTGTGTGTGTCCTTATTCCATGGCATCATTTGTTTTCTCAGAAGACAGGATATGCTCAGCACTTGGCAGCATTAAGCAACAGTGCCACTGGGAACTGAACTGAAACAGTAAATTAAAAATAGTATGTTGTATTATTAATGTTGTATTTTTCCAGCAGGACAACTCATCACTTTTGTTTTTGTGTATGTTATTATGATATAGGTTATGTCTTCCAAAGGCATTTTTGTTAAGCCTCCCACCCCTGTTTTGAACTATGATATTTCACTGGGGAAAAATTAAAGATTTAAAATGTATTTTTGACTGTCATAAAACTGACACCCTTATTTAATCTCTCTTTAACACCTTGCCATCTGTGCTCTCTCAGTATCCTTTTTTAGGTATTGTAGCTGATGATCTGATTTTGGAATTTAAGGTTTCTTTTTTGCTTCATGTTAACAGTGAAACCTGTATTTATAACAAAAATAAAATGAGTAGATATTAATTTTTAACTGTGTATTTCAACTGAATGTAGTAATTATGCAATACCAGGCACTTCAAACAGTCTCATCGCTTTTCTGAACGCCACCCTTCTTTAAGATAGGCACCTGACATTTGCACTGACTATAACTTCGCTTTAGTTACCCACTGTTTGAAGACCCTGAGCACATCCAAAACATGGTTTTCTGATCAAAATTATCACCACCCAAGTGACACGCACAGGTGGGGTGAATCCCACCCCCTCACGCAACAGGGCAGAGGCACCAGCTGCACCACTGCAACCCGCCCCCACTGAGGCCTACCGACCCTCTTTCCCACCGCTGCAGTTTTGTCTACACAAAGTGCCCTGGCTAGAACTAAGACCTCACCGTCTCAGGGGCACAGGACACTCAGAGCACTGCCTTTTACTCCTCAGTGCGCGGGCATCACCGACAGGTGGAGCAGGATAACAGCGCTCCCGACACGGGCGACAAGACAACCCCACCTCGCCCTGCCCCGCTCCCCCACAGCCAGCTGAGAAGAGACGGCTCGCGCGCACCCGAAGGCGGGAAGCCCGCGCCGCCCGCCGAGCGTACCACTGCCGACCCTGTTGGGGGTCGCTTCGCCCCCCTCCTCCCCGCCGGTGGGCTCGACCGCATGCCCGCGGTTGGACCGTGTTGTCAGAGGGGCTGGAAGCGCCCCGCCGC
>NW_010972556.1:1105478-1152319 GCF_000737465.1 Haliaeetus leucocephalus
GCCGCCCCCCCGCCCGCCGCCGCGCCCTGCGGGGGCGGGCGGGGCTGAGGGGCTGCGCTGAGGCGCTGAGGCGGGGGGAGCGTGCGGCGGGGGCGGAGGTCGGCGGTGGTCTCTCGGGAAGTCTCCACGGGATAACCGTCTCTTTGGGGGCAGGGTGACAGCGGAGCTGGGGGCAGGGTGACAGGGGAGCTGGGGGCAGGGCGCCCCGATGCTGTCTTGACATAACCCCCAGGGCAGTGCCACCCCTCGCCGCCTCACCAAAAAAACCCCCAACAAACCCCAACACCTCAGCAGAGCACCTGCTGAGGCCTTGGTTTCACCCCTCTGTGTGGTACGTGAATTATTTTATCCAACGGCTCCTCACATCGACATGAACGTCGGCTGAGGGGGACACTTCACGTGCGAACGGGCGTTCCTTCGAACAGCAGCCGACAGGCGCAGGACGGGAGCGCTTCCGTGCGTGGCGGAGAGATCGACCGAGTCCCCCGGTCTCTGCTTTCTCGGTATTTCTAGTGTGCGTGTCGCTATGGCTACCGAGCAGTGATACTCCCCGGCCGGCCACCCCTTTCTCTGGGGGAAATTACCACAAAGGGCTTCTGAGGCAAGTTTCCACGACAACGGCCTCGGCGGGGGCGCACACGGCGAGGCCCGAGGCCGCTGAGCCGGCGGTCAGTACCACAAGGCGGGCACTGTCTGCGCGGCAGGCCGGCCGGCTGCTCCGGATGGGCGGCGGGCGCAGATGCCGCTGCGGTGACTGGGGGTTCTGCTGCTGCTTTGGGTAGGCTGGCAAATCGATCGTTCTCCTTAAATATGAAAAGGAGTAAGTTACGTCTTTTTTTTTTTTTTTTTTTTTTTTTTCCCGTTACTGAAATTTGATAGCGAGTCGTGTGACGATTACCCTGTCCTAACGCATTTGGTATCCTGTCAGGCTCTTCTTTTTTTTTTTTTTTAAGTAGACAGGTAGGACTGGTAGGGACCCATTGGGTTGCTGAATATCATCCCCGTGAAATCAGAGGCAACAAACCCCTGTGGTCCCCCAGGAAAACAAAACAACCACCCCTCCTACAGCTTCTTCCCAGCTTACTAGGTATAAATTGCTTCTTTTCTAGGCTAAAGCTGAGTTGATGATGAAGACATACCAACCTCTCTTTAATCCTGCTAGAAGTGTCTAATGTAAGGTTTAATATCCTGCCTTACCATGGAAACAAACTGTGCTGAGGCACTGGGGACTCTTCAGCAACTGGGTTCATATCAGTAAATGCTGTAACTGTAGAACAGGCTTCTTAGCTAGATAGCCTTGCTGAAGACTTCACAGAAAAACATTAGCTGTTTTGTCATTTAAATGATCATAACTAGGTTTTGGGGTTATTATTGCTGGGTGAGTGCCTATTTGTCATACTTCAGAGAATCAACCAAATAATTTAGTTTGGAAGGGACCTCTGGACCTTGCCTCGTTCAAACCCCTTCTCTAAGCAGGGCCAGCTTCAAAGCTAGAATGGGGTGCTCAAGGCCTTGTCAAGTTGAGTTTGGAATATCTTCAGGGAGAAGATTGTTTTATGGCATAGTCTGAAGAGGAATTGTTTTACAGGCTTGGACTTAGAAACAACTGTTAATTTACTTTATGGACATAGATTTTTTTTCAGAAACAGGCAGTAAAATTACATTCCTAGAGCCACATCTGCATGCTAGAATAAATGGACTTGTTCTCAGAAATGCTAAGTACGCCGTAGCATTCTCAGATGATCTGGTTTGTTTGTAATAGAGAAGGAAGATGTGACATCTTGAATACTTGTTGATGCTGTCCTCAAGAGCAGAACTGCCTGCCATGCAGTTCAGAAGCTGTGGGAGTGTGCAGGACCCTTCATGCCTGATAGCACCCAGAGAAACCAGTCATGGTCACAAATGCTGTTTGCAGGTAACTGCTTTATCAGAATGGAAAGTAATGGAAATAATTTTTGTGAATAGAATATCTGCAGCTGAGATGCAGGTGGGGAAAGGACACACTACCAAATGTGTCACGATAGGGGATACTAATAGGTAAAGGGGTACTCCTGTCATACCCCAGGGAACTCAGTAGATGCTGCTGGTGTTTTCTAGCTCACTTTCCCTGCTTCACTGACCAATTTTTACAAAACCTGTTACACACTTTCAGTTGTCCTTGTAAACTGCAGCACCTGTAAAAATCTGTTCAAAAGGTTTGGTACTTAAAGAAAAAAATTCCAAGTGTCACAGCACTAAGTGCCCGTCTTAGACACGGAAAAAGGTGCACAATCATTACTGATTGCTACAAGATAAAAACCCCAACAAACTCTGAATGGTGAGGATTTTAATGTACAGTAAACCACAGTGTATTGTTCAGCTGTTTTTTGTTTGTTAGTTATTTAGTGGTGATTTGATTTTATAGATTACATTCACAGGAAGACAGGGAATGAAGACTGAAATCCAGTTCTCATGATTAGGCAAAAATGTTACCCTGTGGCCATATGTTATATTTGCAATAATGCTATGCTAAATGACACATATGTAAATATGTCATTTAGCCACTGGGAAGGTGATTACTATGAGCAGACTGGGAAAAAATGCAGAAAAAAAAAATTGAGGGAAAAATGTAAGATTTTGACACAGAAATACATGGAACAAGAAACTATAAGACAAGGGTAGAACATTTAACTTGTAATAGGTTTAGCAGTCAACAAATATTCTTTTGGTTTAGCTTTTAAAATATTGCTGCTGAACTAGTAAGCAGTTTTGTACTGCAAACTTCCAAAATATGAGAGTTTTTCTATAGTTCATTTAGAGTTCATTCTATTTTTTTGACTTTTTATAGGGTATTAACTTCTCTGGCAAGACAGTTCAAGAGTCTGGTGGTGTCGTGGTTTAACCCCAGCCAGGATGGGGGAGAGAATTGGGGAAAAAAAGTAAAACTCGTGGGTTGAGATAAAGAAGTTTAATAGGACAGAAAGGAAGAAAATAATGATAATAACGATAACAACAACAATAATAAATAACAACAATAATAAAAGAATTGGAATATACAAAACAAGTGATGCACAATGCAATTGCTCGCCACTCACTGACTGATGCCCAGTTAGTTGCAGAGCAGCGATCTGCCCCCACCAGCCATCTCCCACAGTTGGTATACTGGACATGATGTCACATGGTATGGAATATTCCTTTGGCCAGTTTGGGTCAGCTGTCCTGGCTGTGTCCCCTCCCAACTTCTTGTGCTCCTCCAGCCTTCTAGCTGGCTGGGCATGGGAAACTGAAATATCCCTGACTTTTAGTACAAACACTACTTAGCAACAACTGAAAACATCAGTGTGTTATGAACATCATTCTCATACCGAACCCAAAATGTAACACTATACCAGCTACTAGAAAAAAAATTAACTATCCCAGCTGCAACCAGGACAGGTGATCACTGAAAAAAAGTCTGACATCCACTGTGTATTAGGCAAGTAGGGGGGTCTTTTCTGGCAGAAACCAGCAGATAGGTGGGTGATGCTGTATTAATACAATGCAGCCTACAGAGGGTTTCTAACACAAATGGAAAACACAAATGCCTTTTATTGCCATTATGAGCATCCCTGTAAAAGAAACTTGAGTGCTGAAGACCTATGACATGGCAGTCCCAGCCATGTTTCCTATTCTATTTCTCACAAACAACGTCATCTATGTACATTTAAAATCTCATGGTTAGGCATAAGCTTGAGTAGTTTTTTACTGATCTGCATGTTATTATTACATTTTGATGGTCTTCCAATACCCTTCCTTACAACCCCAGCCATATCAGAGGTATATGTCAACTGCATTTACAGAGTTAAGGTTTCCAAGATTCAACACAGTTTACAAAATTATTGTTTTCCTCTTATTCTGAAGAGCACATGGAAGGAAGAGCATAGGTTTTAACCTGCTCTAGACTGCTAGAGCACTCACCACAGTGTGTAACACACTATAGTGTCAGGCTGCAGAGTATCTTAGTAAGATGGGGGGAAAAATTGTACTATCATGCATCTTGGGCATCAGCATCCTGTTTGCGATGTTGTATTCCCTTGCTAAAAGGACTTATTTTTCTGGTTTAGGAGATGAATACTGACTGTCAGGAAGGATTTTTGGTATAGAAGCACCAATTTTTGTTGCGTTCTCCAGAATGTTCTGTATTTTTGCAAAGGATGAAGACATACAGATACACAAAAATACATACAAATACATGTTTATTAAGTAGGTTAATATACTATAACATATTTAAATATATAAATAAATATGTGTGTGTGTAGGCAAATATATCTGTTAAAACAGTATCTCTACCCATTAAACTAACCTCTGTAAAAATTGTTGGATGCATGTTACCATCACTCACGTGTGTTTGTTGCCTAAGTCTTGGGGTGGAAGGTTTTAGGAAAAAAAAACCCCAAACAAAACACTACACATGTGACCTTATCTTCATAAGTGGAACCATCAAACTACATAAAAGGTCACTTAGTTTCAGCATGTGCTTGAGCTGTTATTTCGTTCAGAAACAGAACAGAAATGTTCTTCCACAAAGTATTTTTTAGCTCTGTACTTGTGTCCTTTTACTTTGCATAGGATGACCTAATCTTTGCTTTATAGCTTCAGTAATTGAAAAAATAATGGCTTAGCATTAGTTTTTATGGTATATATTAAAAATACAGGTTTGATTATTTGTAACAGGACATTGATAGTCAGTAAATTTCTGATGTGGCTTATATGAATTCCATATTCTTGTAATCTCGACAGGAGTGTTCTGCGATGCAAGATGAACTAAAAAAAAAAGGAAGGTAAATGCTAGATGAATTGGAAATGAAATCTCCTAAAACGTGTATCATTCTGTGACTCTGTAAAAACCTGGCTTTTTGTAATCTCCAGGAGGAGTCTTTAGGGTCAGATCTAAAAATCACATGATCTTCTGTGTTAGTTATACCACATGCTCAACTTAACTTAAATGGCTTTGGTTTGCCTTCTGAAATAACTTTCTAAATTACTACAAACGGAAAAATGCTTACTGTATCATGCTGTCTACAAGTCTTTGTCTGGAATAGCCTGTGTTTGTGTGCAGCATAACTTTTAATAAAATATTTAGCCATATGGTGTTGAAGGTAGACAGCATGTTCCAGCACTTTGTTGTATAGACAGACTGGTACGTGCTGTTTCCAAGAGGAAAAAAGCCCTTTGTATGTCATTAGAGCCTAAGAGACCTTTGCAGTCATTTAGCTTGTCAGAACAGTATTTTTGTTTTAAAAGTCTCAACCATCACCCAAGGAGGAGTGAAAAGATTAATTTGTAGCACAGCTTGTTTGCTCTTTGTCTGACACAGATGCTCATTTATGTTAATCTTTAAATTTTCTCAAGCATATACATATGTACCCATGCCTAAGCAGAAATAACATACCTAGACTAAACAATTTATCTATGCTACATGGAAGAGTGTCTATCTGCACACAGGCAGATTCAGATATTCTTATGCCCTGAGTTGTTCAATAGTCAAGTATTCTTCATTAGAGTATATCACAGAATCATAGAATTCTAGAATGGTTTGGGTTTGAAGGGACCTTAAAGATCATCTAGTTCCAACCCTGCTGCCATGGTCAGGGACACCTTCCACTACACCATGTTGCTCAAAGCCCCATCCAGCCTGGCCTGGAACACTTCCAGGGACGAGGCATCCACAGCCTCTCTGGGCAACCTGTTCCAGTGCCTCACCAACCTCACAGTGAAGGATTTCTTCCTTATATCTAATCTAAATCTACCCTCTTTCAGTTAAAAACCATTACCCCCTGTCCTATCACTACATGCTCTTGTAAAAAAAGTCCCTCTCCAGCTTTCCTGTAGGCCTTCTTTAGGCACTGGAAGGCTGCTATAACGTCTCCCTGGAGCCTTCTTCAGGCTGAACAACCCCAACTCTCTCAGCCTGTCTTCATAGGAGAGGTGCTCCAGCCCTCTGGTCATCTTTGTGGCTATCCTCAGGACTCACTCCAACAGGTCTATGTCCTTCTTATGCTGGAGGCCCCAGGGCTGGATGCAGTATTCGGGGTGGGGTCTCATGAAAGCAGAGTATGGGGGACAGTTGCCTCCCTCAACCTGCTGGTCAAGCTTCTTTTGATGCAGCCCCCAGGATACAGTTGGCTTTCTGGGCTGTGAGTGCACATTGCTGGGTCATGCTGAGCTTCTCATCAACCAACACCCCTAAGTCCTTCTCTGTGGGGCTGCTCTCAATCCACTCATTGCCCAGCCTGTATTTGTGCTTGGGATTGCCCCGACCCATGTGCAGGACCTTGCACTTGGCCTTGTTGAATTTCATGAGGTTCACACTGGCCCATCTCTCAAGTCTGTCACGGTCCCTCTGGATGGCATCCCTTACCTCCAGTGTGTTAACCACACCACACAGCTTGGTGTTGTTGCCAAGCTTGCTGAGGGTGCTCTCAATCCCACTGTCTGTATTGCTGACAAAGGTGTTAAACAGCATCGGTCCCCATACCGACCCCTGAGGAACACCACTCATTACTGGTCTCCACTTGGACATCGAGCCATTGACTGCAACTCTTCAAGTGCGACCACCCAGCCAATTCCTTATCCGCCGAGTGGTCCATCTGTCAAATCCATCTGCAATTTAGAGTCAAGGATGTCATGCAGGATAGTGTCAAATGCTTTGCACAAGTCCAGGCACATGATGTCAGTTGCTCTTCCCTTATGCACCAACACTGTAACCCCGTTGTAGGTTACAGAAGGCCACCAAATTTGTCAGGCATGATTTGCCCTTAGTGAAGCCACATTGGCTGTCACCAGTTACTTCCTTATTTTCCATGTGCCTTAGCATAGTTTCCAGGAGGATCTGCTCCATGATCTTGCTGGGCACAGGGGTGAGACTGACTGGGCTATAGTTCCTCGGGTCTTCCTTTTTTCCCTTTTTAAAAATGGGGGTTATGTTTCCCCTTTTCTAGCCAGTGGGAACTTCCCTGGACTGCCATGACTTCTCATATATGATGGGTAGTAGCTTAGCCACTTCATCCACCAGTTCCCTCAGGACCTACGGATGCATCTCATCAGGTCCCATGGACTTCAGGTTCCTTAGATGGTCTCAAACCTGATCTTCTCCTACGGTGGACAGTTTTTCATTCTCACAGTCCCTGCCTTTGCCTTCTGTGACTTGGGTAGTGTGGCTGAAGCACTTGCTGGTAAAGACTGAGGCAAGAAAGTAGCTGAGTGCCTCGGCCTTCTCCATGTCCTGGGTAACCAGATCTCCTCTTTCCTTCCGGAGAAGGCCCACATTTCCCTAGTCTTCCTTTTATCACCAATGTACCTATAGAAGCTTTTCTTGTTGCCCTTGACGTCCCTGGCCAGATTTAATTCTATCAATCAGGGCTCTAGCTTTCCTAACCTGATCCTTGGCTGCTTGGACAATTTCTCTGTATTCCTCCCAGGCTACCTGTCCTTGCTTCCACCTTCTGTAGGCTTCCTTTTTATGTTTGAGTTTGCTCAGAATTCCTTGTTCATCCATGTAGGCCTCCTGGCATTTTGCCTGACTTCCTCTTTGTTGGGATGCATCGCTCCTGAGCTTGGAGGATGTGACCCTTGAATATTAACCAGCTTTCTTGGGCCCTTCTTCCCTCAAGGGCTTTATCCCATGGTACTCTACCAAGCAGACCTCTGAAGAGGCCAAAGTCTGCTCTCCTGAAGTCCAGGGAAGTGAGCTTGCTATGCACCCTCCTCGCTGCCCTGAGGATCTTGAACTCTACCATTTCATGGTCACTGCAGCCAAGGCTGCACTTGAGCTTCACATTCCTCACCACCCCTCCTTGTTCATAAGAACAAGGTGCAGCATAGCACCTCTCCTTGTTGGCTCCTCTATCACTTGGAGAAGGAAGTTATCATCAATGTATTCCAGGAACCTCCTGGATTGCTTATGTTCTGCTGTGTTGTCCCTCCCACAGATACCAGGGTGGTTGAAGCCAGCCATGAGGACCAGGGCTTTTGAATGTGAGGCTGCTCCTATCTGTCTGTAGAGGGCCTCACCCGCTCAGTCTTCCTGGTTGGGTGGCCTGTAGCAGACCCCTGCTATAACATCACGTGTCCCTGCCCTCCCTTTAATCCTGACCCATAAACTCTCAGTCAGATCCTCACCCATCCCCAGGCGGAGCTCCATGCACTCCAGCTGGTCATTGACATAGAGGGCGACACCCCTCCTTGTCTCCCCTGCCTCTCCTTCCTAAAGAGCCTGTATCCTTCCGTTCCAACACTCTAGTCATAGTAGCCATCCCACTATGTCTCCGTGATACTACGACTGTAGCCCTGCAGGCATGCACATGTCTCTAACTCCTCGTTTATTCCCCATGCTATGTGCATTTGCATAGAGGCATTCAAGTTGCGCCCCTGATGAAGCTGACTTACTGGCTGGAGTGGCTGGAATTTCTTTGTGCTCTTCTTCAGGTGCTCTCCTGCTGACGTGTGGTCCAGGCTCTGGGCATCTATTGCTGGCACTGGCATCAAACTGGTAGGACCAGGATGGATTGAGTTTCTCCTCCCCCGGCAACTTTAGTTTAAAGACCTCTTCACCAGCTTGGCAAGCCTATGACCTAAGATGCTCTTCCCCTTCTCTGACAGATGGACCCCATAAGCCCCCAGTGGACCAGGTTTCTCAAAGTGAGTCCCATGGTCTAAGTAGGCAAACCCCTGGCTGTGGCACCAGTCCTGTAACCATTTGTTGATTCGCCAGATTTGACTGGCTCTTTCAAACCCCTTCCCTTTGACTGGGTGGATTGATGAAAAAACTACCTCCAGAGTCCCTTACCGCCACTCCCAGGGCTCTGTAATCCTTGATACTCCTCAGACTGCTCCTGGCTGTATTACTGGTGCCCATGTGAAACAACAGCAGTGGATAATAGTCAGTGGACTGTACGAGGTTTGGTAGTCTCTCGGTGACATCCCTGATCAACATCGTCCACTTGGAGTCAGTTTCAGAGAGAACATACATTATGCAAAAATTGATTGTTGATTTTTATGATTTGCCTTTGTAAACCTTGAAGTCACTAGAATAGTTTTCTCCTCAAAAGATTTTTACTTTACAAATTACTATTTATTATTTATACTGCAGCCATGTCAGCATTCCAAACATGCCAAAGCTCTGTCCTGCAAGCCATGGGTGCGAGTCTACAAAAAACATTCTTTGCTTGGAAGCATTTAACAGATAGATATTCTATGCAGTTTAAATAGGATATGACAAAGAACACTGATGAACCTTAAGGATAAAGAGCAATAGAGAAAGAAGGATGAAGTCAAGAGAAGTACTTGTATTGCTTCCACTGGCTTCCTAAGTAACCTAGCCTGCATTCCTTTGCTTCCCACTTACATCAGATTTATCTTTCTGTTGACATACTGATGGGTCAAACTGTTATAATTTCAATTTTAAGCACAATTATAACAATTATATTCTTATAATTTATTTCTAATTCTGGATCCTTTTACTTTTAAACTAATGCTGAACTTCTGACCTAGTTTTCTTGTACTCCTAAAAAAATCAAGTGGTAGTGAGTGTTTGAACCACACGCATGTGCATATGTGTCAGATTGGCAAGGAGCATATTTTCTTAAATACATCTAGTACACAATAAGAACATACTGCTTTGTTAGGGACTACATTTTCCAGAGATTATCAAATCTTGTCTAACTGATCCTATCCGAAGGAGTCCATTTGGACAGTATTTTGTTTGTTTTCTTTTGTTATTTACTCTTCCCCCCATTGACTATTAGCACTTCTTTTATGGAAGTTAAACAGTTGGGAGTAGTCTTGTGAGAAAGGAATGCTTGCGTCTAAAGCACCATTAAAGCATCATTGACGACACTATGGAAGCAGGAAGACAACTTGTAAAGCGAGCAGCTGTGTGTTGCTTAGTTTCTTGCTGGGGTTAAACCATGACAATTAGTCAGAAAGAGGAATTTGCACTGTTGTGACAGACTGAAAGAGTTAATGTCTCAAACATTGTGGTGGGGCAAGTTCTGCCTAACGACGAACTCCGCATAACAATGAACCCTGCTTAGCAAGGAACCACAGGTGAAAAGAAGCCGATCAGCACAGGACATCACCAAGTGGATGGGGAGGACGGGCCGGAGGGTGCACAGTTCTGATATGTTGAGCGGGGCAGCTCACCATGCATGGCCAAAGATCAAACAGTGGTCATGTCTGCAGGGAAGGAGAAGTTACTCCCTAAACGAGCCCCAAGCCCACCGACCCATCTCCTGAAGGTTCTGAAAGCACAAACCGCGCATGACACCTAATTAGCTGAATGAGTTCGAGTGCCCACCCGAAGGAGGGGCAAGGATGCTGAAAGGACACGAACTGAAGCCCCACCTGCGTGCACCCACCGGAACTGGACCCCTCGACTGACTGGACCATCGCTGGACCCAGGACCGGTGACATCTTTCTCTTTTTCTCTCTCTCTCTTTCCAAAATCCCTACACTTCATCCCTTTAGACATAAACCGTTGACCAAGTCTGGGACTAGGAGTGGATCCAGCCACCCCTGGGCTCTTCTTTGCAAGGGAGTCTAGAAAGCAAGGGGTCTGCTCTGAACCTCGTGACTCGACGGGAGGACTCTCCTTACTGTATTCCCTGAACTGATTCCCAAATAAGCAAGGCCTGTAGTATATATTTGGTGATGTATGGTTAGCACATTACACAGTTTACTGACATAGTTTCATGCCAGTTTTTGTTGCGAGCATACCAGGTTTTGTTGCAAGCATGCCAATTCCTGTTGTGAGCAAATAAAAGTTGAGTTTTGTGAGTGAAAAGATCCCTGGTGTCTTTTCACCTTAATCCTGACCTGGGAATCAGCAAACCTGAGTCATCGTCCTGAGAAATTGGGACGTGACAACTGTAAAATTACATTTAAACAGAGGGAGTTCCAAGAGAGAAATACAGGCACTGGTATCTCCTCAAAGTCAATTGGCTATAAAAGCCAGTTAAATTCTTACCAATTCTACCATCTTGGTGAACTAGGGTATTCTGAATTAGAACTGAAAAAATGGGTAATGAAAAAGTAATATTCTGTAGTGTTTACCTCTTTGCCCACCCCCCATGTTTGCATTGCATTGCTTCTTTAATAAAAATGACAACATGCTCTAAACTTTTTCTCCCTTTTCCTCTCAAATCAGGGAATATGAGTCAGGCAGTCTATTATAGAGTGTCTGGTAATCACCCCCTGAGATAGCATATCTCAATGCAGGAAAAAAAGGTTGCCTGTGGCTACATGTCATATGGTTTTAGGTTTCTCTTTGAACCAGAGCATTATTTCCCATTGTTACAACTGTGCTGATGCATATGTAGCTGTATATACTAAGCTGTGAATGACAGCAGAGTTTCCCAACAGAGATAACCATCATTAACTTGAAGCATTTCTAAAAACATGGCAAGTCTATAGAACACTCATTTTTTCTTTAATACTCCTTCTATTTTGAAATACAAAACATACCTTTGATAATGTTAATTTTCATTCAGAAAGAGTGAACAGCTGTCATAATCTGCTGATCTCCCCTCCTGTATCCTAAGTCAGGAAAAATACTTCAGTTCAAGTAGTAAAGAATAGAAGCGTAAGCCCTTATGTTTGACAAAATTATTTCTTATCTTAAGGGAAACTGGTATAGATGATGCTGTTTCAGCCTCTTGCAACAGTAACTTGAAGCCTTGGAAATGCACATTGTCTTTGATAGAGAAAAGAGGCTCAAAACCAAACTCTTCCAAACTGAGGTGTGCTTCTGGATGACACCAAAAGGCAGCCAGCAATTTGGGTCCTCCTTGCTTCTGGGAACCAGCATGGTTTCCAACTACAGTTATTCATATAATGCGAGGCATTGTATGAGTAAAATGTCATTCCAAGAATGGGAACAAGTGTGGCCAGTTTATATGCCAAAAGCTTCAATGCAGTGGAAGTTACTGGGTTTACCATCAAAATACTCCTTGCTTACAGTGTCCATCTCTGATGTCTGTTTCTTTTCACTTTGTACATTTTAGCCATTGATTAAACTTGGAAAGTACAATTTTAGTAGGCATTTCTAAAAGAATGAATTCTGTCACTTTTACATTGACTCATATGTCTGGCATTGGGACAATATGTAGCATTGTTTTTCAATGTGAGTAAGGGAGAAGATAAAAAATTACTGGTCCAGAGGCTCTTTCTGTAGAGCACAGATATATTTTCCCCCACTTTCAAGAAAAGGTGACGCTAAATAAAGAGGTTGCTTTGCAACTGTGCAATACAAGCTTTTCTGTATCTGGGGAGTGCATCGTATCTTGAAATAATAGGTTGCTGTGTTCTGTAGGAAAACAGTGGACTGCCAGTATAAAACGTAAATTTCAGAGACAACCACAAGTCTGACACTTGGGACTTCTGTCCTAAACACCCTCATGTGAACTGTACACAGACTGCAGTCATTAGACATGTGATTACTTGAGCTGCATTGCTGCTGGAGGTGGGAAAACGCTCAAGCTGGCTTTTCATGGTCCCTTTAAGCGGACCTAGGTGATAGTTACCACCAAAAGAGGTCATTACATTGTGTCCCTGCAAACACACAACTACTTGAGCTGTGTATTCCTCCTGTTTCTTTTCTGCATGAGTGAGCTGCATGAGGGAGCTGTTCTTGTCAAGAAGATATACCTGGGAAGATCACTCTAGCGCCTCCCTCCTTTGCTCTTGGCCATTTTGTCCCATCTTTCTCCCCTGGTGCTCATCTGGGACTTTGCTCAGTCAGTTTACCTCATTAATCAACAGAAGGTAACTTCTGATACTTTTACTTTCATTATTTTCTCAGGTTTTAGGAAGTTGGATCAGCTCATGGAAGGTCACTGGCAGAGAGCACTGGAACTGGCACAGGTGAGAGTAATGGGAAGCTGGAGTTCCCCTATGGTGAACCACTGTCTTCACTGCTGTTTCTTAAAGTCCAGCTGTGAATCCTCCAACTCCCACTGGAGCTCCGGTATTTTTAGAGCCTTATGAAAGGCACAAGCCTTCTGAAGCTTAGTTATTTAAGCAGGAGGTGTAAGCAAGCATATTTACTCATCATGATAGTTCATTTGCACTGAGTTCTACAAAGTTGTTTCTACAGACAGTATAAACCATGACAGAACACCAAGGCCCCTCTCTGGCTTACCTTGTCCAATGGTTCAGCTAAAGTGAAATTCACATCAACATCAAGATGCCTTAATTAACAAATATATTTGGTGTCTGAATGTGAGCAAGATGTTCATGCTCACATTCTGGTCTGAAGAGTGGAGAGCCCTAATCAGCGCACCTAAAGCAGACACCTATATCTGGTCAGCTAAGTGGCTCTTTAGACTATTAACTATAACGGTAACTTAGACCCACCTGACACAAAGATGTTTACATTCCTGGAGCTGTTTTCTTCCACTGGGGATCAATTCAACTGCCAAAACTTGGGCATCTACCATCATTCAGGCCTTTAGGTAAGACAGAATCTACAGAAGACCTATGCTGTTCTGGACCAGCACCTGGAAGCCCGATTACATACCTTAAATGGCACTTGGTGTCCGTGTAGAGGAACGGATCACACCCTGATTCCCCTGGGAGGAAAGAGTTTACCCTTGTCTAGCTGGATTCCTGCAACAGCTCCCTACCTACCTCTAGAGGGAGAAGAGAGGCAGTAGTACATTACCAAGTTACACACTGGGAGACCTTCAAGAAACGGCATTTTCCACAGAGACAGATTATCTGACATTTCTGAGGTCATATACTGCTAGGTTTTAACTCTCACTACAAGCGACTATCGAGGTTTGTCAGAATACCTGATTTGTGGATTTAAGTGTAGGTGTAAATCTTGAACTAGTGTAGCTTAATTATTTGCAAACACAGGCTGTTGCAGCCAAAGGTAAACTGGTCTGCTAAATTGGTAACACATGTCTTGGCCAGTTCTGGGTACAGAATGTCCTATCTCCACCTATAAATTTAGGTCCGTGCTTCTATTTTTAACTATACACATATCAATCAGTGAAAACACTGATCTCATTAAGCATTGCTTCTATTCTAAGGAAAGCTGCATTCTACTTTATTCAGTGAGAAATACTTGATTTCTCCTAATAAAATTGCTATTTTCCATTAAAAAACTTATCTCCAATAAAACACATTGTATCAGGACAGATCAAAGACAATACATTTATTAAACTTTGAGAAAAACAAACAAAACACTGACATAAGGAAAGTTAAATAGAAACTGAATGACATCTTCTGACCGGCGTATAACACTTGTGTGACCAGTAAAGTACCAAAATGACATTCTGAGTTTGATTGAGGTATTTAACTATTTTTGGCAATAGAAACAGAGTAAGAAACTTCTTCCAAACACACACATAGGCATTACTTGCATTAGTGTCTATCATCTATGAAATTTTATATGAAACTAAATAATGTAGCTGTTAGAAAAATATAGCAGCAAATTAGCAGAATATCTAATGCACATTTACCATAAAGTACGTGCTAAACTTAAAAATCCCACCCAATAGTTGGGCCCAGTCCTGTAGCCCTTGGTCACAAACAGAGCATCAGTGAGTTCAGTGGGAGACATCATAAGCAAGACCTGCATTCGCTGCACTTCATACACTTCTGTTCAGGTCACAGAAAATGAATAAACCTCCCTATCTGCTTTCTAAGAAGAACCCTGCTATGATGAAACCATGACCTAGGAAGCTAACTTCTGAAGCAATAATAGTTCATTGCACAGCTCCATCAAGTTCTTAATAACGTAAGAACAAAGAGCGCTTTCCCACTGAGTTTCAGGTTTTTCTCCTTTCCTCCTGAAAGTCTGCCTAATGCAGTCAGAGGAGATGCTGTTAGGCTGCAAAACCAAAAACCACTTTTGAACAATACTGTATTAATTCCCTTGTTCCACTGAAGTCTTTTAATCTTAATATATCTTTAAAAATGAACTGCTGGCTAACTCCTGAAGTCCTGATTTTATTTTTTTAATCAAGACTTTATGTGGTGCAAACTAGTAAGTGTAGTGATACCTTTGGCTGTAGGAGGGCTTCAGAAGCTGGTCAAATGTGAAGAGATTATGCTGCTAAGTCACCAGACCTTATCCATGTGTTCTCAAAAATTTTCATTGAAAGTATAGTTGCATACTTTTAATACTGTGGTCAACAAAATTTTGCTCATAAAAAAGTATATTATTAGCATTAACGACAATCTGATGAAGAACAGAATAATTTGCCCAAATATGTTGTATATTTTATATATTTTAAAGTTTTCTACAAAACTTTAAACTGAATGTGTATTTCTGTATTAGTTACCATAAGAAAGTAATAGAATCAGTTACTTTAATTTTCTACAATATTTTAAAATTTCTCTACAGGTTTCTTTGGAGGTATAAAATGGCTTTGTAAAAATCTTTTTTTTCTTTTTGCTGCAAACAAAAGTCTTATAAAACAGAAAACTCCTTCTTAAGATTGCAGCAATTACATTCCTTAGATGGGTCATCATAATTGAACTACAGTGTGTAGTGTAATAGAAAACGTTTATGTTTATGACTAAAATATTAAAATATATTTTATTAGTTTATATAAATCAAAATAGATGTGTTATTTATTCAAGCTACTGTTGTTTTTTCACGTGTATGTTGAGTTCCCAATTATTGATATAAAGATATCTGCCAACAGCACGGTTTTTACTAAATTCTTAGACTTTAAACCACCTGATTTTTAGCTTTATCAAAATGCAAGATTTACTACATTAAACATAGTAATTTCAATGTTTAGTATCACAAAAATCAACACCCACAAGAACAATACAGTCACTGCTAGTAAAACAGTCTCAAGACAAATTCATAGATATTTACAGAACACAATAGGAATATTTTGATGAATATTTTATGTTGCAACATTTCAGATAAAATTATAAGAACCACGAGAAACTTTTAGACTTCATTTTGGTTTCAGCATACAAGCCCAAGCTGACTCTGCTGTGAAATACTGCACACATCTAGTCAACGAAGATCTATGGCATGATTTTGTTCAGCTGGTCTGTGCTCACATAGCCACAAGACATGTTGAACTCCTTGTCTGGCACAGGCAGTGCAGTTGCATCAAGCACAAGGCCTTGTGGAGAGTGAACGATATGAATAGACGTATAGTCTGGGACAGGCATCTCTGAACTTGGGGTTTCTGCTGTTGAAGCTCCAAGATTGACAGCGGTAGTGGTAAGGCTTTCTGTGGTGAAGTAAGCATCCTCGTTACAGCTTTGCTCCTGAACACGTGGCTCATCCTCTTCGTGGGAAGTCACAGCAATACATTTTTTCACATCTGCCTCACAGAAGTAGGCGTTGTCCATGGTGAAGTTTTGTTCCATGCAGCCTTCAAACTGTGTTCTCCCCACCTTGGATTTCTGCCCTGGTGAAAGTACAACACTGCCTGCTGGAGTAATATCACTCACTTGCGCGTAGAAGTCAGCATTTGTCAATGAATTCTGGTTACTTAGCTGGGTATGGACCGATGGGCTAGCTGAGTCAATGCTGTCTGCAAAAGGTGGCCATGGCTGCCTATTTTCAGACTGAGTACTCATATGCGGATGTCGGGTGTCTGTGTCGGCAAGGCTTGGAAGTGACTCATCATTATCTTTTCTATCAAGGCACAAGAGATCCTCTTCTTTTTCAGTTACCTTTTTGAACTGATCAATATCAGAGATGGCATCACATGTGTCGCTTGCACTGAAGTCTGTCTCTGGAATATCTGGTTCACAACAACTGGCTCGTCCAGAATCATCATCCTTTGCTCCCAAGCAACTGTGTGATTTCAGATGATCTTCACTCAGGAGCCTGTCGGTATCCGAAACTCTATTCTTTTCATCAGGGTCTTCTATGTCCAACTCAATAAATTCAACCCACAAGTCGTCATCATATAGCTGTGTCTTGTAGTTGTCATGGCTGGCTAAGATGGAATTCACTTCATCTAGCTTTCCTTTCTACAAAGCAACAAAAAATTAATGTTATAAAGGAAATAATAAAAATGCTTGTGCTTTTTATGATGTTAACTTAAGGAAAGGTAACTGTAGCTGATGTAATAATTACAAGGAGGTTTTTTATTATTTTATGAAAACTAATTCTGTGGCAACTCCCCCTATGTCATAATTTTTTCCTAGAAAATTCTTCTGCCTGGGACAACAATTGTCACCTGCTACTACTACAATGATTCCCACAGTATATTTAGAGCACAATATTACCTTCAAGAGATCTGGGTCAATCCCTTTAATCTTTGGAACTGGCACAGGAGGAAAAATAAGCATTTTTAACCTGGAAAAAATAAATGATGGCATTTAATTGACAGTGGTCCTTTTTGAGGAAGTTAGAAAGAAGTGAGCCTTGCATTGCATTTATACTTAATTACTTTAAAACTGAAATGTTTGAAGATTCAATTTCAAATAGTTCTAAGGAGAAGAATGATTATTTTCTCTCACTGCAAGTAAGACCCCAAGTTTTCTGCAACCTTCCTTGTTGAAATCACGTACATTTATTTGGGAATCCATTTTGGAGTCTGGTCTTTGAGAATTTAATGCTCTATAGAAAGAGAGTAAATTCCTAGAGCTCTGTCAATAATTTCCCTTTTTATATAATTTCCAAAGGAACCCGATACAAGCCTTAGTGTGCAGAGTGACTTTACCAAAATTTATTTTTCAGGGACACAGCAGTCTTGCATAAGCCCAATAAATTTAAATAGGGGAATAGAAAAAGGGAGTTCGTGAAAAGACTTAATTACTTTAGAACTAATAAATAAACCAGAAACACAACTGCAAAAACTTAGGCTAGTATTTTGCCATCTCTATGACACTTCTGTTTCTGAATTATTCATGTAACAAGTAATATATAATAATGACAGGGTTTTGCCCTTGCAGAGAAAGGACTAGTAACTTGCTTATGCATGTTCATACTGTGGAAATACATATTATTCTAATCCTTCATAAAGTGAATTTCTAATTCTTTGAGGGGACAAAAAACCCCCAACCCCAAACCAAAAAAACAAATAGAAGGATGATTTTCTATTAATAATCCAACAATAGCAGGTCAGGCCTATCTCCTCCATTTTACCTCCCTGCTTCTTTTGCAAACAGATAAACTGTAGTTCTCAAAAGGAAAATTCAACATTCTCTTCATACTGGGTTACTTGCCTATTTTAGAAAGTAAGCTGTGGGAATGGTAGATCCAAATCCAAATACTAGTTTTGCTGCATTGTTAGTTACCTTGGTGAGGTCCAGAGAGGATCAGAGGAGTCTTAAGGAGTGCTAGAGAGAAATTTAGGCACCTTTTGCTTAACTACAGAAGGCCCAAATTCCCCAGCTGTTTTTGTTTTTGGCAGACCCTCAAAGTTCTGCCCAGCAAGCCTCAATGAGAGCCAGAAATCTAGTTATTTCCCACGTAATCCCTAGAGGGGCTGTGTTAGCTGTGCACTGGCTGGGCTCTCAGGGTACCAGTTTAAGACTTGCATGTACAGTTGAATCCACAAATCAGCTATTCTGACAGGATCGGGCACTGCTTCTAATGAAATGGACAAAAGATTTTACCGCTCACTACTTGAAGAAATCATTCAGGAGGGAGAACTACACTCTGCTCCTCTCTTAGCCTTGCATAATTCAAGCCTGCATCTCTCAGCTCTAAACCAGTATGGCCCAACCCTATGGCATCTGTCCTAGGGAGCCTGGTTCAGATCTTGTGAGGTCAGAATTGGGGAAAAGGTGAGCTGGTACCTTTTCAGATACAGGAGGAAACTGAGCCTGGATATTTTGCATTATGGGAAATCTATGCAGCCTGCTCTTCTGCAGAATGCACTGCCACTCCCACCACCACGTGCACCAGTTTGAAGGAAAGGGTGGAGGCCCACAGGTCCAGGAAAACTTTCCAGATGAAGGGTCCTCACTGGAGAAAGGCCTCCTCCAGCAGTCAGGATTAGCATTACTGATCAGAGACTTGCTTTAGCCCTCAGGATCTTCTGTGACCAAGCCACTCCTTGCTCAGTGTGCTGACCTTAGTGAGGTCCTGGTCCCACATGTGAGTTGTTCTTGCCCCATTCTGACACATCAAGCTTTTGTTGTGCATTGTATCAGAAGCCTTCGTCTTAACTCTGGGACCAGGATGCTATTGCAGGGAGTGGCTTCCTGAAATTAAGCTCTGCCAAATCATAGTGCTGCTTGCCTAAATTATTTTTTTAGAGCTCCTCCAACTGCGCCATACTGTTTTCATTTCAATGACTTGTCCTTATGCTGGTATGTGCAAAACACCTCAGTGTTAATTTTCAAAGTGTATATACAAGACCACTGACGACATGGATGTGTGCACTGGGACTTGACCATGGTGTTGCTCCATAGTCTAGGACAGTACTGGTATGACATACAAGCTGAACCTATCCCTGAACACACATATTAGGGGATGAATTAACTTTGAGACCATTTTGTAATTTTTACATATGTGTCATTGTTGCATTTTTATAAATGACAGAATTTTATAATTTTTATAAATGACACAATCCTGTGCTTTTTTTATTTTATTCCTGTTATTTACAGGAGCTGCAGTCTATCCACAGAGACCAGATACTCCCCTATGACTCAAGCTCTTTCCCTTGGCTTGACAAAGAAATAGTCAAGAGATTAGTCGAATAGTCTAAGAACAAACCCAAATATATAGACATAAGTTTGTGTGAAACTTTTGATAGTATTTGGGTAAAACTAGTATTTACAAAATTTGAATGGACTAAAAAAACAATCGCCTTCAAAGCCTAAGTAAATTAACTATGCAAATACTGTAGAATAAAATGTTCTGCAATCCAAAAGGAAGAGGAGCTGTCAACATAATCAGATTCCCACTGCTGAAGGCCCAGTACGTGCATATGCCAGCGTCCATAGCTTGCAAGAATGAACAACAATACTCAAAATAGTTTCTAGTCCCCAAGGTTTGAAAAAATTGAAGCACCCTATTTTTTAAGCTACAAGTACATAAAATCTGACAAATAAAAACTCTCTACCTTGGTTGTTTAGACAGCAGGATTAAGATCACTGTTACAGCCAGCCCACATGCTCCGAAGACAACAACTAAGAACCATGGAAACTCAATTTCTGAACAACAGAACAAAAACATGTTAGCAGGAATCTGCATCTCTGTTGCATCTTTAATTTAAATCTTCTCTTCCACCGCCTGAGGATTCCAAAGTGGTAAAAACTGATAGGGGAATTTTTGGCTACTTAAATGAAAGTTCTGCATTAAGCAGAAATAAAAATACGCTTTGGTCTCAATAGTTTCCATACGGCATTTGTGAGTCCACTGAGGCTCCCTGCAGAAACAGACTGATTTTTTACATATAAACAAGATCTTAGTACAGACAATATATGTAGCAAAACCAGCCACGAGGAACATTCTGTCTGCCTGGAACATGGTACCAGTAGTCCTGATGGCATATAATGCCTCAGACTGTGTTACTGCTTCTTTGCCCAAACTGGGAGAACATTATTAATAGCATACTAAATAATAGGCAAACTATTCTTCTCTTACAGAAACTAAAATATGGTGGTGTCAAAAAGCATGCTACTCCTCTTTCTAAAGGCTAAATATTAATTATGTTGTGAACCATCAACTGAAAAAAAAATTTCTCCCTTTTATTTACCTTGCAGCTGGCTACAAAGAATTTAGGTCACTGAGAAATGCAATTTGGTAGGAATGAAGAACAATGCTGATAAATGAAATATATTATTTTTTAAATACTGGCAATTCCTTGATACTTAAGCTGACACTGTAGAATACAAAGTATAGAGAAATTTATTCTGGCTGTAGTCTAAGAGTCTTCTGATTTGTTCCCAATTTTAAGTTTTCCATACAAACTTCACTCATTTTTAGGCCAAGGAATACTGGACAGAAAGCTTTAGAATTCTATACATGAATACCCATACATAAATAGATGTCCTTTGGGGGCTGGGGGGACGGAACTCAGATACCAGTTTTAGTCCTGTGCTCCCAGCTTAGATTTTGACTGGACATGTTTTCAGGCATGAGTAAAGTCCTATCTGGATATGTCTGTGTTAGACAGGTCCCTATTTTAATGGAGAACCAGTGACTCCTTGTTGAGTCAGTGAGACCTGTGAATGTCCAGCTGCTTCAAAAAGTTAGAATATTGCATTTGAATTTAACTACTTTAAATTTTTAATAAAAGGAAAAATTAAATTTTAATTCTGTGCTCTTAAAGGTGATAGGCAAAACAAGCAAGAATAAATTCTCAAACCAATCACTGCTGCTGTGTGAGATGTATCAAGACTGCAGAATCTGGGTTGTAGTAAGTGAAGAAAACTGTGCTTGTAGGATGGCCTTGGATTTTCATAGTATTTTAATTTTGTTCATATGAAAACCTTGACAAATTAATGCAGCTGGCATTAATAAAATAATGCCTCATGTCCAGAACATTAGCTGTTCATATAAATTAGGAATGAAAACTAGTAATATGGAGAGTTAAAAAGGGGAATCTAGCATGATTTTGAAAGAAAGTGTTATGGATGGTTTTATTTAACATGTTCACTAACACCCTGGAAAATGAAGTGAAGCAGCTTATTAAAATAATTTGCTGAAGAGCACATATTTGAAGAGTTAGTTTATTATCTCAGACCTGAGAATGCTTTAAGAAAAGTCACTGTCTCATTCTTTTAATAGAAAAAATGTGGTGCTCAATTGCTGTTTTCTCTTGTTTTTAATAGCACTTCAAAAGCAAGACAGAAGCAAGAATCAGAAAAACACTCACTGTCCTTGACAGTATCAGGCAGATCAGAAAAGCACATCATTCTGATAACAAACTTAGCCAGCAGAATAAGACGTTAACAGAAGTGACAATTCTTCTCTTCACTACTGGAGTGTTCATTTTAGACGAAGTATGAGATTTAACTGTATTTTAGGCTCTATAAGATGTGCAACAGCAGTTATTATTTCTGATTCTTAAAGCTATCTGTATTTTTGCTCTGTGATGAGCTGTGAATCAGTCTTGCTGAGTTAACTTCTGAACTTGTATATGGAACTTGTACGTTCTCAAGCTCACCAAATGATCTTCCGCTAATAGGCTGAATTATCGTTCTATTCAAGCATACAACATCAACAGTAAGGAGAAAAAAACCCAAAACACTACCACTGAGAAGACAGAAAGACAGCATGGTTATAAAATCACTTTGCTGCACTTCGCTTATTTACCTTCAGCACAATGAACAAACTCAACGCCTGTTTGAGAAAAAGATACATAAAGGATTTCACTGAACTCCCCAAATTTTTCAGAGGTACGTTGTCTTGATCGTACTCGTATCTCATAATCTCTTCCCATCTTCAGAGAGTACAGTGGAACCATTGTTGAGAGCCTGGGTTCTAACTGTAAAGACAGAAGGACTGTGATTTATTTGTTTGAGTTGTACTGGTAATTTTACACTGCTTCTTGATATAAGAAATAAACATTCAAAGGTGGTTTTGCTACTTGGAACTGTAAGGATACCATGAGAAGAGTTCAGAGAAAATTCACACCATTTACTTTTGACTTACTAGCCATCAGGCTTTGCTGTGATTCAGGGGACCAAAAGCAGAGAATACAAACTCTCTGTAAATACAGCCAGTGAAGAAAGGCAGCTGCCCCCAGTTACAGGCCATAAGTAGGTGGTGTGAACATCTTCCACTGGTCTTACCAAGTTGTAAATCCTTTTTACTGTTATAACACAACATCATTGACCTCATAATGCCAAAACCCTTGTTAAAATAATACAGTAGTCTTAAAGCTAGTACAATCTCCACAACAGAATTAATTTTAAGAAGAAAAATTATTTAAAGGCCTTCTAACCAGTTGTATTGCATCTTACAAACACATTTATTTGGGGAACACTGCATAGCTCCCAAGATCTTCAACTATATATAAAACATGGTAATGGAGACTCTGTGAGAGCTGGCATCAGATTATCGGTTTTGAGACTTCTATGTTAAGTATTAACTGCAACATACTTAGATACTGCTGCATATCAAACTGTAGGAAGTCACACTAGAGGTCTTAATATGTGAAATCTCTCCTATTACTCCTCTAAGAATATGTATTTTAGCTCCAACAGCCCAACAAAAGTATATAAAAATAAGAAAATGTGCTCAAAATAGAAATCCACATGGCAGATGTTATATTCTACTTTTACTTCAGAAGCAAGGATGACACTGGCAAAACTCATCATGGGCTAAGAATTAAACCACCTGGAAAACAGCTGCCATGGGGGGTTTGAAGGAAGCTTCATCAATACAATCCTATAATCACTGTAGCTGCATAATCTAAACTTGAGACACATTCTGTTGGTTGCTACCATCTGTGGAGTTCTCTGATCCCTGGTGGCTCCAGACTCAAGTGTTCTGAAAACCAAACCAGTCAAGATTTTGGAGGAGGCAGTGATCCCAGACAGTCTGCTTCTCTCTGCTAGTGGTTGAGCACAAGATTGTGGAGAACCATTGCTCTACACCACAAAGGTTTTTAACATCTGAAGACTATCCAGTTGGAAAGTGTTGGGAAGGGAATACAATATAGACTTATTTCATGCTATGAAGCCACAAAGAAATAGTACACTAAAGTTTTACAGCTAGTGGGTTTTTTTTCTTGTTTTTTTTTTTTTTTCTTTTTTTTCTGAGACAATTAGTGGAGATTCTTAGGGATGCTGGACCACACAAAATTTTATGTACCCCAAATAAGAGTGGCATTTGGAAAAAGCGGTATGCAGGCTAAATCAGACCCCTGAAAAGTATGAGGTAAAATTACTGTATCTGTGTACCTGAAATTGCAAGAGATGCTAAAGAGCAGATAATTGATTAATGGGCAAGATGTCTCTAGTCTACCAATGAACTAACAAAACTTTACATAAGACACCTGTGTCGAATAAGATATATAGACTGGGGAAGGTTCAGCACGATCTGAGTAGATGAATAGCATTTGTCATATGGATTCAATCAATTAAAAGCCATATGAGAGAGACATAATTAAAGATAACTAATAAAAATGCATGACAGCATATAGCAAGCTCATTTGAAGTATGTGAAGGGGAGCTTGGAACCAGACCACAGGGTTGCTGGACTTAACTGCATGCTGTTCAGTCAGTGTACCACACAGGGTGATGCTTGTGATTGCCACACTAAAGAAACGTGCGACAAACCTGCTGTCATGCTGAGCTGTGTCATTGTGCTGCCTGCATAGGTCTGGCCCTGCAAGAGGGGACTGACACAGACTGCAGAGCGACTGTTTGTCACTGGTCAGCTGGAGCCCCTGGGACACTGAGAGTGCCCACTGGGATGGGGGCACCAGCGGCAGAGGCTGGCCCAGGCACGACAGGCAACACAGCAATCAAGGCAACGGCTTTCACCAACTTTAACAGTACAGTGGTGAAAACTAGGAGACGGACAGTACCAGGGAAAGGTTCAGAAGTACCCTGGGTAGGCATAGCACAGGGCTGGGCGCCCATACAGCACATGGAGATATTAGGCTGCATATCCAATGCAGTGCAGGGAGATGAGTTTCACCCCCCTCAAACTAGTAAGCCCTGTATCTCAGCCCCAGTGCGGTACGGACACAGTGCTGTGTGGTGTTCAGCTCTGGAGTTGGTCCTCCATGCTTCCCTGCCCTAAGCACACTTCACTGCAGTGTGAAATGGCCTTTTTCCAGCCAAAAATTCAACAAGATAATGAAAGCCAGCAGAGTCCTCCCTGGTCTGGCCCTCTTCACTGAAGACTGAGCTGTGACCTCCAATTTCATCCCATATTAGGTGGATCTGGGCCTGGGTTGTTTGGGTTTTTTTTAATAAGTCAAAAGATCAGGCCAATCTAAAATATAATTAATAATGAAGGAAAATTAGACTTTTGAGATTCCCTATCACACATACACTTTTAGGCACTTCATAGACAGTCACTTCACTATGAAGTCATCATTCTTCACTATTGCTCAGACAATGTGTGTTTGCTCACCTTGTTTGAAAAAAATAGCAGCCTCACAGCGTCTGTATCGCTATTGCTAGTCATGACTAGTAAACTTGGACAGACATAAGAGGGGATAGAATTTTAGTATAGCGAATATAATGGGCAACACTTCAAGGTAAGAGGGTAGAATTTTAAAAAGATACCCACCGAGGAGCTAATAACAAAAATGAAATTTTTTCAGACTCAGACAGACTACATTTGGCTCTGTCTCATGAACACTTGCTATATGAGGGTGGGGATTTTATTGTTTCTATGAAGTTTCTCAGAAAATAATTTTGATCCTCTTATCGCTATAACTTGCTGTTATAATACTTTACTAGTTAATGTTTTAGTCCTCTTTCAATTCCTAAGATACCTATTTTCAATTAGTAAACGAATTGAAAAAAAATGAATACTATACATGAAAATTTGAACAGGTTAATCCCAAAACATCTAAAAAAATTAGAAACAAGTCTCAGTAAGGGGGAGACTTAGTACAATTTAAGTACTATAAATTAATTTTTTAATCATTTTTTTGTATCAGTTATATGTACAAAGCATTATGGTATATTTAAACAGTAAAAATTATCCTTTGTGTAAAAAACTAGCTGTAACAGTGTAACTAGACATTTATCTCTTTATTGCTTCAACACTTATTACAGAAGATATTTGTAGCAAAGAATGCAAAGACTGAAATCATTGCTCCAATGCTGTTACTCAGAGTTTTGCTGTTGTCTTAGGCCAGACCAAGATTTTGTTCACAAATTTCTCTTTTGTGCTCTGATAGTGTCTCATGGAATTATGCCATGTTTGTTCTTTTAAGCTGAAAGGCACCATAACATACAATATATACAGCTGCAGTACAATATAATCTATAGTACTATTTTTCTTGAGGCAAGTATAGTATTCGGCAATTCCTTATCTCTTTTCTCAAACCTTTGCTCTCCTGAGAAGAAGTATTCTCAAGGCATGCTGGAATTATTGATGTTACTGGAGCAAGAACAAAGTTTTGTTACGGTATTTATATCATTGATACCTAAAGGCTTATAAAAAAATAAAAATTGTGCATTTTTAAAGAGGTATCCGTATTGCCACCTGCTTTTGTAAATCCTGTAAGTACTCTGCAGATTTTCAAGTTCTTAAGGACTATTTATTTACTGCCTAAACTTAACTTATTTCGTAGGCTTTAAAATATAGAGGTTGTACAGTAAGTATAGCTTAAACCAGTATATAGAGAAATTCAGACAAGTATTAGGAAAAAGTTAGAGACATTATAGGCCTGTTTGGCTGTAGACTTACTTATAAGGAGTAGAATAAACAGAAAACACTAGCATTGAGAGGGATCATAGGTGAGGAGGGGTCCAAGGTCTTTCACAGATGAAGGCAACCAAACCAGTTTGACTATGTTTCAATTGGTAAATTTGTCTTCTGTAGATTAAGACAATCTTATAACAATATTAGCTGCTTTCCTTCTGTCATTTAATTCAGTTCATATGAATAAGAAAGCAAAGGAAGGGTTCTGCTCTGAAATGATGTTCATATCACATTGAACTAGTATTCAGGAAGACTTCTCCATATGCAAATTTGCCACAACACACTGGAACTTAGCCTATGCATTCAGGTAAGCTGGGAAGACCTTCTTCCCTGTAATAGGAAAACTAATTACATGATAAGTTAAGTGATTTTCAGAAAGAAAACTTGAAAAATTTGGGATATATATGTTTTATATTTTCATGGACTATCCATATAGTCATAAATTTCCCATTGCTGTCTGGTATGAAATCTGTATGTCTTCTCTATGTTGAATTATTTTTATTTGCTTATTTTATCAAATTTTAAATTATCACTCAGCTTTTCTTTCTTTTTTTTAATCTACTGAAATAATAGTTATAAATATTAGAACTTTACAGGTACCCTGAAGAATCTGGACTGACATGGTGACATATTCCAAGCAAAATATTGCTGTTCCAACTTCTGAGCTTTATGAAAACAATAGAGAAATATTTTATCATTGAAAAAACTTGTATATATCTGACTATTGCTATACTTTCTAATCTAACACAGGAATTTCAGGGTTTGTTATTATTATCCTGCATGCCGCCTATATTGACACATAAAGTTACAATACAATGTTTGCTAGAAAACTTCAGAAGAATGTGCGTATATTGTTTAAGACTTAAGGCATCATCTAATAGCAATTACAAACCTGTTGCTTTTCATAGTAGTACAAAAGTGTTATGGACAGAACAAGCCTGCACTGTACTATGACTATTGTATAATTAATATTTGCTTCATACCTCCTTCCATTTTGTCTCATTAACTTCTTTGTACTGCAATTCATACTCCAGGGTAATCCATCCCTTCTGAACATCTGCTGTTGGTGGCGGATCCCATCTTACTTGGATATCCCCATGGATCCCAGTCTGACTAGTATTTAGCAGAGTCCAGTTAAGGTGGACAGGGGGATCAGGTAGTACTGTTTAAACAGAGTATTTGGAATAAAACAGCCAGTTTTCAATGTGAAACGATCATTCTTACTACACACTGTTAAATTATTTCAGGACTAAAAAAGCATATTAACCACATATTTGCTGATTAAAATCTAAACCTGTGAGTCAATGACAAAGTCTCTACAAGTTTGGTAACAAGAAGGGACCCTGTCATTGGCGGTAGATTGCTCTGCATAAATCTCACCTGAGTGAATAATAAAGAAGACTAAAAATGTATTACCTATTACACTACATTTCCCAATATTAGCTTATAAAACACTGAGACATAAACAATTCTCCATCAAAATTTAGATTTAGAGTTCTCACTGGAAATAAAAACAACAACTGGAGTAACACAGAAAGATAAATTAAAAATTTAGTTAATATAAAAGTACATTGAAAAACTGTGGTATCTGAAAAATTAATCTAATTTTGTTCAGCTGAAGAAAAGAGAGCAGTGGCTATTCTGGTCACTTGGAGGAATAAATTAATTGCGTATACATAGAGCATCGCTCTGAACAAGCAATAACAACTGCAAAGTCCCAGACAGTCACAATTCACACTGCAATAAATATAAATTCTAGCTTAGAAATGCTAAACATCCTGATTCTGTAGATTAGTGTTGATTCAGGCGCAAAAACCTGTTTGGTTCCAGAACTTTGCAGAATCAAGATTTTCAGGCTATCCTTGCTCACACTGAACAAAGGGATGTAGCATCCATTAGAAAGCACTCAGGGTGACAGCAAAGGCAAGCTCATGTGCAGACATTTGAGAGACCACTGGTATTCAGAACGAGAAACCATGTATTTGCTTTTATCCTTTTAGCTTTTTCCAATCCAGGCAATATTTTCTGGTGTGGATCACATTACATATGTTACAAAACGAAATCCCTTCCTATGTATCATATTTTTTGGAAACTACCCTTTCTGAGAGGGAAAATTTAAATACAGTATGAATAATATGAAAGCTTATAGCATCACACCTATTGTGATATAAAAATATAGAGGTAAAATGCATAATGGAAGCATACCTATTTCATCAACGCTGAAACATTTTTCGTCAAATACTTCATCTTTATTGGCAAGCTTAACACAATATGGTATCCAAATAGAGGTGTAGGATGTGTTGAAATAACAGCTATTTTCTCCTGCAGTGATATAATCAGGGCATTCTTTCCAGTCTTCATCATTCCTAGAATGACAACAAAAATGCAATACACATGATAGAGATAGTTATGGATCTTAAAAAGTACAAATTATAGATGTTACAAAACACATTGTGGATAAGTCGTAACTTCTATGGAAGTGAGAAAAACATGTCAACATTGATTGTGATTTACAATGAAACCAAACCACTATTCAAGCAACCTGCATAAATGAGTTTAGGTTCTCATATACTGTTAGTGGCATCTCTATGCTTTGGGTGCTGTTTCCAAAAGAACAGTCAGAGAACACATCTTGCTATGCTGGTAGGTGCTAATGACTACCAGCAAGCACAAACTTAGGTAAATTTGATATGCATTTAAGCAACTGTTGTTCAGGCGAAGTTAAATTGCAGTAAGATGCCCATCTATATAATGGGGTCTGAAACAGTGAGAGCCAGTTTTTATGGCACATCAATACTGCACCAGCTGCACAGCCAAGGACAGGGGATTGCGTTGCACTGGGAAGCTGTATTGGGATGTAGGCACTGGAGCATTGATTGCTTACATGGGAAAGTGCCCAAGGCTGGATGCTGCAGGAGACCTGGCCCAAACCAACCCAGAACTGCAGGATGTGAAAGAAGGGAAGAGTGAGTGAGGGCTAAATTCTTTGGGATACAGAACTTCTAAAACACAGGCTTGGAACTACTAGCAAGAAACGTCTTACGTTTTTCCATTCTTTGTTCAAAAATTCATAAATGTTCTTTCTAAATAAAAGAAATGCAGCAGGAAATATCACATTCATTTCATCTCTTAAAAAAGACAAATCAACAGAGTTATAAAGAGTGGCATGAACTCTCAGACTGAGGAACACTGCTACTTGTGCAAGGTCATTTTCATATGGCCAAGGTGAAACTACTCAGCAGGTTCAAAACCAAAGAAGTCTTCAGTTAAAGAAAAATGGGAATAACCAAATTGTTAGAAATAGTCTACAGGAAAAGTGACAGATATTTATTCAGTATTTCTGAAGTCACTTTAGAAAAACAAATCTCATTGTGAACAGATCTGCTGTTGCTGTTCTTTGTCTCGATACTATCTCTTAGCCCAAATACAGACCGAACAGGGATCTTTTAAAAAATTACAGTCTTGGTTTGTCAAAAATACACCATAAATGCCTTTTCTTACTAAAAGGCATTGAAGCTGTACAGAAGGAGGATTAAGCTAAATCAATTATGCCAAGTGCAGCCTTCAATACTGGAGTGGGTGCTTAAGAGTAAAAAGGCAGATGCTACATAAATTGAGTAAGAAGCATTTTTGCCGCTAAGCACTGGTGTCTTGTGCTTAGCTGATGAGACCAGACACTTTTCTAAAGGAAATGCTGTAGGTCTGCCAGAGTAAGGACTTGATAAAGCTGTACGTGGTTAGATACTATGGCTTGTGTTAAGTAGGAGACTGGGCTAGAGTTCAGTCCTGAGCCTTAAATGTTGCTTGCACATTGAAACAGAAATATTTTTAATGTGGATGTTCAATTCACATCTTTTATTTCTAGGACAACAGTGAAATATGTGATCTGCTCAATGTACATGGTACTTTATCTTAAGAGTTGAATTAATTTTTAAAGTTTGTACCCTCATGGTACATGCTACTGACAACTGTCAACTACACATTTATACTTAAATAGTGGTTTTAACTTGTATCCCTGTATTTCTGAGAGGTCTTAGAAGAGTAAATAAGAAAGGCAGACTTGCCATTAGGCTTAAGTTTGCTAAGCAAATGTATCATCACCAGTAGAAAGTGTCTGTAGATCAAAAAGCTTGAAAGTCAGTACATTAGACGGAACAGAAACCGACATCCTCCTACTCCTGTGAACAAAAGGCCTGTTTTCCTTAATAGCCATTACTGGTAATGTCTATAGCCTCTTTCAGGCTAATCATTGTAACAACTTGAAAATTACAAAAGCTGAAGTGGAATGTGAATCAGAATTGAACAGGGCTCAATGAAACGTTATCCGCAGTCTCAGAGGGGCCTTTTCACCTGGATCTGCATTCAGACTTTAATTTAGCAACTGATCAATGGGAGCGTTATAAAACATTAATAAAAATTTGAAAGGGGCTTGTATCCAGACTCCACGTCTTTGCACAGATATAACAAATCTCACAGTTGCATGTTAGATTGATAAGGAATAAACTGAAGTTCCCTATTAAAAACTCCTTTCCCAAGTCATACAGTGTTCAGTTTTGGATTCTGCCACCTGGACCTAAATTTAATAAGCATGTGTTCTTAATTATCTGCCAAGTAATGTTTATCGCTGCAAATTGCTAAGTAATTAACAACAAATTCTGACACTGAAGAATATGCACATAAAACACAGTTTTATGCCCTTAAACACTATGGCTCATATCATAGCAAAAAAATTAACAGCAACGAGCTAAGAGGCATAGCAAAATATATGGCTCCTCTCTCTTTTCCTCTTTCTTTTGTTCTTTTCATTTTATTACCTTTTCATGTACAATAGTTGTATTGTTCCTGGAGCAGTGAGGTTATAAAAATTTCCATCAGTCCAATAACATGAAAATGTCTCCAGTTCAGGTGATCTGCACTTGCTGATTTGTGGCCACTGCAAAAGGTCTGTCAGGAAGAATGGCAGGGGACAGAAGGAGACACTTAAATAAATCCATTTTAACATGCTGTTAAAATGAAACTCAGCATTTTTAATCAATAATTAACTTTTCTTCTAATTCCTTACGTAAAATGAGGCAAGATTTAAATTCTTCTTATGTGCATATATGTAGATGACTACACCTGTAGGAAGTCAGTCAAATTCGAAAGATGGGTCAAGCTCTGTTTTGTGCAGTGTAGAAGTGTTAGTATCACAGCCTGACACAGAGCATGGGGATCTGCCAACCCTATAGCTGTAGTTGAATAGAACAGAATAGACTACTTCAGTTGGAAGGGACCTACAACAGTCATCTAGTCCAACCGCCTGACCGCTTCAGGGCTGCCCAAAAGCTAAAGCATGTTATTAAGGGCATTGTCCAAATGCCTCTTCAACACTGACAGGCTTGGGGCATTGACCACCCCTCTAGGAAGCCTGTTCCAGTGTTTGACCACCCTCTCGGTACAGAAACGCTTCCTAATGTCCAGTCTAAATCTCCCCTGATGCAGCCTTGAACCATTTGCACATGTCCTATCACTGGATACCAGGGAGAAGAGACCAGCACCTCCCTCTCCGCTTGCCCCCTCAGGAAGCTGCAGAGCGCAATGCGGTCGCTCCTCAGCCTCCTCTTCTCCAAACCAGACGAGCCCCAAATCCTTAGCTGCTCCTCACAGGACATTCCTCCAGCCCTCTCACCAGCTTTGTTGCTCTCCTCTGGATGCTTTCAAGGACCTTCACATCCTTCTTAAGTTGTGGGGCCCAGAACTGCGCAGAGCACCCAAGGTGAGGCCCCCACCAATGCTGAATACAGCAGGATAATCACCTCTTTTGACCAGCTGGTGAAACTGTGTTTGATTAGTTCAGTACAGATATAACTGAATTAGCCCTGCACTTGCTTTAAAGAAAGCGCGGCACTGCAGAGCTCGGTATTAGACTAACCACAGCGTAGTATTTACCCAGCTGAGCAGTTTTGCAATGTGTCTGCTCATCAGAGTAGCTACCTTGAACTGAGTTCAGGTTTGTGTATATGACATTGTGTAGATACAACCTTGCTCTGAGAGAGATAAGGACAGCTCTAAGCATGTGCCTGTTCTGCCACATGCCACTTCTATATTCATAATTTCTGTTCTTAGTCAAAACTGAAACAATGTAGGGCCACAAAATGACTGCTACAAATAGTCAGCCTCATCAACCCTTGTGAGAAAAACAAAAAAATTGCAGGTATGACTCACTGCTTTCAAAATAAGTACTTAACTTTTTCCTAATTTTTAAGGGTCTAATGCCAATGTTTCCTATTTGGCATGGAAAGCTTTCCAGAGGGAGGTCACATGCACATGGAAGTGTCTACCTCTCTTCACTGACTGTCTGGGAAATATGATCATTTATTTAAGAAAATTTCTCCATATGGCACTTAAAATGTAGATATTAATCAGGTGTTTATGACTGGTGAAATGATCCCTGGCCAGGGAATGACATGATGCTACTGGACTCTGCATGTGAAGTCCTTTACAAATATTTTTGCGGTATCACAGCTCTGAATATCAGAATTTCAGACTAGATGTAAGGAAGACATTTTTTATGATGAGTGTGGTGAAACACGGGAACAGGTTGCCCAGAGAGGCGGTAGATGCCCCATCCCAGAAAACATTCAAGGCCAGGCTGGACGGGGCTCTGAGCAACCTGATCTAGTTGAAGATGTCCCTGCTCATGGCAGGGGGGGTTGGACTAGATGACCTTTAAAGATCCCTTCCAACCCAAACCATTCTGTGATTCTATGATAATATTTGGTACAAAATAATTACACTCAAAGTTGGAAAAAGTGTTAATGTACAGACACCCACACTCACCAGATGCTTCCTCCTACGCATGAGGATTTTGTAGCCTTGCTGAATGTTGACTCCTTTATTTATGGCTCAGACAGACAGCCACTCAACACCACAGCAATTTGTATTTCTTGGGCTTAATGGTACAAATCGTGTACTTTGTATTATACACTGCTAAGCATCCACATCAGGCAGTAACTAATACATGAATATTATGAATTTCTGTTTTGCTTAGCCCGTATCATTGCCTCATTTCACACTTTGGACCTTAAACAAGGCCTGAACATATGTACGTAAAGAAGAGATCTCATAAATTGGGTGGCTTACGCCACCCTGCCCCCTCCGCTTCCCCCCCGCCTCTCAAGCATTTAGAATTTTTCTTGCCAACCTAAAATAACTGATTTTTGATTGGAAAGATTTAAACAGAAAGTTTTTTTCCTCTTTCTTAGCCAGCATGTTCCATTTCACTGAACTTTAAATAAATTTCTTTTAAAAATTGAAACAAATTTTGAAATGAAGTGTTGCAGCAAATGAAAAAATCACACACTGTTCTTTTTCAGAAAATACTGAAACAAACCATTTTGACTATTGTGCCTGATTTTGTTTGGTATGGTAGTCAATATTTGACAGCTTTGGCCTAAGTCCCAAAACGCTTTTGATTGACCTTGATTTGAGCTTTTACACATTTTTACATCATTCATCAAACAATTTTCACGTGGTAGAAATCTTTGTTAAAAACAGCACATGATCATGAAATAGCAAACTGTCATACATAACACAGATCCAAAATAAAACAGAATAAAAGATTCAAGAACATTATTGTATTTATAACTTTTTAAATGTATGTGTTCCAGCTTTCAAACTTGAACTTTCTTTTCTATTTAATTGAAAATCAAATCAGTTTAAAAAACAAAACAAAGAAAAATAAATGAAATTTTGTGCCTTTACTTCAAAGACATGAGTAAAATTGCCTCCATTGCATAATACCTATAATCAACAAGACACAAGTCTCTCCCTTCTTCTATAAACAGATAGTGTGCAAGGAAGTACATGTTATGGCTTTTCCTGTTTCTATCCTCAGCTACATGCATCAAGAACAACTATAGTTATTTTTACCAAAACAGGTTAAGAATTTGAGAAAATGATATACTGGAAAACCCTCCTAAATGGGAATATTTCTGTTGATGCCTGCACTATATTTATAGCTAAAACATACAATATTTAAAGCCCATGCAGATCATGTCCTCATCTCCAGGGTTAAATAAAGTCACACTGTCGCTTCTTAACATGATGAAATGAACTGAATGGAATCAAACTTCACTTACGTTTTGAGAGGTCCAGCAGGATCTTAGATATAGGCTCTACCAAGTCCTAATAATGAATTCTGTTGAATTCGCCAGCCTTATATACAAGCTAAATTAAGGACTGTAAGATGTACAAACTCTTCTAGGAAAATGGATCATAACACAGCCAGAAGTGGCATCAGTTACAATAGAGAGGATTAGCAATGCACACAGAATACAGAGTAAGACTTGGTCTCTTACACCCTAACTTCAGAGGAATGTATCCCTAAGGTCCCACTTTCTCTTCCTTTTCCTCGTGACAGGACTCTTAATGCTTTGTCTCACAGGTGTTCCTTCAACAGGCACAAGAATTTTTGAGCAGGGAGCAGTTTTGTTTGGGATCCATATCTTGGTTTACCAGTTCTTTTATATATATATATATGTTTTATGACCAGTTCCATTTGTAAGAAAAATTATCTTCTGATTGATTGTTTCCAGTTTCTGTGTCAAGTTTCCAGCCTTCAAAACTGCAGGCTTTTGTGACTGACTGGAGGAAACTTTGTCATACTGACTTTTATAAGGCTTGGCACTCTTGGGGTAGATCTCCTGAATTCCTTGTTTCCCACACAAGTCAGTTATCAATGTTGTACAGGACCCGGTGTGAGCTCCATCTCCCGAACAAACTGTACCAAAATGTGATAAATGAACACAACAGCTCAGCTGAATGCATTTAGGCATAAAGGCAGCAGGGTACTGAAAGTAAAGGCTGTCAAACTGAGATTTTAAATAGACTAGAAAAGCAAAACGAATCATGAATACACACTTGCTCTTTTCCTACCTGATCCAATAAGTTCCAGGCAAATTGTCATGAATAAAAGCACTCACTTGATTCAAGATAATGACTTGGCTGAATATGCAGATTCAACAGTAGAAAACATGGAAAAAATGGCAAATCTGTGGCTTCTACTGTGACTGCTAAGAAGGTTTGGTAGAAAAGTTCCTAGTCCAGCCCCAGGGTTTAGCTGAAGGTAAATGTTCAGCTGCCACAACCGTACAGCAAAAGAGTACAATCTCTTCACATTCTGCTCTCATTATGTTATGACCACAGATTATCCATGGTCTAAACTCTGGCTCAGCCAGAAGAAACTGTGCCAAAACAGTAGCTAAAACAATAGTGTGGTTTAGGGAAAGAATCGGGAATGCAGATGTGCCATCTCTTCTGCTTACATTTGTGGGTCACCAGCCTGCAGTTTTCCATTTAGCATAGTTTCAATGCTATATATTCTTTAATCTTTAAAAAGAATACAGTACTGTAACTACAGCTTACTGGAACTTATATACACATGAACTTTAAAACAAAAGAAATCTTAAAATCTAGAGGTGTCAGAAGGCTAATTCCTTTAAAGATTAAGTTCCCTTGGTTTTTCTGCTTAAAAGTCCCTCTAATAAAACTTAACTTTAAAGGGAGCTAGCCTCGAGTGTGGAAGAGTAAAGAACTGAAGTTTATAACTGGGGTGTAACAAAACAGATTATCATCATCTTGGGGAAAGTCCTACTGCCACCAGAGCTCTAGTACTTCTGCAGGAACAACAGTGGAACAGAACACAAGTTGTACAGAAATGTCTCTTCCTAGTATAGGTCTTAGGTAGGTGAAATAATAATGAGGATATGAATGATCAAAAAAAATCAAGCTAACTAAATAGAAAATGAAGAAAAGAGGGTATATTTTTGCTGAACAAAAGGAAGTATTTCTAGTTGTTGTAATTTTAGAAGGTTTATGTAGAATTATCAGTTATCAGAACTTACAATACCTATAAAACCTAGAGCAAACTTAAAGTTACAGAAGAATAACATGTTCCAATATGTAAATCAATGATAGAAGAAACCTTATGCAACAGTATGTATCTTCATATAATCAACTGTCAAAGCATAACCAATGCGTCATTGCTAGAGCATAATAGAGAAAGAGGGAAATGGAAACGTAAACAGCAGAACTAACTACATTTAAAATTGGAAACAGTTATGAAGATCTGGAGTGTTATTTACTGTAGCTCAAATTTCTACATTGAAAGTGAATGCTCCACCAATTAGGTTCTGCTCCTGAATCCACCAAGCTGAACAAGTGTTGGGCAATTTACTTTAATAAGGGCAGGCTGATTTCTCTGGTACCAGGAAATTCTGATTTGTTCAAATTGCACAGCAAAATGAACAGCCTTTGCTGTCAGTGGATGATATTTTAAATAGGTACAGTCTAGTACTAATAAATTGTCAGACATCACATACACAGAGAGTGGGATGCAGTAAGCGGAGACAACAATAAGGTCACTTCCTCATCAGGCTGCTTGCTAGTCTGACTCAGCTTTTGCTCTAGGTCATGTCCATGAAGGGCCAACAGTAAAGTTTTGGAACAACTTTTTGGGGAAAAGAAGACAATTTCTTTCATATCCGTAATAAATAAGATCCTTTTGCATAAAGTACTCAACAGAAACAAAGCAACGTTTAGTAACTCTAAGATGCTATATCGCAGTGAAAACTGAAGGGAAGGGCTGCATAAAAGAATATTTTGCTCATGGAGAAAGTCTAAATATTGTAATAGTTCTTGATAAATATGGGTGTTTTGCTGAGCAACATGAAAGAGGAGTATGTTTTCACCTCTGTATTGAAGACTAATTTAGTGTGTGTGCACAGTGTTTTGAGGAATGCCAGAAGGATTTTTTAGCAAGTCTGCAACATAACCAATGAACAACAACTAAAAAAACCCCCAATCCTGGAGCTTGGTAACACTGAATGAAGAGGCAACGCCTCTCCGCTTTCAGGTTGTTCTCCTTCAGAACAAACTTCTCCCTTTTTTCGTCAAGTGAGATTGACAGAGTTAAAAGAATAAAAGCCTTGCAGAAGCAGAGCTTTTCCACAGCATCGAGGTCCAATGGCTGTGCTGGTTTCCCACACTCTCTGTGTTATTGAGCATCCACAGAACAGAAATCAATGTGGCTCACTGATGTGGTGTCTGTAAGGGTACACACAAAAATTAAGTAAATGAAGCTTAGGACTGGGGAAAAAACAATCATGTAGTATTACTTAGTACTATTGCCCATGAGACAGTACAGGGATGAGTGAGGATGTGGACATGTGCCATGTTCCATGGTCTTTGGCATTTGCTTTCCAAATCATGCTCTCCCATGTGCAGTAGTGGAATCACATGATTTCTGTTACAGGCAAGCTGTATCAACTGGCCTGCCTACATATATAACATATAGAGGGAAGCAGAGAAGGATGTCACAGTATTTGTAAATGAAAGGCAGTTAATGTAAAAACCCTATTTCCAATTATCTCTTAATTGCTTATATAGTTGTAACTCAAATTGAAATTACATTTTTGAGAAAGTGTGTATAAAAATAATAATGAATAATGTTTTTATCTGTTATGGCCATTGCTGTAGATGTTCAGTATTGACTAACGTTACCTGGTAGGGCATATGAGGAAATACGGAAGCACGAATCAAGTCCTGCAGGCAAACAGTTTGTGCAATAAGCAAACACCACAAAAGGTCTTCCATGCCTTTCTCAGAGCCAACAATTCTACAGTACTCTACTACATACATCTCCAACATCCTTCTTTCTCCTGCACATGTACTAGCAATTTCCAGTCTGAAGCCCAGTTCAAAGTTAATAGCTGTCTGAAAGCAAACCCATTGCTCACCATCATGCAGCATGACAAAGCCACCATGCAGGGGTGAGGGGATGTCTTGAGACACAGCCCCTCCAAAGCTGCCACCTTCCCACCAGAGAGGGGTGCTCAGAACCAGGACTGACATTTTTCCAGAAAGACAAGCTGAAGTCTAATCCGGCACCCCCAAATTGGGCTCCAAGCTGTCACTCATCTCCCCAGACTCTAAGAGGAAAATACTCAGAGGATCTGGGGAGTGAGACTGTTAGGTGTGAACCCAGGTTAAGAACTGCAACTTTACAATTACCTTAGTGGAAAATTCATGCTAGGGCACATCTTGATGGTCCCGGCTAAATTTGACAACTTACCTCCCTTGCTTTAACATTAGCTCACTTCCTATAAATAAGAAGCTGTGCAGCGAGGGCACTTCGACAGCACTGGAGTGAGTACACCCACAGGATAGCCATGATTCGGTCCGACCAGGGGACACGGTGGGGTCCAAGCTTTGCAAGCCAGAGTCGGGCGGAGGTGGCCAGGGGCGAGCAGAGCCCTGCGGTGGGCAGGGTGCTGCAGCGAGTGCGTCGCTGCGCCAGGCAACAGCAAATGGCTGCACAGCGGCGTTGGGAACGCAAACGACAGAAGTGCCAACGTGAGAACAGTATGGAGCGTGTTTTTACAAAGGAGAAGTTACAGCACAGCTAACATCTGCAGAGGGAGTGGACAAAGGGAGCAAAAGTAGGGAGCACAAGGTGAAGAAAGACAAAGACACAGCAGGAAAAAAGGATGAGAAAAGAAGACAATGTGTTTGGAAAGGAAAGCACAAGAGGACACGTAAGTGTGTATGAGACAAAGACTAAAAGGTAGCAAAAGACTTGAGGTAAAGGCAGAAGAAACATAATATTGACAAACTGTAAATGAAATGTGGGAGCTGACGCAAACCTGCAATCACACTGTCACTCAGTTTAAACAGTGAAGATGACAATTTCTTGGTCCAGCACATACGTATCCTGATAGCCTAGAGAAGAAATTGCATGTATCTGGGATCACCCAGAAGAGATAAGGGACTGGAGGAGAAAGCAGGTGGCTGTAAGGACAGTGTGAAAAGAAACAAGAAAGCAATGACTCAGTGCACTTCTCTTTAAGGACACCTGCAGAATAATGACAGCGCAAAAGAAAGACTGAGGTCTTCCTCACAGATCTAACAAGGTTTCAGTCATTATGTCTATTATAAACAGTGTTCCATAAAAGCAGGGCCATGAATTTGCCAGGTTTCACTAGACAGATGCAGCTGTGTATTGTCAATTGCCAATGATGCTATGTCACAAACTGTATTTCATCATCGAAACAGTGTCGGTTATGCACAAATGCATCCTGATGTTTCTTGTTATTTATTCCCACTCCACACCCTTGTTACATTTGAATGAAGTAACTCACGAAAATACTGGCCCTCAATCTGGCCTTGTTCTTGACATTTGGTCCTTTTAATTCACACTGCTTTTGGGAGACCAGAGTTAAGGTGTAAATTCTCGTACTTCCCTTTGTTGAACTTTAAAGCTACTTTTGGCTTCTGCAGATTTTAGGCATTCTTCAAAATAATGACTGCCTGATTTAGGTGCAATAACATTTGCATACATGATGGAAAAATCCTACCTCGTACTCTACAGAGATTTTCATGGAGTACAAATCATCAATCTCTATTTGAAATTTGAAGTAGTACAATTTGGTGTGGTTTTTAGTCAAGTGAAGTAAGTGAAGGAAAAATGCCAGTTCTATCCACAGAACAACTATCTGATCGTCTTTGAAGGAAACTCCCAAAAGTCAGCAGCAATCTTTTTTTTCAGTCCAGGGGGAAGTTCCCTGTTACAGTCGCCATATATCAATATAAAAACTAAAGAGACAAAAAACTTCCAGAAGCTGTTACTAGGAGGATCATTTGTTACCTTCCATACCTGGAATGAAACTCCAAGGGACATTACTGATTTGTCATTTAGAGATTTCTCTGATAAGTCCTGCTACAAGACCCACCTGACAGAACAAGGGCATGTGCACTGAACAAAAGCTGAGCCCTCAAAGCAGTCCAAGGAGCTACTTCTCATACTCTGATCAGTGACAGTGATGTCTGAAAATTTTATGTGGCTTTGCATACCTGAAGACTGAAAGTCATCCTGATTCTTCACAGTTCTTCATGATGAGAACCACCCAATTTCATCTTTACAGAGGCTGTGAAGAATACAGGGGCTTATACAGTATTTTCACTCTTTCTGCACATCTGGACCATAATATCTTTTCCTGGGTTCCAAAGAAGACTGAATTGATTTCAGTATTTTAGAACATTCTGGCATGCAGTATTTCTTCTGTGCTTTTCAGAGTGTCTGTTTTATTACTGTAGCCAGGATGTTTACTTGTTCAGTAATTCAGAGCTTTATTATTGCAATGAATCATGAACTATGAGTTACCAGCTTCAAAGAAGATCCAGTGAAAGTTTAAAAACAAACTAGAGAAGAACAGAACTATTGTTTTCTGCTCTACTTATCCTCAAACTTAGCAAGAACCCGAGTCTTTGCAGTTTTGCAGTGTTCTTGTAAGAGCATCCTTTCTGGTGGGTTTCAAAAGGAAAATGACTGTGACAACAGTTCTGTCTCCCACTTAAGTAGAGTTCTTGTAGACCTACAAGGATTGTCCTTTTAACAGTATTTATAAAGCAACAGTCTCCACTCTTCATTGTCAGAAATGAAGCCAATATTGTGATGTATCATGTAAAAATCCTGCTAATTTACGAACTAGTTTTCTTTGAAAAAAACAACCAACCAACCAGAGTACCAAGCAGTTCTCAAGGCCATGACTTACATATGTGCTTTGGATCCCAGCTGGACCCTTGTACGTGAAAGGAAATGTATGTGACACATTTTAAGTTATAAACGGGGAGTATCTGATGTTCTTCCCAAAATGGGAATCCAGTTGCTGAGCTGGATACATTTTAACTTACTCTGAAATTCAGGATGATGTAAATACCAAATGAGAGAGAAATCATGCCAATGATACTAGACTGATGGAATTAAGTTAGCAGTGGAAAAACACCCCCCCCCAGAAGTATTGACAATTCAGCGCTAGGATGAGCAAAGCACTAGAGAACACACAAATGGGGAGCACTCATGACTCAGAAGGGAGTTGAGCTTAACAGAATAATACATATTTTCCTTCAGCTTTTATTTCTGTGATCTGGCTATGAGCCTAAAAAAATCTCCTGATCATCTGTAGAGCTCTGAGTGGCCTGATGCAAGCCCCCAGACTCATCCTTATTTTACTATTGCAGAGGAGATTTGGACAAAACAATCATATTCAAATGCACAGTGGACAGATTTATAAAGGAAATATCTTTTTTTTTCTGACAGACTGCCAAAAGTGATTTAAGTTTTATGTATCCTCTGCTGAACTTGACTTTCTCTAACACCCATTCCCTCTTTGTAAACCCAGTGCTGTCAGACCTGGGCTTCAGAGCTTCATTAAGGAACAGTCACAGACAGAGGTGGAGGGGGCTTTTCTTCTCAGTGCTTGAAATATAGGCTCCACAGATAAGTTTGAGCACTATTAAAAAATGGGTTTTTCTCACTTGTCTTGTTTCCCATCTTCCTCCAATGTCTTTTCATAAACTAGTCTTCAAATAACTACAGAATGACTTTAGAGGGAAGCCCTGATTTTTTTCATTTGAAAACACAGCCATTTCCTGGCTGGACAAAACAAAGACCAAACATTCAAGTTAACTAAAGACCAACCTAGGTCTCTAGAATTACTGTTATATTAGTCTTTAGCATGCCTAAGACGACTCTACTTCTGACAAAAGCATGGACTTTAGATACTATGCCAAGGAGAGTGACATTGATGCAGAAGCAAGACAGTTTTCATGGCTTATTTAGATTAACAAAAGATTAATAGGCACTGTCAACAACAGTACACCTAATGAATCTTTAAAACAATCAAAGAAACATAGATCAGTCAGAAGATGCTCTTACATACCATCTATAATATCACTTCCTTCTCCTCTAGGAGCTTTCCACTATGCGCTTAAAGCTAGCAGGTTCTGGACATTCAACACACAACACATTAAGAGCTTTGTACATGCCTTCATTCAAGCTATCATTCAAACAATCACACATAATCTCCCTAAAATTATTGTGACATAGGCATTTCTCTGTTTTTTGCAGTGGGAAAACAGGGGAAGAAGAGAGGTTCATTATGTGAACCCCAACTGAGCTTAGAAAGTGGGAGGGAAGAACAGCTGCCAACGCCAAAATGATTACTCAGAAAATCCTGGCACCTACAACTTGCTTTAATGTGTCAGACACTGCACTGACAGTCAGTTAGGAAGCTCCATTTACATTCAGGTTTCTAAAGGCAGGTATTAATCACTGATATATGTGCTATAGATTGACACTAGATATTACTATGAGATACACCATTCCTGCTCTGGAGAACCTGTAGCTTTGGAAAGCCTGAAGGCAGGTGCTGCAGAACTCATCTCCCACAGTGATTGTGCATCACCTCACTGCTCACCCAACTTCCCTTGTTCTCTTCCTTTTTCTCTGAGTATTCCTCTGCTGTTCTGTGTCAACAAACACACCATTTAAGCCAGCAGTCGTTCTGTTGATTTTGCTCCAATGCCTTAGTAAGAGAAAATTGAGTTTACAACAGCCCACAGATCACTTGCGTGCATTTAGCCAGATTTCTATATCTTGACTACAGTCTCAGCAACTGTGTTTCCATCTATACCCCTGCACAGTAAGAGAAAGAGTTTGCTACTCAGACAGGTCGCAAGAAAGAAGTTATAATCACACCATTTCCTCAGCAACAACCGCAAGCTGTAATTACACAAAATGACCCAAACTACATTTTTGGCATACTGAAGCACATGGGATTAAGTGATTCATTCACCCCCTCTGCAGGTGAGCAGAAAAACATGATGAGTGCAAGAAGGTTAGTTTTTTCTTTAAAACAATAAATAGAAATAGCTATGAAGATAATTCATGTAAGAACATCACTCAGTGATGATATTACATTTTACTTAGGAAATTGATCCAATTTGGTGGAAAAACTCCTCTCTAATTGGTGCTGGTCTTACTATTGTATGAATCAACATCAGCAGGTAAAATAGATTTACACAAGTGTAAGGGAGAGACAAAACCGAGATCCAGTTTACTTTTGGGTAGAAAGTTATTCTATAATTTCCTACTACATTTAACATTGGCAGCCTTGTTTCACATCCCACATGGGGATGTGCTTTGGCTCATCATCAGTAATGTAGTTAAATAAAAACAAAATCTGCTGAATAAAAGATGAATGGCATGTTCAATCAGATCTTAACGATAAAGTAATATCTGAAGAGGGAAAAAGTAATTTTTATGATGACTAACCTAGCGTATCCCCACAGAATACTATGTTTCTTGCAATTCTAATTGGGTTCAGAAAGTCTTAATTATTCCCATTCTTTCGCTGTACAGACAGCTGCTTTTGTTACAGCAGCAAGAGTGACCTTGTGAAATACCACCCTTTTACTTAGATCCAATTCTTGATTATACACTAAATCACACTGTCTCAGTTTATTTAAGCAAACGTAAAATCTTGATGGCCCTGCATGGCCAGTGCAAGTTTGGAAAGGTGAGATGAATTATACATTATGGCCTGCATTTCAACAGAATTGGTCAGAGACAGTTGCAGAATCTTTACCTTGAGATCTATAGTGCTGAACCCCTCATCTAACCTTTAAATATCCCTGTATTTTCAGTCACTTCAGATGTTACGTTGAGGTACAAGCAGCCCAGGATAAGTAGGCGGAAAAAGGCAGATGAAAAAAAAGGCACGCAGAAAGAAGACAAAAAACCAAAGCCATGAACTATAAATCCTAATGACACCTATACTTGGAAGCTGCTTTTTAAATGCACTCTATAGAAAGCAACTGCTAAACAGATACTAAAAATGAACCTAAATTTTGTGACTCTCCGCCTCTCCAAGAGCTTTATTTGCAACGCAAGGTTTCCTTTGCCTGCCCGGGGGTCTGGAGCTGCCCGTCCCCGCACGAGAAGGGTGTCTGCTTTCCCAGGCAGGGGGGGAGTCGTCCTGTCCCCCCCACTTCGGACGGAGGCCGCCTGCCCCCGGACGCCCCGCTGCAGCTCCGGGCAGCGGTTACTGCCATCCCACCCCAGGCAGAGCAGCAGAGCAGGGCCAGGGGATGCTTCCCAGCCAGTGGAGGAACGGCTGCTCGGTGCCAAGCTGATCTCAAGAGCAGGAGACGTGAAGCCATGCCCAAGTCTGGACAATGAGAGACAGCCTCACGCAAACGCGACGGTGCGAGTGGGGCCAGCGCTCCCCGCTGCCTTACTCGGTGAAACGAGCACTGGGCGATCGTCAGAGAGGCCAGAAGCTACGGCAGGAGATCGGCTAAATAATGCTACATAAGAAGGTAAGATTTCAGCAACATAACCTGCCTATGAACAGGAAGCCCATGCGCAAATACACACATGTGGTTATTCAGCTGAAATAAGTGACACCAATTCTTCTGTATTACAGCCACGGGTAATACTTATTCCGGTTTCCCAAAAAGTCAGGAAGTAAAACCTGCACAAATTGGTGTTTGCCTTAAGAACTGGCCTAGGCTCACGCACAAGCTGTCAGTAACGGACAAAAAAACCCTAACCTGAAACAAATGCTGGTTGTTTCAGAAGATTCAATCTTTGCTATTCTGGGTAGCTACAAAATTATTTTTTAATGAAAATAAAGAGAAAATCTTTCTGTGGAATGTTGACACTCAAAAAACACAACAGAAAGGCAGAAGCTACAGCAAAAGATTAGATCTCAAAAAGCTGACAACAGAAGGAAAATACTAGATGGTAAAAGCAAACAGTCTGTAGAGCATGTTGCAACATTTCAGACCTACTTGCACTTACTGGCATGTTTAAGAAAAGAACTCATCAATAAAACACATAATGTTTGCTCTCCAACATTGATTTTGTGGCTAGAACTATCCTGAACAGTCAGACAGGTTTACATCAACCGTTAATGTTGAACCTTGCAGACAGTGGAATGCATGACTTTGTCTCCTAAAACACTGCATTAAAGGCTGTACCAAAAGAACACCACCATTTCCACTAAAAAGCCCTTCCTCAGCAGATGTTCATTAGTGCTGAACGCTGGTCATAGCGCTGGACTAACTTCAGGAAAGCTGAGCTCTGCACTTCAAGCTTGGATGCTTATTTGCATCTCAAGAGACAAATTCTTCTTCAGCTTGCAATCTTGCTGGCTTGAGCGAGGCAAGTGTTATAGGGTTTGCCCCATGGCCTGCAAAGCTGAGTTGGAATTCTCTGAGCAAGGCCCCTCCTGTGACTTCCAGTAGCCTCCTTTCATAGCTGGGCTAAAAGTAACGCTAGAACAGGGAATGCAGCTATGCTTTGGAAAAAATAATTATGCCTACAGAGGTTATCTTGATTGCTTCCACCTACTCGGAAAAACTCAGTACTGCACTGCATATGAAGATCAGTCTCCAGAGGGAACATGCAAACTGCACAGGGGCTGTTTAAGGACCAAGTCAGCATTGAAATGTGCAAAGTTTAGAGTTTATGGTGAACTTCAGTGTTTCTGCCAGCTTGTTTATGTCAGTGACCAAGACAACACTGTACTGAATGACATGAGCCATCACATTCTGACAGTTACTCCAGAAATAAAATGCAAATAACTTCTGCTATGTCTGCACAGGGTATGGTATTAGGATGTATGATTAGATACTGTGTGTAGACCTAGCACAGCACAGAGTCAGGCCCAAGATGATAAAAATACAAATAATACTAACTGTTTTAATTTCAAAATAGGAAAAAACTGTTGGTAATTTAAGAAACATGAAAATCTTTCTTCCTCCAGCTGCTCTTAGAGCTGTTTCTTTTCAAAAGGTAAGCAAAGACAAGGATCACATCTGTCAGTGTCCAGGCAATCAGAGATCTCTAACAAATTAATCTTTCTAAATGAAGCAACAGGGAGCTGAAATATATGTCAGCTTAGTTTACAAAAAAAAAAATAAAATCTCCAAGCAGATATATCCGGTAATGGGTCTTTAACTTATAATATTTAAGCTCATCCTTCTTCCCTGAGATAGAAGAGTAATATAATAAACAAGAGGGACTGCTACAGAGACAGAGGCCCCACTGGTGACGCAAAAAACCCCTCTGTATTTTACAGCTTCTCTCTTCAGTTGTCCTGGTTTCAGCTGGGATAGAGTTAACTTGGTTTCAGCTGGGATAGAGTTAACTGTCTTCCTAGTAGCTGGTACAGTGCTATGTTTTGAGTTCAGGTTGCAAAGAATGTTGATAACGCTGATGTTTTCAGTTGCTCAGTAGTGTTTAGACTATAGTCAAGGATTTTTCAGCTTCTCATGCCCAGCCAGCGAGAAAGCTGGAGGGGCATAAGAAGTTGGCACAGGACACAGCCAGGGCAGCTGACCCAAAGTGGCCAGCGGGGTATTCCATACCATGTGATGTCACATCTAGTATAGGAACTGGGGAGTGGAGGCGGGGGATCGCCGTTTTGGGGACTGGCTGGGTGTCAGTCGGCGGGTGGTGAGCAATTGCCCTGCGCATCATTTGTACATTCCAATCCTTTTATTATTGCTGTTGTCATTTTTTTAGTGGTATCATTATCATTATTAGTTTCTTCTTTTCTGTTCTATTAAACCGTTCTTGTCTCAACCCACAAGTTTTACTTCTTTTCCCGATTTTCTCCCCCATCCCACTGGGGGGGGGGGGGGGGGGGCGGGAGGG
>NW_010972556.1:1152329-1249971 GCF_000737465.1 Haliaeetus leucocephalus
TTTCCCCCCCCCCCCCCCGGGGGGGGGGGGGAGTGAGCGAGCAGCTGCGTGGTGCTTAGTTGCTGGCTGGGGTTAAACCACGACACCGCTCCCTTTCTCACCAGCCAACCAAGAGATGCTACTGCTTCAAGACTTGGACAAAGAGATGTGCAGACATCCTCTTCTTACACTTTGTCTTGGTGAAAGTCTCCAGATGTTACAGTGGAAGAGAAACAGCAACAGTTGTGAGAAGAGAGGACAACCAAGCTGTGAAGGGTCACGATCCTGACGACAGTGCTCAGGAGTCATGTTCCCTGTGCACATGTGGCAGGATCAGCTCTGCAAAGGGATTTCTGAGTACACACCACTGCTCTTGGACAAGGCAAATATAAAATTAATGGGGCAATTACAATCCACATCTCACAAAGCCCTTCTTCGCACTTAAAAGGACCAGCAATGAGTTTTGATGCAACTGTCTGATGCAGTTTTATCATTATGTCAGGCTCCCAAGAGCCTCATTTACACTGACCTTGCTCAGTTTGGTCCCTTGCCCATGAAGGATCCAATGCTATAAGGGATTTCCTTAAACATATCAAGATACAGCTAAGAAACCTAAACAGTAAATCAAATTACGTCCTAAAATAACTGATTTGCATTAAGCAGGAGTGATAGCATATACAATAGCTACAGGTTGGGTAATCTCTTTGCAGGTTCCCTGGCAGTATCAAAGCAAGGGTGCACAGGGAATCCTTCCATGCTGTGATCTGTTGCGTTTGATCTCTACAAACAAGCCTGGCACCTCTTCTTTAACAATCCCAGCACAGTGTTGTCAAAACTACCCCCACTGAACGCTTCCCTGGGTGCTGTCGACACCTGCCACTAGTGTTGCCCCAAAGCCTTCCTTGTTCTAGGTGGGCTCTACCACTTTGCTTCCCCCTGGGCTCCTTAGCATGTTTTCTGGGTGCAAAGACCTGGATTCTTGCCTTCTAACTTCAAAGACCTTAATTCATGCCCCTAAGGAAGGAGCTGAGGTGCTCTGATCTGCCATCTGGAGATACTGATCTCTCCTCCTTGACTGACGTTCCTTAACTCCTGCACAGCTGGCCTTGCCATGGGAATAAGGAGGCTCCCGGGCCACTCTCCTGCTCCGAGAGCCTGTGTGACCAGGTGGTACACTGGACCAGGGAAGGGAAGCAGCTGACAGCTAACACTGCGGAAAAAAAGAGGAGTATTTTCCAGCCAAATCGGTTCCTCCAACCAGCTTCCCCTGTGTCTGCAAAAAATCCTGTGCCAGCATGTGCGAGGCAGCAGTGAAGGTTTGGGAATGAGCAGGCAGGCACAGATGAGCATAATTTTTTCACTGGCAATGAAGCACTTATTTTGGGGAAAAAACAAAACAAAACCCCACCCTTGCTCCTTATGAGGTGCCTAAAGCTGAGTGCCAGTGATTCTGCACAGCTTAAAAATGATGTGGGGGCACATGGCATGGAGGAAGAGACTCAAGCAGAAATCCATTCCGTCCCTTGTCTTGACCTGTGGTGTGACTCCAGCAACAGGAATGAGCATAAAAGACAAAAGAAATCAGCTTGCATGGTTTGCACTTGCCACACATGGACTTACAGAGAGTAATTTATATTGATTAAATGAACCTGAAATTTTGGATATCATCTCTGTGTTGGCATTATAACCAGCCCCAGCAGTTCTGGCTCCAACAAACCTGAGAAATGTGTATATTAAAAAGGAATAAGCAAGCCAGTTTAGGAAATAACAATAGCATGAAGTTTTATACTAGCTTACTACCTAACTTTTCTTTGTTTGAAATTTGAAAAACTCTTTCAAGTTTTTTTATTCTTTAACTATACTTTTTAGTTCTACCAGGAAGAATAAATGGAAATGTCAAATTATCATTAAAAAGATGAATTTCAAAGTATAAATCGTTCCAACAAAACCAGGAACCAAAGAACATGGGAAATACCGATGTACACCTTATACAGTTTCCAGGTTAATTTCCAGACAGTGAAGCTTGAGGTAAGCATCCAAATTAAATCACAAAATTTCAAAGGAGAAAAAAAGGAAAATTATGGTAGTCAAGAGACTGCAGCTGTAACTGTAAAATAAAACTCAAAAACTTTAGTAGTTTTTGGGTCCTTATCTTAGCATAAGAGAGAAAAATTGTTAGAAGATGTGAGAGCAGTGAGACTAGAGTGGGTAGACAGAGTGTCCACATAACAGAACAGAGATATAAGATGCCAGAAACATTTTAAAATAAAATATATATGAATAGCAGAGCTAACAAAGCCATCTGCTAAGTCTTCCTTACACATCCCACTACAAAATCTGGTATTCAATTGCTCGACACTTTGCTATAATTTATTCATTTGAGGTGACAATCTCAGTATCAGGCGCCTATCTTTTATGGAAATCTCTATCTGAAACAGTTCAGCTATTCCTAAGCAGGTTAGAGAAAGCTGTTTGCTCATGCTAAGTACTCTGGTGTTCTTCATATTGAAAATAGCTTTTCAGATAGAGACACACCATTAAGTGCCATACTGAGGGCTTCACACGGTGCCTAAATTTGCACTGGCCCCTTGCACGGGGCATAATTTTATCACATGAGGCACAGATAGACCTATTACTTTTATTAAAGTGACTGCTTATATAATGCTATTGTAGGTCAGCATAGGTCTCGGTCTGTTGGCGAGATGTTTGTGCTGTTATCTGAGCTGGGAAACCAAACCCAGGAGTGATCCCTTTTGAGACCTGAGGGCACAGAACATGGTGGCACATGTTGGAAATTCCTACGACAGTGGCAAAATGCTGACAGATTAATCTTCACCTGGCCCCCAAACATGCCTAGTATGTCTCACCAAACTATAAATCAAATATGTTTTTACAAGTTTTCTTCTTTTAGAAATCACTCAGCAAATATTTCGAGCTCAAATCAGGATTCTTCTTCTCATAGAAGTGCCAAGCCCTTTTCAAACCATGTTAATTTGGGAGCAGGTTAAAGTGTCAGTTGCTTAAGCATCTGGAGATGCAGCACTACAAAGAAGGAGTATCTCTAATGCTGCCTTGCAGAAGGTAAGTCGAAGAGCCATTACCCATTATCACTGCAGAAAGCCTGTAAACTTCTTCCAAGCAGCTGCCATCACATTTGACAGCAGTGACAGCAGATTTGCATGATGGGGCTCTCCATGCTCCTGTCTCCCCTCACCCAGTTGCACTGTGCGAGTCCTACAACAGAGGTAACCTCCAAAGATGAAACCACCATGGTGCAGAGGGCAGGAGTGTTTGTACACAGGCATGCACACCACACCCATCTCTTTTTTCTCCCTTCAGCAGAGTTGGAAAGGAAAATGATCTCCTATCCTAAACTGTTTTCAGAGAGGCTATCAAAAAAGCTAAAGAACAGATTTTTTGTGATGAAATAAGCTAGGACTTTCCAGTCTGGAAAAGAGACAGCTTAGTAGGGAGATCTACAAAACTAGAAAGAACAGAAGAGATAACCTGCGATTGATTATTCACTGTCTCTTGAAATAAAAAAAAAGGGGGGGAGGGGGGGCAGCTAATGCAACAAGTAAGTAGTAGGTTCAAAGGAACAAAAGGACACATTTATCCATTCAACTTGTATTTGAGTTGTGAAAGTCCTTATTACATGGCATTTAGGATCCTAAAATTTTATACATCTGTATATTCAAGAGGATGATTATCAACTTTACAGGAAAAAATATTCAAAGGTAATAAATATCAAGGCACCACCTCTGGCTCCAAACCACCCCAAGACACACATCACTGGAGGAAGGCAGAACATTCAGTGCTTGCTCCATTCTTCTGTTCTTCACTATGCATTTGGTAAGCAACCATTGAAGATACAGGAGATAGGATACAAGGCTAAAGGAATTTTATGTCTTCCTTGGCACACCTATTACTCTTTTACAACACTTTTGAAAAAGGAAGCCAGGAAGACAGACATGAGTATCAACCAATGGTGGTTTAAAGTATTTTTTCTACTAAAAAATAAATTAGACTTTATTTGATCAGTCAGCCTAATTTTGTCATCCCTGGTCCGTAAGTGACAAACTTTATAAGACTTGCTATGTAACACAAACATGATACAAACTTTCTCTTCTACTTATAGTCAAAAAATACCTGGCAAGCTCATGTCAGTTCACAGCTCTGTGCCAAAACCTGCCATTCCATTTTACTGCTGCAAGGAAACCTGCGTTAGATATAATGTATATATAGAGAGCTCAGAAAGAGGAGTATGGCAAGGATAGCACGAAATTCATGGTTTAGAAAGGTGTTAAGTCCTGTCCTTTTCTCTTGAACTCTACCCTGTCTCCTGTCTGTAAATAACACCTCTCAGGCTGGCTTACAAGTTACTGTATAAGCAGCAGTCTGGGAGTGTAGCCAAGGGACAGTCTATAGCTATATCCCCTGTTCAGTCCATGGGCAAAGTAATTTCTTTACTCTTTTTTTTATAAAAGAAGGCAGAATGTCATAAGGGAGGATATACCAAACTGTAAAGAAAGGCAGCTTAATACAGCCCTTCAACATGTAGTCACTTAGCACCAATAAGACTGATATTCCTGACCTTGTGAAAAAAACTCCTATTAATTTCTCAGTTACCAGAATACATACAGCATTCATGGTGGTTTTTAGCTTGCTCCCCAGGCAGAGCTGTGAAAAGCAACAGTGACTTGAAGAACTGAAGAAACAGAATATTTCCTGAACTTTTGCCATGTGCTTATTCTGCTGCTGAGATTGTACCAGAGACAGACAGAAAAAGATTTATTTATTGCAGGTTATGGTCTTTCCCCCACCCCCTCTTGTAAATCTTGCAGAGCAGTTCATGCAGCATTAACTCTCTCTGTGACTTCTACACTACACATGAAGATAAGGCAGAGGATGCATAGCTTTTGGGATCCACTCATCACTGATGCTCTACCACTGATGATAGACCACAATCAGTTTATGAGATGAATAGGGCTCAACAAAGGGAAGGGGCCATCATGGCTTTTAAGTCTATAAACTGTGACAAGAGCCAAAAATACCTCTCATTTTCAAGCTCTGAAGAATCAAATGCGTGGTATTGTTTGTGAGCAATGTGTGATAGTGCAGCAGGGCCAAGGGCACACTAGTAAGAAAATGTGATTAGTGGAATAATCTAAACCAAGCGCACAATTAACTTTCATACATTTCAGTGGAAACTGAGCACACTTGGTGCCAGTCTCTTAGGAAGGTGAGAGTCAAAGGAAAGGCAACGTTGGGATTTTTTAAGTCCAGTTTGCAAAAAGAGAATAACATTCACATGATGGGAAGATCAGAGAACAAATTCCCTTTCATGCTCTTTCAGAGCACTGAGGATCTCAGATGTTATCACTTATCCTAGTGACAGAAATCCTTTTGCACTTTCCCTTTTCTCCTTTTTGTCTTTTCTCGTCCCCTCCTCTCCTCCCTGAGCTTTTTGCTTCCACCAATGGATTCCCTGCCTCCTTCCTCAAGGCGCTGTCTCTCTACCCTTCTTTTCTTTCCTTTTTTGATATCCCACACTTCTTGACTGCAATTCTGAGTTCATTTTCAACATTGCCCGCGATGGGTGAACATGGGAGTGTGTGACACCCTGCTGCTGAATGCCCAGGAGAGCAGGCTGCTGCCGAGGGACAGACGCCGGCACAGTCCCAGGGCGCAGTTCTGGTTTTTTGGTTGGGGCCAAAAGTTCCTGGTAAACCTCCTGAAGTGGGAGGGTGGAAACTGGCTAGTTCAGCTCAATTGGGAGGCGGGGGGGAGAAGATTTACATTGGCATCTCGAAGTAGTACAATTAGGGTGCATCCGACAATTGTGCTGCCTGCTCCACAAGGAACACTGAGCTTTTGCTATCAGACAACAGAACTCAACTCCCTAAAAAGTCAGAAAATGCATTCTGGCGAACATTTGTGTGAGTTCTGTTTTGCAATTTGAAGTCCAGAAGGGCCCATGAGAACTATAGCTCTGCTATGTGACAGTGAGCACTTACCGAAACATGTTTAAAGACAGCAGCATAAACACATCAAATGAACCTTACAAGTATTACAAATGAAAAGATATCAAGTCCCTACAATACTGCAAAGCTTCCTGCAAACTGCTGCCACAGAATCCTTTCTAAAAGCCTTGCATAATGCAGCTGTTGCAGCACTTAGCCATTTGTTACAGAATTTACAAATGGATTTACTTTTTGTCACAGGCCCTCTGGTGAGAAACTTCTTGTTGACACAGACAATGGCAATTTCTTCTATGAAAAGCATCTTCTAAGTTCACAACAAAGATACATTGGATAGACATTAACATTTCAACAGCTTTTTAGAAAGCTTTCTTATAAATTAAAAATGTCAGGATCATAGTGACTCCTGAGCGATTTAAATCCTATCACTCGCACTAAAAAAGGCACAAATTCATTATGAAATGAACAGAGGGCGGGACTGGCTCTACCATGCTTACTCATGCTGAACAGGGTGTACCTAGACAGTTCCCCAATGGGACCCTTCTGCAAAATGTAGTACAGGCCTGTTCAGATTAAACTGAGAAGATACCTAATAAAATGTTCCCTTTTTAATGCCTTAAAATGCTAATCTGTTGCTTCTAATGAGACTAAACTGGTGCACTTCTGGTGCAGCGTCTAGATGAATCTCAATCACCTGCAGATTTATGTTTTCTTTCCACAGCTCTAGTGCGCAGTGGAAAAAAGATGTATGTACATAAGAAGAAAATATGTAATAAATACAAGCCAACCTTCCTGAATGCCAACTGCAACAACAGTTTCCCTGGATGGGAAAGGCCTAATTGCTGGTGCTCAATAGCTGGCTCAGACAAGTGCTTTGCCAGATAGATTTGTATCTCTTCGGTATGGAGCAGCAGACCCATGAGACGAAGAAATCCAGATCTAATTCAGGCTCTGGAAGAAAGTAGGCTGTGAGGCTTACACAGAGCTTTTCTGTGCATTTCTTTGCCAGTGTGATCCTTTGTGTCTCAGTATCACAAACCTGTCATTTGCTTCTGACTTGTCCTTATCACCGGATCCAGTGCTTCGAGGTCTTGTGCTCAGTCCCACTTTTTTATTTCAGACAACCCTAATCTTTGCTTGCTACAGTGGTCCTCCAACACAAAGCAAGCTGCTGTACAGGTGCCTTCTCTTCCACCCCATCTAAACCAGTCCAGCCTAGCTCCTTGGCTGCATATCCATCACACCTGCTGTCCTGCACTGCAGCATGCCCCTGGATGCAGGACTGCATGTCTCTTGCTGTCAGCCAAACACGGACCCTGGCTGCTTCTTACCTCATCTGCCCTGAAGTTACGCAATGCCAGATCACCTTTAGGGAATATCTGTATGGTGTCAACAAGCCAGCAGCAGATAACACAGGCAGAGGCTGTACAGAGAGCTGGATCCAACTGCACCACAGGTAAGCTTATGCTAAAGGACTCTCCAAACAAAATTTCAATACTTTCAGGAAGCTTCTCCTGGAATATGGAAAGGGTTACTCCAGGAAGGAGCCCCAGAGGCATGCAAGCAGGTAATTAATGCCGACAGGCACCTACGGGGCCGGGCCGCTGAGACTCCTTCAGCTCACGTCTACACAGCTGCATAAATACAACCCTTGCCCATATCCCTTTCCCCCAGTTTAGTTCTCGTCCCCACTACATTTCAACCTACTCCCTCCTCCACGCTGCTTTGGTGTCAACAAGAGGGTCACTGAACGCACACACGAGAGGCTTCCTGCGCTCCTTTCCAGAGGTTGGCCACGTCCCAGCCCGCAGCAGCTGGCTCTGGCTGCTCAGAGAAACTCTGCTTCGTCTCTGCAGCCGTAGGACAGAGCGTGCTCAGACGCGCTGCGTCGGCAGCACATGCAGGCTCATCGGTCCTAATTGCTAGGAGAGCCTGAGCAAACGGTGATGTCAGGCTCTTTGGATATTTTAGTTACCGAGTGCAAGCAAGTTTCTACTGAGCACACACGCAAAACTGAGAATTCTTGTGTGAGTACTGAAATCTCACAAACACAGTAAATGACAATTCCCTGGTGAGCTCCAGGCAACTGGGAACATTTCAGTAGGAAGACTTAGGCAATCATAATCGCATAAAATGTTAGCAACACTGCCTACAGTCCTATCATCAGTGAACTTGGAAGCACAAAGCAGCACACAAAGTTGTGCTTATTTGTGATACATTTATTTATGAGAACAAGAGAATAATTTAGGTTAGGAGGGAACTCTGGGGGTCATCCTGTACAACCTCACAGTCAAAGCAAGGCCATCTGCAAAGTTAGATCAGGCTGCTGAGGGCCTTGCCCTGTCCTGTTTCAAATATCACCAAAGACAGAGATCCTGTGGCCTCTCCGGCAAAACTTGCCTCACTCACAGAGGAAGAATATTTTCTTTATGCTCAAACTGCTCATCTTCTGCTGCAGTTTGTGACCATTGCCCCTTGCCATTTTGTGTGTACCTCTCAGAAGAGGTGGCTTGTCCATAAAAGCTCCTGCAGGTAAATGGAAAACAAACCTGGTTTCTTCAGCTTCCCCTTGTACATCATGTGCTTCCACCCTCTAAACTTCCTAGTGGCCCTCCGCTGGACTGCCTCCAGCTTGTCAACAATATTTGTAAGTATTTATAAAGCTCTCCAGATTGCATAATCCTGCAAGAACACACTGACTTAACAACAGTAGAATAAATATTATGAATACATTTTATGGATCTTTCATGATTCATTAAAGAAAATGATTCCTAGCAAAGTAGTAGGTCTGGGCAGTAATTACAGCAGAGTAAAGGGCAGTTTCTGCAGGCATGTTCTATAACAAGGTTAGAAAAAAAGCTTAGGTAAGAATATAAGTATTAGGTAGAAAATGTCCTGAGGAGTTTGGTAATTCTAAAAAGAAATAACTGAAAGCACGTTTGGTCTATGTACAGGTTACAAATTTTTAGTTAAAATTCCTTTCTGTTAGAATATTCCACTTATAGCAAAGCCATATATTTCTGTGAACTGAGATGATTTTGATGCACTTCTGAAAAGTATTTCAGAAAAGAAAGCCTCATTAATCACCTTCTACACTTAGGAATTGGAAACACTCCTTGTGACTGAACACCTGTCCGTTTGTTTGAACTTGCGTCTACAGAGAAGCTCTCCAAATTATCCAGCCCCTCTTTGGGAAACAGCAACCAATGAAAACTCCTCCAGCATAGTGAGGGCAGTTACCTTATCCTATGACATTATTTTGTAGCCCTCACACAGGGTTTTATGGATTTGTCAGGCCACAGTTGAGTTCTCCTTGCCCTCATGAAGCCTGTCTCCTCTCCCTTCATTATGCAGAGAAACAATGGGGAAACTGGGGACCATGTGGCAGTAGTTATGATATTCCCAAAGGATAATAAAAACGATGTATTTCTGACAATGCTTGCCATTGCAAGTAACAGGGCTGCCAATCTCATTCCCATATTCCTAACACCAAAATCTGTGTCAATGGCTTTGGGGAAATGCAAGGCCAGGTTTCCTGGAAGCATCCTTCCTCCACACAGCACTTCAGAAGAGGAAGCAGACAGAATCAATACTGCTCGATGCTACTTATCCATATGACACCAGAGGTGCCACTCTACCCCCTTGCTCATGCCGTTGTGGGTCAAGTGCCCATCGAAGGCTCTGCACGCCAATGTTCAGTTATGAACTGTAAGATTGATCCTACTTCTCCAACTATATTTAAAAATAAATTTTTAATCTCTTTTTCAGATAATAAAATAAAACTATTTTGGATTAGGCTACAAAGGCTGGTAAAAAAATGCACTGAAAACATCAGTATTTGTAAATCACAGTCTATCTGGCACGTAAAGGACTGTAGTCATGGTGTTGAGTGAGACTGACAGAAACCTTGCAATATAACTGTGTTATAACTTGCAATTTATCAGTAGTATTATTCTAACATAACAATAAAACCCACCAAACCAAAAAAAGACTTTGGAGAATTAGCATTATGATGCATTTGAAACTGAAGGGCTAAGCATGTTGAGATTGGTGCAAGTACATTTAGGGGCCCAACAACAATTTCAATGAAACATATACTGTCTAGTACTGTATTTTTAACATCATTAGGAGTAATAAAAATACTAACGGTATAGTAGCAGCATTACTAAAAAAGATGATAGAAAAATATTTTCTCTTTAATTCTGTCTGCCTCTATGTTCTTTGTAGGAGAAGTTTTTCTGTCTGTCTTGGTACAGTCATTAATATCTTTGCAGTTGGTTTGCCTCTTTTACACAACAATGTGATAGCAAGAATAAAAAATGGAAAATGAAAACGTGGACATTAGACTGCTAAAAAGCTTCTGGATTTGGGGGCAGGAGGAAAACCTGTAAATGTTTTAAACATATTTTTGAAGATCAGTTATGGAGGTGTCTCTTCTAACTCCTATGCATTTCTGACATATCTTAATAACAGATGAAGACCGCTGCTGAAGAGAAGTGTGGGTCATGTGCTTGATTTGCAGTGTCACCTAAAAACCCGTAACAGCTGTCCCCTTTCCCTCCTTATCTTTACAAAACAACTGTTGAACTCTCCTAACAACTTGCTGCTTCAGCTTCACATATTCCTTTCCTATCTGGCACAGTACCTTCTGCTATGACTTCCAAATGTCCTCTTGACACACGCTTGTGCACGCACTGCTGCATCTGCTACTAATTAGGGACGGATATTTAGCCTGGTTTGAGAAAGAGGCTCTTCGGCAGGGAAAGGAAGCCTGCAAGTTAAAAACACCTTTTCACTCTGTTTCTCTTGATTTTTATACACATCAAAACAGAAAGAAAAAAAACTGTGAACCTTCTCCAGAAGGCCAGTGTATCTGCAAATAGATTCAGGTTTCTTCCCAAGATGCCAGAAAGTGATTTCTTTTGCTTTCCTTTGAACTCCCAGTCAGATTGGCATTTTTCCACATACCTGTCCATGATGGACCTTTTCTATCAACAGTTGTTAAAACTCTGTCTAGGCTTGCACAGACTGAACAAAAAATTCATACTGCCTAATCTAGCCAAAAATTAAAGTATGTCACTGTGGAACAGAAACAGCAGACAAAGTTATCAACACGTCAGCAAATGTGCACAATGGACGAGAAAGCCCTTATAGCCTACATTAATTTAAAAGGTTTTGCAAACATTTTGGAGCAAAGGAACAGGATATTTAATGCCAATAAAAGTGCTCTGCTAAATTCAAGTACATTCTTGTGAATGTTAAATCAGTAAATATGGTGCTGTTAATGCCACAACAACATCCCCCTAAAGGATACGTACTTCAAAATATAGCATCTATCATATTCAGTAAGTTTGTACCCTGACTTGCAGAATGGATAACAATATCCACAAGCAGCAGAAAGATGTGGTCTCTATGTAACAGTCAGCAAAGGTGAGATTCAGTTAATTCAATTTTAGATATCCATAATGTACATAGTACAGTCAGCAGCCTTTACAATCAGGGGAGAGAAACAGGTGCAATCCACATAACATTTTATGGACATCTACTTTAGGATGAGCTGAATCATGGTTGAAGCATGCCTGTTATTTTTTGTGTTACTGTCAACCTATCTTGTAAAGCATCTCTAGCTACAGATGTCTAAAATTTCCCCAGAAATATTAGATAAGGAAGATTTACTTTCAAAATCCAGGTGATCTGAGTCCCTCGGTGACAGTTTTTTACTGTAGACACTGGACAGGCCAAGTGAAGGAAATGCTTTGCAGGCCCTGCAATTATGGAAGAGCTGGTACGGAATGTGAAGATAACAGCAGCTTTGGCTGTGAAGACCATGAGAGTTTCAGAACTCTGTCTTGCTGTAAGGGAAATTCTGGTTAGACATAAAGAATGTTTTTTCCCCACTGTAAGGGTGGTCAAGGACAGCAACAGGTTTGCCAGAGAGTTTGTGGAGTCCCCATTGTTGGAGGCATTCAAAACTTGACAAAGCCTTGAGCAACCTGATCTAACTTCAAAATCAGTCCTGCTTTCAACAAGCGGTTGGACTAGAGACTTGAAGAGTTTTCTTCTGATTTAGATTATTCTGTGACCTGATGATTTCATGACTCAATAGGGACCATGCATAACAGCTGCTTAACTGTTAACTAAGCAGGCTGTGGTTCTTCAGTTTAGTAATATGGGGTTCAGATATTCAACTTTGGATGAAAACAGCAATATCTGGAGATGTGATGAGAACTTCCAGAGCTTTACAGAAGCAAGGCCTCCTCACAGAAAATCACTCCTGACACATTCAAAGACCCAAGATGATTTCTCCCCTGCTGCTGCAAAGGAACACAAAATTGGTAAACTCTAAAGAAAAAACAAGGGAAGACAATCCTACAGACTCTGCCCCTTTTGATGAGCCAGCATTATGTGGCTTTCATGCCACAGAGCATTTTTTAGCACTTCCCTGAGTTTGATTGCCCTTGTATTGGTATTCTTACTCTTCCCCTTCTTACTTCAGCTCTCTTGTATGCATTTTTAGTCTACTCCAGACACACGCTGCTGTCCAGTTCATTCTTGACTTGAACTGCAATACTAAAAATTAATTTATTTATTCTCTCTATATTCATGTGAAGACAAGAGATTAAAATATTAAGGTGAATATGCAAAGACATATAGTTAACCCACACATAAACATACTTGCTTCTTCTGTTTCCATCTAGTGGCCAAATGATGTTTAATTTTTCCTAATCTTCCATACACTAGTCTTCTTTTTGTCTTATTCCAAAGAATTTTGCACAGTTCACAACAGAGCTAGAAAACGGATATTTGTAGAACAATGTAGGAAATTCTGCTGATTTGCTGCAGGTTTTTCACCATAGTGACATTTGGAAACAGGCTTCTTAGACATCTGGCAGCATGACTAGGAAAATGATAGTTGCACATCTCTAAACCCACCAAGAGTGTTTCCAGCAGTAAATCTTACAGTCTCCCTGGAACTTTTTACTATTCCTCACAAAAGAAAACAAACGTGGAAAACAGGCTTGTGTCTGTCAGTAAAAAAGGGTGCCACTCATTAAGAAGGAAAGGTCATAATTATGAGAAGTCTAAGTCCTGCTGACAAATGGAACAGCTTATCAGGCCCAGGATGAACGTTTTAAATCAATTATTTATGACACGCAGAGAGTTAGGGTTCACAATTCTGCCATAGAAACAATTATCTCCAATTTCCATGACAATACTGCATGTAGATTCCAGTTGCGTCTGCTCATAAGATCATGTCAAGGCATCATGAGCCTGATGGATTTAAGACATGTTTTGTTCTCAGAGTGGAATATGTTTACTTTTTAGAGAACCATCTTAATAAAGATCCTTAATCATTCTTCAAAGCGTAAACAACACTGTCCAGCTTGTGACACCAGGTAGAATGGTCAAATCACACACAGTGTGGTAAGAAAAGTCCTATTTCCTAAACCTGAAGAGAGTTTGTTTTCTTGTTTCAGGAGGCAACATAACTCAAAACATTAATACATTTTATGTCTTGCAACCCAAATTTCAAAAGCATAGGGATGGGTTCCTGTGGTATGTATGCTGACTGTGGTATGTATAGAGCTTATATAGAGAGCTTTGGATGTTCATCAACTAAGAATATTGCCTGCCCTGTTGTCACGTAGTTTTATGTTAAAAATACATAGTTGCTACAAATTCCTTTTTTTCCACTAGAAAAGAAAAAGCCTAAACCACCTTTTGCTGGAACCCATTTTGCATTCATATGCAGGGAAAAGCAGTATCAGCCTTCTTCATTTATCCCTTCTTTTTCCAGAAAAGTTTCATACTCAGTTCACCTTTTTAAATTTTTAATTGCTCTGGTCTTCCAGTATTTTCTTTGTTTGCATTTCCATGTTTTGCTCAGTGAGCACTCAGAGCCATGGATCTGGCACAACTGGCATCCTTCAGCACAGCTTACCATTTTCTAGCATTAGCTTCCCTGAACCACTTAACAATCCTGGCAATTTTCCCACACACAGTAAAATAAATCCAGGAAGAGCCTTTAATTTTGAGTGTTGTTGGGTGCAAAGGCTTCTCAGCTCTTTATAGAATGAAATTAGGGCCTAACAGCCACACTTAATCCTTTGAAATGTAAAAGTTCTGTCAGAGATTAATAAATTACCTTTATAGGACTATAAACTGCAGTTCAGAGCACTTGTGAAAATTTGCTCCTATAAGAATTTAATTACTAATGCAATTGAAAATCAGTAAAGTCTGAATTTTGTTCATTCAGAATACAGATATGCTCTTCCTACCTTCCAATTTAATACATATCAGATGATGTAATTGCCATCACAATTACTAAAAGATCATTGCAACCTGTGTGAACATATCTACATACAACTCCACCTTATACAGAGGGCTTGCTCTCTGTTTATGAAATTGTTGGGTATCAGGTCCTCAACAGAGGTCACCTCTTAACACCTACCATCTCAGCCTTTCTGGGATCACAGAAGCACAGAATAATTTAAATGGGAAGTCTCTTTGGTAGCTACCTAGTTCAGCTTCAAAGAAGGCCAGCTTCAAAGTTGGATCAGGCTGCTAATGGCCTTACCCAAGCCCATGTTGAATATCTCCCAAAGACAGGGTTCCTGCAGCCTCTCTAGCATGCTCCAGTGCTCAACCACTTGCTGGGGAAGAATTTTCTCCTTATGTCCAAGCTGAGGTTTGCTGTTGCAGCTTGTGACCACTGCCCCTTGTTCTTCTGTGTATACCTCCGAGAGGAAACTGGCTCTCCTTACACGAAACTGCCCTTGCTGTACTGGCAATCGCAGAAAACAGAAACCTGACCCCCCCCCCCCCTTCTTCAGGTTAAACAAACGCTGTTTCTTTAGCCTCCTGTACACCAAGTGCTCCAGCCCTCCATCCGTATAGCGGCCAGCCAGTGGATCCTGGTCTGTTGTTATGTCTTCTGCTGGAATGTCCCACACCATAAGGAAACCAGAAACAACACATCAGCGTGAAAGAGAGGGGAACGATCTCCTCCCTTGACCTGCTTGCAATGCTCTCGATAGTGTGGTCCACGGTGTGGCTAGCCTTTAATCTCACCCATCATCATCCACTTCTCCTTTTCTGTTTTCTCGTCTCTCATGTGGCACTGAACAACCTTTCAAGAAGCGCACTTCTGTGAGGATCTGTATAGAGCACACCTCCATGAATTCACCATTGTTAAACAGCATGATCTGTACCGTAACACATTTTATTTGCACATTTTGCATATTTTTTTCAGATTTCAGACATCCTTCATATCGTTCCATAAACACATCTCTCTGTTTCAGAAAAGCCAAAGTATTCTCATAAATTATATACAGTAAATAAGTGAAACTGTCAAGATGTTACTTGTCAGGAATTTTTTATCTCAGCAGACTAAGAGCTAATAAAATCTGAAGAATGATACCACCATTACAAACAAAATCTCTCTACTTCATGCTTTGAGTGAGTGCAATAGTATCTGAAACAAACACAAGAGAAATTTTCTTCCACCCCTTCCCAAAACACCAGATTTGACTTGTGTATGCAAGAATCTATTGATCTTCCCTTCCAGTAACCAAAAAGTTGAAGAAGGTTGTTCACAGTATTCCTGGATGATAATCTATCAGTATAGTGCATACTTTAAAAACATCCCCTTTACTACTATTATAATAGAAAAATGCAAAACCCAGTAAAATAAGAAACCTGGCACTCTATTAGGATTTTATTTTTTTTCTCTGCCAAGCCACCACATTCTCAACTACCACATTCCCCTTAAGATTTCTGGAAAATTACCGTTTCTCTGTATCTCTGTTTCCCTCAGCAGTTAAATGAAAATAATACTCGTGAAACATATTGTTGTGATTCTGTATTAAATCTCTATTAAGTATTTTGATATTCTCAAACGCAATGTCCTCTACAAGAAGCATACACTGTGGTCATTTTTATCTACATATACGCTTCTGCTAGCAAGTCTGCACTGTAGATGAAGACACCAAGAGCTTTCTAAGGATCATTTATCACAACATGCTATACTACTACAACTACTAAACTATTTCACTTATTTTAAATCAAATTGTAACACTAGTATAGGCTAGGGATTTTTTGTTTTTAAGTTACATTGCATCTTGCCTTGGATGGTGACCAGATCATAATCCTCCCACAGCTGCGGCTGGTGAGATTGCTTTAAATTAACAAGCACTGCAAACAATTATTTGAAAGCAGCTTGCCCTGTTAGAACAATGTAGTGATCCAAATCCCACAGTTTATTTATTTTTTTTTTTCCACCAAATGTTCTAAGGTTTTATTGATAACTATTTATCCAACATTATGGTTAGCTGTACAACTTTGCCTTTAAGATAAATGAAGAAATTAGAAAACAAGCCAACTGCACTTAGGGAACGGTGTCAAATAAAGACTGAACATTGATTTCGATGACTGAATTTTTTCCACATAATTCAAAAGGCAGTGAGAGAATCTGGATTTCACAAATGACAGCAGGTTTGATACAATTCATTATGTCCTGTATTATCTCTGTGGGTAAACTGTTCAGCTGCTTATTTTTGAGAGGAGAGAAAGAAAACAACACAAAACCCCACCCTTAACCTCCAATTCTTTAATCACAGAAAATACACTGAAACCTAACAACATTAGATAGCTATGCCTAAAGTCTTTTACGTCTGAAGTTTTTCCCTTAGAAGAGTTATTTTCAGTTCTCCAGCTACATCAGACGGTACCAGTTTGCTGCCAAGAGCCTGTGTTCTTGGACATGGCTGCAGTTCCCGAGGAGGGATAAAGCCTTCTCAGCTGGAAAAACCTGGCTGCAGAAGGAACTACCAGAAAAGACGCTGAGTGCTGCCCATCCTTGTTCTGAAATGTTCTGAAATTTTTCTTCTGGTATTTTTTCCCCTGTGTGTTTTTTTGTTTTTTTTTTTACTCTAACTGGAATGGTACTCATTTCATACCAAAAGCAGAAAAGGATCCAAGGACTCCCTCAAGCTGACTAGAGACTTGACTACTTACAGTATTTTCTGTGGAAATAGCACAAATACCAGAATGCAGGAGGACACACCAACACAGGAGCTGCCCTAATTCTGCACTATGTTTCTATTACTCCCGCTCAATAACTGAACTTTCATTTGGGCATAATGTCTTTAAACTCTAGCATGAGGTTTGCAGATGAAAGAAACATCCATGGAAAAGTAAGACTTTTGAGACCCTCACTCTTTTATTGCTTTCCTTTAAAAATTTTCTCTGTAGTATTTGTCTCACACAATTTTTGACCATGTCACTCCAGAAAGCCTGTATCAGATGTAATAATTAGTATAAAATGGACTAGAAAGCAACCAGAATTACTTTACTATTCCGCACACACTGGGACACAGTATAAAATTAGCTATGCCAGCAGGCTGCTTCTCTCCAGGCTATGGCTTGATGCAACCTGTGCACTGCCATCAGGTAGTATCTGTACCCAGCATCCCAGCTGCAGTCTGTGAGAGCTCACGTTGAGAGACACCTTTGTTGTTGTGGCTGTTGGTTCTTCATTTCAGGTCATCAATTTTAGGGGCATCTGAGGAATAACAGCTTGGGGAAGGCCACGCCAAGGAAGACCTCCACAGAATCTGTTCCAGAGCTTTGCTCATCCTTGTTGGCCTTCTCTGCATTTTTCCAGCTCTGCTGCACGTTTTTGGGGTGGGGAACGAGAGGAGCTGTGAAGAGCAGTGAGCTGACCTTCTCAGGGGACAGCCTGCCACAATGGCAAAATCCCAGCTCTGAGTCATAGCGTTTGGAGCCCGTGAATTTATGTGCCAAGTTAGGGTTGTATTTTGCTTACAAGCATCATTCTACATTTATCTACACCAAGTATCATTGCTGATTTACTACCCAGGCACTTGCCTTGTAAGGACTTTCTGCAGCTCTTCAGCTGGCCCTTCACGGTTTAGCGGAGCATTGGCAAACTTCTTGTTTTGCAAACCTCAGCATTCGTCTCCTTTGCAGAGTTGTTTATGAATATGTAAAGAACAGGTCCCAGCATGGATACAACCTCCCCTCACTGACTCCTGCTCTCTGTTTCCTAGCCTACTTGTCCGTGCAAATGCTGCCTCCCTTACACCTCTAAAGGATTAACTTTTCCTTACATGGATTTGGACAGATTCCCTCTTACTATGCTCGCTTCTTAAGTATCTACTGTTTTATGTCTGCATACTAATGATAATTCAAGATGAAAAAAAAAAAAATCCAATCAATCGCAATCAATCAACTAGATTTTATATACTTTCCTGAACTGTTGTACTCTCCCACACAGCTTTGCTGGTTTGGCACACTGTGCCTGCTGGTTTTAAGGAAGAGCTGTCAGCCTCTGTCCAGAGAGAAGGCTCTGTATCTGGCCCACGAAATGTTACTTTTTGGGCTTTATAAGTTTTCTAAACACTTTTATTCACTGATTCTGCACGCAATGTGAAATTACGCTGCAGGTCTTGGGAAATAACAGAAAGAGGTGTGAAACTAATTCAGCAGGAAGACTGAATCCTAATTCTTGAAATGGTTGTGATCTAACCCCGTCCTGGAGGCATATACTTTAAACTTCCCATACTATTTCATATCTGATGATGAAAGAAGGATTTCAGTTTCCACAGCTTTCAACACACACCATTTCAAGTACAGCAAAAATAATTTTAAATAAAAATGAAAAAACACAAATGGAAAAAAACCTAGCCCCTTCCAGTAAGAAACCTCCCACACCACCAAACTGAAATGCCCAATATGTATTTCTGTCTCCTCTAGAGAGATTTCGTTTGCTGTATTTTGCTGGGTTTTATGAACAACAAACTATTTTAAGCATCTAAATTGCCACATGATTCACATTGATGATAAAAAGCAGCAGAACACATGTGAACTTTGCACACATCCATCTCCTCTTGTGTTTTATGGTTTAGAACTGCCCTAATGTATTTACACAGGTTAGGCAGCTTGAAAAGCTGGAACACAGGAAACCTTTGGGCTAAACTCAACATGATTAAAGTTCACAGTAATGGATGAAAAAAAAAATCAGAACAAGCTACAACAAAAAAATTCAGAACAACTGTTTTGAAAACCCTTTAAATAGCAGAATTTTGTTGTTGAAAACACAACTAAGTGCAATTTTCTCAGTTATTAAAAAAGACTTTGTTTTATTACAAATTTTTCTCTGTGTTTCAAAAGTCAAGCTTGGCAAAAGGATGAAATATGACATCTAGAATATGTTCTTAAATATTAGATTTCATGCTTTAAAGTAAACCACGTTCCTAAGAATCCTTCTTCTTCGGTAAGGTATTTTACAAAGTGAAAGAAAAATGCAGTCAATTAGAAACTCCCATTGTGCCCATGGTTCTACAATCACAACTATAATATGACAAATATCTGGATACTTTTATGTAATTTCAAGGAATTGAAACCAGAGATTTATCTACTTAAAGATCTATAAAAACATTTTAAGTGGTCCATGTAGCACATACAAAATATTAAGGTAACTCATCAAAAGTACAGGTAACAGTTAGACAAGCTACCTTGAGGTTGGAAAAACAATTAAAATTCTTCTTTTAAATCTGCAATATTAATATATCATTGAGAAAGATACTTTCTAGGACCATTAAAATCATTTGTAGCTTGAACTGTCTTCTGCCTGCATTTAAGCAATTAATTTTAACTAATTATTAAAATTCTTTTAGACCATTTAAAAAGAATAAAACTTTTATAAAATATGTTTTATATTCACGTGCTTTTAGTAATGTCTTTTCTTCATTAGTAAATTACTTAGCCTAGGAAAGCAAGGTAATGCGCAATAGGCAGGTACATAAAGAGATGTTTAATTTGCTACTTTCACTTTCAATATTGCTACTTTCACAATGATAGGTAAAGGATTTTAGTTGGATGTGAGACCTCCTAGTCTGAAATAAAATCGTAATTTAAGGAAATACAAGCATACAAACGGTAGGATGATTAGATGTCTTACCACTTCTCAAAATCCTGCTAAGTATCTAGTCACCTGTAGTAATCTTCTCATCCCTGAAAATCCAAGTCTACATTAGTACATCCATCATAATCAAATTAGATTAATAACATGTACACTCTCCACCTTTTCAGACTAAAAAAAGAAACCGCAAAACAAAAAAGGGAGAGCAGGGGAATAACCTAATAAAAGACACAAAGCCACATAGCTGAGGGATCACTGAGGCCCATACTGGTGTGACACCTGCAGCTTGTCCTTTATTTAGGAAAGGACCCGCTGGTGCTAAAGTTGCTCAGGCACACCGCAGAAGTGCCAGACAGAAACAAGTGTTTGCTTGCTGTCCTAAATGATGTTATAATTGACATTTATATTAATCCAGTCAGTATTTGGGTACACAGAAGGAATTGGCAGGTTAGGCTGTTTTGAAGGCAGGACGGAAGCCAAGCATTGTACTCTAGTGCTGGTGTTTCTTTCGTCTCACTAAATGGTGCCAAATTCACAGTCCAAAGCAAATGTGCAGCTCAGCCAGTGACAATGCAGCCTTTCTCACAACATTTCATCAATATGTTTTAACGTGCTTCACACAGATCCTCTCTGAAAGGATGGTGGTGGAGCTACACTTAGAGAAGTCCTTACTCTGCAGATGCACTAATAGCAAAACAATTACCTTTCTTGACCCTAGTGATTTTCTAATGCAGCTTGCTAGCAAGCAGCTTGACTTCAATAGCATATCTAAAAGCTTTCAGAAACCAAGCAGCTTAAACGTAAGTCAAATTTAGCCTGTCAAAGAGTATATCTAGAATTGATACGAGCACCTGCTTGTACAAGTACCTTCCACAAGCACCTGCTGGTTAGCAGAAACCATGGACCAGTGTGTGCTGGTTTTGGCTGGGGTAGAGTTGATTTTCTTCATAGTATCTATGGGGCTGTATTTTAGATTTGTGCTGGAAACAGAGTTGATAACTCAGGGATGTTTTCCTTATTGCTGAGCAGTGCTTACACAGCGTCAAGGCCTTTTCACCCCACCCCACCAGCGAGCAGGCTGGGGGGGCACAAGGAGTTGGGAGGGGACACAGCCGGGACAGCTGACCCCGACTGACCAGAGGGGTATTCCAGACCATAGGACATCATGCTCGGCATATAGAGCTGGAGGAAGAAGAAGGAAGGGGGGGATGTTCGGAGTGATGGTGTTTGTCTTCCTGAGTAACTGTTATGTGTGATGGAGCCCTGCTTTCCTGGAGATGGCTGAACACCTGCCTGCCCATGGGAAGTGGTGAATGAATTCCTTGGTTTGCTTTGCTTGCATGTGCGGCTTTTGCTTTACCTATTAAACCATCTTTATCTCAACCCACCAGTTTCCTTACTTTTACTCTTCTGATTCTCTCCCCCATCCCACCAGGAGTGAGCGGCTGTGTAGGGCTAAGCTGCTGGCTGGGTTTAAACCATGACACAGTGGCACCCCTTCTCCTGTCCCAGCAGACGGCTTGGTCACTACCTGCCACCATGGGTATCTGGGTCACTTACAGCTTCTCCACACTTCAGTCAGCTGAGCTGAGATTTTCTAAATCAGGTGTATGTGTCACGACCGAAGTATTTTAGAGAACTTCACACAGGACAATACAGCCTTTTCTGAGTACAAGAAAAGGGGAAAATAGGTTTCTTAATTCAAAACAAAATGCTTTCTTCTTTGAAAAGCTCCAGCATTTCCATTTTTATGTTTGGATCATATTATTCTGTGGGGAGAAGGGCTGCAGGGTCACATGGGCAACAACTAAAGAAAGAAAAGTGGAAATTTCTTAGTACTGGCTGTGCCTTTCTATATGCTCCGCGGACATCAATGAATTGAAGCAACACTAAGCAGTACTCTGGGCATCTCGGCTACTTCAGCAGCCCCATAGACGAAGTGTTGCAGGTGCTGCTGACACTATCAAAATCTTTAACATTAAAAGCAACCTCTCCTATCTCAACTTGACCATGCTACACCAGGGAGGAAACATATATACACACTACGTACAGATGTTGACACACAGCTTGAAGAGTATGTCTGAACACAAGCTCCATTCAGATATAAAAGTGTGGGTGGTCATTTCAGTTTCCCATGGCAACAATTAGTTCTGGAGCCACATCAGCACAAGTCCTTGCCTGCTGGAAGAAGAGCACAGTTTCTGCAAGTATGCAGATTTATGCAGAAACCAAATATGCACTGGGGGAAACTTTAGAGTTTTCTCCACTTGCTGGTGGTGTCCCCTAGCTCCTGACAAGCACACAGCCACCTTCTCCTGCCTTGGCAGTGGAGGCACCCTTCCAGCTTCGTGAGTGCTGGAAGAAGAGATGTATTTTTCTGTTGTTTTGCTCTGCACAATAAATGCAATGCTGTTGACAAAGGATATTGCACAACCTCAGCAATTTCATCATCATAATATCTGATCGACTCAAATCGATTAAGAAGTTTATCCTTAAAGTGCCTTCTCACTTTACAGCTGGGGAGCTGGCACACAGAAATTAATCAATTTTCCAAGGACACAGAGGAATTTCTGTGGCACAGCCAGATGCTGAAAGCTTGTTTCAGACTAATGTTTGACTATTATATTGAGACTAACTATTATGCTCCCTGAAGTCACGGGGATTTTGCCTACATTAGGACAAGTAAGTGGCTCTGGAAGTTCACACATTCCTGTCAACATGCATCAGCCTCATCTAAAGGGCTCAGATAATTGCCACCACTTTGCCTTTCTGCTGAGAACCATTATGGGTACGGCTGCTAGAGACAACTCAGGTAACGGGGGCATGTTTCCTCCAGGAAAAATGAAAATGGTAATTTCACACCAATCGTGTGGGAACCACCTGCTAATTAAAAAAAAAACCCAAACAAACAAACCAGGCTTAATCAGTAAAAGAAATCTCACTTGCATTTTAGCATTGAAATAAACACTTGAGAACTCAGGACAGCCTAAGTGCTCTGCACAGCAGCTCTCCTGACCTGTCCCATACATTGGGCTGCAAGGATTTGAGTATGCCAGCTCTGTTTCTTCTAGGGATGCGTCCACCCTGTAGCCATCCCAAATATGAAGCAATTTTTATTCCTTATCTATGACCTAAGCCTTGCCCTGATTTAAAGGAAAGAGGGTTTCTTCTTACACATTTTTGTAAGAATCACATGTCTTTCTAACACGCTGCAGTTAGAAGCTGTGGTGCATTATGTTACCAACCAGGAAATGCTGTGGGACTTCCCCACCTATGTAAGAAGTCAGGGCAGCTTACCTCTAGTAAAGCAGAGATATGATGGATTCAGGGCTTTTCTAAAAGTAATTTGTTAGAAGACTATAGCAGCTTTTCGTAAACTGCAATTGAATGCATGACAGGCAAGCAGAACAACAAACAGAGGACCATTTCTCCCCAGGATTCCTATCAATGTAAGCTGTATATTTTTTTCACTGGTCTCCACTTCTGTTCTTAAAGAGGGTTAAGAGCCACATACTAAGTCTAATATTCTATTTCCTTTAAGGATAGCTATGACTTTGGGAAGAATAATGCTGTTTCTAGAAAGCCAGTGAGTATACATATGTATCTTGGGATTACTGGAGACCTTAACTGTATTTCACACATCTCTGCAAATTGCTGAGATGTAAAACCCATGAAGGGCAAAGCACTGTCATGGTCATAACTCATGTTTCTTAAGGGATTTCAAGGGGATATAATGAAATTAAATAGCAAGACTTTAACTGTTGACACTTCTCTAAACGGGAAGAAAACAGAGCCTCATTCTCTTAAGAAAAATTGCACTTTTGGCTTAACAAATTAGAAGAAAAAAACATGTTGAATTCCAGTGGTAACAAGATCTCATAACTGAAAAACAGCATCTAACAATAATTTACAATCAGGTCTTCTGTTATAAAGTTGACAACAGAGACCAAACGCTAACTCCGATACATGTAATCCTTGCACAGTCTTTCCTGTAACTAGAACTGCTACTTAAATCCATTTGCTAGATAAACTGGTGTAGCAGAATACCAAGCCTGCTGTACTGGTGGGATAAGATAACATGTCAGACTGGGAGCTCTGCAAGGAGAATGTAGTTATTTTGAGATGGTCAGCAATTCTAGAAAGAAGCCCTCACCTCCTGCAGAACACCAACTGGAAGCTGTCACTCACTTATCTCAACAAAACATTCACAAGGTTGCATCACATGCAAACATGCCAGATTCTGTAACGCATGTTCCTCCTGGTAAAAAACAAATATTTCTTGACTTGGGGAGGAAAGAAAGGGCAACCCAGAGAAAAATCTACTTCAAACAATGAGCAATGTTCATGACCTTGGAAAAAATAGACAATAACAGCTGGATATTTTGGGCAACCACATTAAATTCTGCTCATTTTGTCTTTGCTACCTCTCTTAACATGAAGTCTCAGTCAGGAGGGTTCTGCAGTACTATTGCAAGTATTTTTGTAGACAAGGATGTAACTCTGCTTAAATGGTGTGGCCAGGAATGGGAGGTTAAAGTCTCAGATGTGACAGCTGGATAACCTGAAGAGCTCCCAGTGCATCCTTTCAAGAGCAAAGTCTTGCCTTCTACCTCTGTAACGTATGGCATAATCCAGCCAGGACTTCAGTTCTGAAAGGCCCTAGGTGCATCGAAAGGCATGTGCCAAGAGTAAGAGGAGATACCTTGGGTTCTTCTGATTAACTTCTACAGCTTCCTATTGTGCAAATGCTATGGAGCCACAAAGGAAAGATAATAAGTTATTGATCTCCCATTCATTTCATTACTTGTGGAGCTGCACCAGATGCAAGTGTTTTTCCTGTGAAGTGGCTTGATAGATCTTCACAGCACAAAGCTGAGCTCTGGAGCCAAGTGGAGGCATCCTTGGATAACAGAGCAACTTCTGACTAAAAGAGACAAGGCAGTTACATTCAAAGCTAACTAAACTTGTTAGCAAGATGGAACATCATCTACAAATCCACTGAAGAATAAACTCGAGAATGAAACAGTTCACTAGAAAATAAATTATGTTGTTTATGTATACACACCAGTATTTTTCCACATTGTTCACCAGTGTTTTATACCTTCTTTTCAATAAACCACTCATATTTCCTTTGCCCCATGAGATAAATGGACTTAATTAAGCAGTGGAGAATAATCAGACCAGTCACTTAACTTCCAACACCTCACTGGGATGAACCCCAAATATCAACACATATCCTATGACAGAAAACACTTCTGCGTTACACTCCACCCTCAACCATTTCTGGTGTAGAAGCCCTCTAAAATAGACACTAAGAACTTAAAAAGGCATTTCTTTTCCTTGCCAAACCATGAACCACTAATAATTTCCATTCCTTTAATGATTACTTTTAACTTCCAGAAAAACACTTCACTGCAAGCAAAGATCGACCCGGGATATATACAAGTGGATTAAAACAGATGGTTTGAATTAAATCCTATACAACAATAACTACAGTCGACATCAGCATTTTCACTGAAGTAATGATATGGAGTACTAACTATTTGATCATTAACAGCAAATAATAAATAGACCATGTTAACATTTATAGTTATTACCTACATTTGCTTCCCTAACACTTGCAATTTCCTGTTTAAAGACAAATTATCACATTATTCTTTCTTTTGTGCTTCAGTGATGAAGAGACAGAACACAAATTCAAAGGATACAATGACATTATTTTACTTTGTACGTGTTCTTGTTTAAGATTTAATATTTATTAAATGTTAACAGCTTTTCCTGTTTTACAGTAGGCATGGGTGGCAAACATTAAGTTCCTTTTAAATCCTTTAAAAGAAATATGATGCATGTGATGTTTGCCAGCCAGGCATGTTAATTGTTCTGGTTATTTTGTCTTTACAAAGTAAAAAACAGGGTGTTCTAGCAGATAGGAATTCAAGAGTAAACTCTTGATCCAAGTGAGTTTTCAAATTTGCTTCTAAAGTTTCTGTGTCAGCCCTAAAGCCAAGACTAGACATTGCTAGGGGAATAATAAACAAACAAAATCCCAAACCAAATACAGAATAAACATATTTCCTTTCAGCATGTTTCTCTGAATATGTTCTGGGTAACAGTTAGGGATAGCCCACAAAAGACACACTTCTCGGTCTGGGTGGATCTTTCATGTTTCCTCAGCCAGACCACACTCCATCACTCCAGCAGTACAGTGCTGAGCGTTTGCATGCACGGATGTGGGGCTTCAGCAGCCCCCGGAGGGCTCCTGCCCACTCACATCCTTCTCCTTCACTTCCTTGGCACCATGCAGGACTGCACTGGTTTCTGTTCCATCCTGTCACGGAGCTTTCCAAGCAGAAGAGATCTTGTCGACTTAATTTCTGCTTGTACAGCCTGTAGAAGGGAAATATCCTTGGGTCTTTCTGCTGTGGGAGTTGATCACTTGTTCCTTTGTTTCTCCTTCTGATTAATTTTTAATCCATGGAAATCCTTGCATTTTATCCCCTGGAATTTGTTAAGGAACCTTTGCTAAGGTGTTGTATCAAAGGCTCTCTGAAAATCCACATTGTAGGGACTGAACAACCATTTTCTGTGTGCGTGGCGAAATCTCTTTTTGAGTCAGTAGCTACAGGTGACAGACACTAAGTGTCTTCTGAAAGAAATATGACTTACGCACACTCCCAAATATATCATATTTATCGATGCATTTACCAATATATGACTTTTCCAATTTCTTCCAACTTGGCTTGCCAAGAGGACAAACTTTCTGATGTGCAATTTCCTTGAGTCCTTTTTAAAAACTGGTGTCAGGTTTGCTACATCCCATTTCGTTGGTGCCAAGGCTGATACAAGTGATAAATTCCCAGCTACACAATTCTTAACAGTTTCCTGTTGCGGTCTTTGAAACTCACAGGAAAATCTCCTTGACCAACTTAATGACAATGAAACATGGGCCTAAATGGACATTATGCATGGCTCTTTAGGTAATATACTAACTCTTTCAGCCTACCTTACTGCTATACTACACCCCTTAGCATGGATTTACCTACTTTGTAAAAGATTTTTAATTATCTGTAAAAAAAAAATATCCTGTACTTCAGGGAAAAGAAAGTCTTCACTGCATTATTCAAGAAGAATTCAAAATCCCTAGCAGGGGGACAGTTTTCCAGAAGTTTTGCAGAAAACTAACCATTGCTGTTACTACTTAATTTTACAGCATGCTTCTCCAACAGGTGGAAAGAGAAAGCAAAGTAGAGAAATCTCTGCCTTGTTAAGTACCAGGAATTCCTCCAGATTCAGCAGCTAGAGAGTCCTTACTCTGTCTGTAGCTCTGCCTCTCACCTGCAGCAGCATTCCTAGGCTATTCTTCTTCCACAGTTTATTCGGAGCACCTCCCCAGTAGCAGAGAAGGAAAATCGCCTAGGGCGGGTATTTTATTCCCCAAAGGGAACCTTGCCAGAGCCTTGTTGTGGAGGGCCACACAGTTGCCAAGCTCCCCAGCACTATCTCATTCCCATTCCCTTTTCCATCATCCTCAGAATTAGATAATCACCTGGGTAGCGGTACTCTGCTGGAGTGTAACAAGGAAGACAGGGGGAGCAGCCAAGGTTGGAAACAAGCAACTGGGAGGCTCTCTGGAGCCCAGCTGACCAGGAATTCTGCAAGGCTGGACCCAGCCATCCTCCAGATGGTGGCTCCAGTTCCCGAAGTACCCAACTGTGCTGCAACCCTGAGAATCATCTGGTTCTTCTGAGCACAAAGCTTTCAGAATTGCTCTCTGTGATTAAAAAATGGCATCCTGTGAACTCCTACTCTAAAATGTTTCTCTTTCTTTTCTGATCCCTTGTAAGAGCTGAAGACAACACTCAGGTGTGCCAAAATATTGCTGAGGTGTACACAGTGCTCCCTCATTTATACTGGTAGGCATCAGGTCTGTTCCATGACAGCTTTCCAATTCCCAGTCACACTTTTATTCTGCTCCCAGTCTGATACTGGCTGTCACTTTTGAAGAGCACAGCATGGAAAGAAAAGGTGCAACATTGCAGACAGCCTCTTGGTTCTAAAAATCTCTTGTATTTTAAATCGGGCAGTGCAAGTTACTGCACAACAACTGCATCGGTGTTTAAATTAATGAAAAGAATGTTACCCCTTCCCATGGTCACTTTTGTATGCTATGAACGTTCAGTAACAAGGGTTTCTTTTTCTTTTTCCTGTTACAGATGGGTGGTATTGAAAGCAATTTGCTCTGTGCGTGCTCCACGGCATGGAATGCTTCATTATACCTCATGCATATATGCTTTTATAATATGGATTAGTGTTTGTTTGCGTGAGCTAGTTTTACTTCCCCTGATGCACAGCTGGTTTATTAACTGAGTTCATTTGGCTAGTGCAGTACAAACTGTTCAAATAATTCACATGAATTATAAAACTACATTTAAAATAACAAAATAGGAGTTAAAGTAACAACTGTAACTAGGAATTTTCTCACTTGTTAGCTTCACACAAACTGCTGTGCATGTTTTTGCATCATCTTCATCATCTGATCTTCCTCTTTAAACACATGGACTTAATTGCATGTGTGGGCAAAAGCTCCCATGTTTCAAACTGGCCTCACTGCTTCTCCTCCAAAAGCAAGCCACAAGTGGCCACCATCACCCCGCAGTTTTGGGTGCAGCTCAGCCCTGGTAAAGGAGGAACAATTCTGGTTCACAGGAGGACCAGTGCGTGTATCAGTGGCTCGGCTGCAGTCTATAGGTCTGCTAGGGAGAGCGAAGACGAACGCTGGGACTACAACCTTTGCAGCTAAGAGGCAGAAAGACTGACTTCTCCTTCTGACTACACCTGGCACTAACTACAGAGGTGTGGCTAATTCTTGCAAATGACCTCAAACCCCAGCAATCAAGAGCATAGCAAATTGGCAAGTTTGTGTTCGAACGAGAAGAAAATGTGATGGCAACTAAAGAGCAATGAAGGAAATGTACACAATAGCAGGAATGTTAAAGATAACAGAGATAACTGGATGGGATAACCATGGCACGTACGTTATTTTGCAGGGTGTCTGACTGAAGCTGATTGTTCATGAAGTGTTTTTGGCAGGCTTGTGGGTGACGATATCCAAAGTCTTGAAAGTGTTCAGTAAATGCTGGAGTCACAGATGTGGTTTGGAGGAAAGGACAAGGGAGTCAAGTCTCTGGCAACCCAGGTTAGCATTTGAACCATTTGATCTACTCAGTTACAAGTCTAAATATGGATTTTTAGGGGCATAATTTAAGGCTACTGCACCTGAAAATTTCATTACTATGTTTTTGTTTTCTGTGTTTTCTTACAAAATACAGGCCTGTCTACAATTCATTTCCAGCATGTGTCTTCCACTCTTAGAAATCCCCAATCCCTTCCTGTTAAAATACCATGTATACTCCCAACACAGAAGACACAAGGTGAAATCCTTTCTTCTCCATGTGAGAGCATAGACACTGTCACACTGGCCCAGACAAATGGCTTATCTGAAATATATACTCCTGGCTAGGAAGCAAGAGTGGTAAAAGTAACTCAGAAGTGCACAGACTCAAGGCCTTCCCTTGGATTTTTCTGCTAGCTATCAAAGCCATGCCTAATTGCAATGGAAAGTGATGATGATGAAGAAACTACTTTGCTGTCTGCCAAAATGAATCTTCCCTCCAGCAGAAATGGCTTAGCCAGATCAGAGTGGTATAACTTACGCTTCCCTGTGCCAAGCTTTCTGATGCTGACTCCTGGAACAGCTCTATAGCAATTTCTTCTAATAACAGAACATATTTCTTGCTCAGAAACACTTAAACTTCTGGAAATAAGGCAACTATTCTAAAGGCTTTGTCTGCAGGTAGAAGTTTTAAATCCGCATTCTTGACAAGTTCTGCCCCTGTCCACATAAATCAGGATGCACTGAGCTGATCACAGTTTTAAACTTTTCAGATTTTACTGCCAGCTCTGCTTTGGCTTGTGTTCCGTCCTTAGACAGCTGCATGTAATTGAGAAAGTAGGTAACACAGAGAAAGGCTGTAGCAAAGACACACCAATTAGAAAAATTAAGAAGAGAAAATCACCACAATGAACAAATGACTACCAGCTATATTACGGCATTAGTATTTACCAAGAGGAGGCAAGAGAGTTTGCACCTTAAGCTAAGGAAGATTCTGCTCTTTCTCATTATCTTTTGTCACTTCCTAATAAGATTAGGATTGTTATACACACAAATATGTCTAGTCTTCCTGATCATCAAAAAAGTCGTTAAAAATAAAAGAATACCCTTCATGTGTGAGAAATGGCTTGTCACTACACTGACTACAATCTATAAAATTTGAGTTTGCCTAAATCATGAAACGTGTTTTCAGCCAAGACCCCACACAGCTATAGATCTTTTTTCTGAGTATTTCAAGCCAAGCAACAAAGTCCCTGGTACCTCCTGACTCCATGAACAGATGGACAAATTTCCCTTTCTCAGCAGAAAATATGCTGCAATTCAAAGGCACCTTCCTGCATAGACTAAGAATTCCTCCATGTGTCCCAAAAGTCAAATCCATGCTTTTAGGCAACACCTGTCTGCTACTTAACTTCATGGTGACAGCAAGAACCCAACTGCTATCCTGTCAATTCAGTGAGGAAAACCCCTTACCTTGGCTGTAGCAGAAGACCTACAGCATGTGGCGAGCAGCTATGACACTACCCAGAAGAAAGCACGCAGAATTACGCATATCCAAACAAGGCAGCTATAAGGGTGAGGGTCAGTTCAGAATGAAGACACCTACATTTTGCTCTCTTTATGCAAGGTTGAGCAAAATCCAGTTGCCTAAACATCTGTAGCTATCTCAGACTGCCTAGGATATTCTGTCTGCCTCTCAGCCTCTGCTTCAAAAGGCACAGATGTCCTATCTGCAAGTCTCATGCAGATTTTCTCAGTACCTAGAGGATATCCATATAATTCATACAGGGATGAATCTCATCCTTAGGTGTCCAAGCTCCCAAAAGTCAATGGAGAGCTAGTCAGTACAGTCCCTCGAACGAAGAACAGCTGATTGAGTTGATTTAATTGCCTGAAAACAGATGTTCAGTTACATATGAGATGCCTGGCCTTAAGCTTTTTATAGAGCTCTTTAAGCTTCTGGCTGTTCCAGAATGATGCAGATGTCCTGCAGGTCCTGTGTCATCACCGTGAGTCCCATGCAGATGTTTTAGGTGCCCAGGGGTGTCTTTAATGACACTAAAGCCCTCTGCATGGGTTATAGATGCAATCTCCAGCTCTAGAATTGGGAGCTTGCACATCCAGTGCATACCTATACTTAGATGGTTTAATCCGGGTGTGTAATGCACACAAAGCATCCAAGTACAGTAAGTGACCAGACACCAGCATAACAAAAGGACATTCTGATGGAAGTAAAAATTAGATTCGATATATCTCAGAAGGGAAAATAATTAATCTTACTTCTTATATAAAAGTGCAGAAAATAGAGCATTTGAGCATAACAGCTTCATACAATAATTAAAAAAAGTTGTGATGGAAAAACATAAATACATTTCTAAAATCAGATTAGATAAAATGAACAATAAATTCAGGCTTGTAGCACTTAAAATTATCATTGTACAAAACCAGTTCACTCAAAAATATTTTTATTGTGCTATCATTAAATATGAATGCCTCTCTAAACCTGCTTCAGAGGATGAATTAGCATAGCTGTAATAGTCTGGAACAAACTTAGATCTAGTACATAAAATGATAAAAGACATTTCCCACTTCTTTTCACTGGGAAGAAATTAGTTTTGGAACTGCTTGAGCTTATGTATTGTTTTATTAACTGGGACTAATTCCCAGTTTATTCCTCCATGTCCTTATGTGACCTACAGTCATCAGTTGTAGAGAAGGACTAAGCAGACTAAATTTATTCTGCTTCCTAAACATTTTGCAATCTGTGTCTGGAGCAATTCCTCTCAACCACTTCTGATGTCAGCAGGTATAGTAAACTAAAATACCTAGGTGTATGCTGGATATGTATTTGAAACACCACAGTTACATTAATGTAGTTATCTCAAACACAAATTGCGTACGTGTACATGAATATAAGCTCTTATATTTTTTCTTGAATGACAATTAATTTTGCACAGATGTAGGTGATCTACTCATGAAGCAGTACTCTTTCTTGTTCATGTACCTAATTAACTAAATTAAAGTAAAATTTCAAAATCACACAATTCCCCATCTTTAAAGCAACCTAACTCTTAGAAGTGTAAGTTCTGTTGACTTAACAAAAATGTCTTCATTAACTGTGAAAATGGGCCTTACATCTTTCAATCCCGAGGGCGCAAACCCCATTTACCTGTGGTAATTACACACCTATAAGAAATTACACTACTGTTATTGTGGCCTTTACACTTTCTCTCTACCACTGCCTCTGTTCTGCCCTTACCGTCGTACTGCAGGCGCCTCGAGGATACAGACAGTGTGTGGGTTAGTGTCCCCTGGTAGGAGGCTGCACATCCCAGACCTGCTCAGCTCTGAATTATACTTGAAGACCTGGTGCAGTAGGCACGCTTGGTCACATTTAGCATGGCAATCTCAGAGATGGTGTGAACCCTGTTACTTTGCACTAGCCACAGCCTCAGTTTAAGGTGCCAGCAAGCCAAGCTCTTTGCAAAAGGAGAGCGCAAAACCAAGCTAGATCAATGGAAAGCCTCCAGCGGAACTTGGCACCAGCCTGGAGACAGCAAATAGGTGACTAAATGTCCAGTATCTGGTCTCAAATGCTGTGCAGTTGCCTGGCCAGCTGCTGGCCTCGCACCCTCTCTCCCTGCAGGAGGAAACACATCTGGGATTTCACCCTGTGCCAAGGGTGGAGCTGGCCCCACGGCACGGAGCCAGCTCAATGCACAGGCTCTTGTAAGGCTGAACGTAAGCTTGACTTACTTTCAAGACATAAAAGCCTTCCATGTACAAGTCAATCTTACGCTGTCTCAGTAACGTGCTTTCATGCAAGATTAGCAAGTATGTGTAATTTTTTAATGTGCTGCCAGGAGAAATACAATTACTGAAGTGGATTTTTTTAGGGAACTGTGACGCTATGGATTCAGTCCCTCGGGCAATGTGTAAGATATGGTACAGGTATGGAGCACATCTAAGTAAGTTTATAGGAATGCCTCAGCAAGACTGTGCTGGGCAGAGCTCTGTAAGATTGTCAGGATTCATCCCCTGAGTGGGGTTGGATGTTCATGAGAACTTTTGCAGGTACAAGCACATTCACATGGTGGTGGGGGGGGTGAAGAACAAAACAGCTAATAAACAGATCTCATCTAATACTCTGTCCTAAATCATGCAAGAATGGCAAATGGATGTTCTCTCATGCTGTTATCTCACATATTCCTGTTCAACTTACACTTTCTTGTCTGACTGTCTCAGCTTGAGCATTTTCTCTACTCAGAATAAATACAATCCAGCATCAGAAGCAGTTTAGTGGTTAGAAATTTATTCTTGGGACAACACAGCTCTGTTCCCTTCATACACAATTCTTTAATAATGCAGCAAATCAGGACATATATATTTAGTATTGTGTCTTGGATTTAAGCACAGGAACACAATTAAAATGTTCTTCATTTTTTGATTCTGAAGGTAAACTCATGGAAGTTACTATTTCATCAGTACAGACAAAGTCACACAAAGGTGATGTTGTGGTTAAGTTTTACTCATAACAGCTTTTTACTAAAGTTAGGACATCTGGAGTACACCTCATCTGCCACGGATCAAAAAATCTTCATATGCTCTTAAATGTCAAAAGAAAAATCAATTGGTCCCGTAGACTGCATCTGGGCAGGGATTATTTTTGTCTATTGAATGAATGTACTGTAGAATGCAGACACTGAGGGGGGAAGGATCAAGTCAGGACACATTCATTTTTGTTCTACTAACCATTCTGTACGAGGCAATGAATAGAAGCTGGTACACGTATCGTATTTCACTGTGAAATACTGACTTTCCACATTTCAGCAGAACCAAGGAGGAATTTGCAAATTTTATTTCAATTCATAGGTCTAACTAAAGAGATTGGTACACAAAGGGGGAAAAATGAGTATATAGCTTTATTTTGCAAATTCCTGTCAGAAAACTCCTCTTCTTTTAACCAAATCAGAAGACAGAGAAGGAGTCAAAATACATTAAATAAAGGCCTTACATTGTTTCAGCCCAATTCTAATATGAAAATAAACACTTCACTGCCCCACACTTCCTTACACACTTCTTAACTAGGCACACTCATTTCCCACGGGACATGTAGGTTGCAGAATGAAAGGATCACTGGAAGCAGGAAATGAAAGGAAGGAACAAAAGTGAAAACTTCATTCATTCATTGCCTTCAATGGTCAGATACACTAGGAACTCAAACCAAATTTGGTAAATGTTAAAGAAGAAGCCTTAAGTAGCAAGGGAGAAGAGAATCTTATAGATCTACCTTATAGGTAGGTAACACAGAAGACAAGCATCTGAGCCACACACATAGAAGTAAATAAACAGAAACTTGTGTTTTCCCTATCCAAAACCCTTTTTTAAAAAAAAAAAAAAAAAAAAAAAAAAAAAAGAACTTTATGGAAGAATTCTCTGAAAACTGATCATTTGAGTTCTAATTGTATCTTATTTCAGCTTAATGTCTCCATTAACAAAAAAGTAATAGTCCTTATATCTCTCCATTGCTTCTGCAAATATGGGTCTCTAGAAATTTTAAATATGCAACTTGAAGAAAATACAGAACTGTATCAGGATGAAAGAGGAAGAGTATACCTTTAAAGTGTAGGACAGTTATTACTACAGATAACTATGCCATAGCCCTTTGGTTTAGTACCATATTCTATAACTAACACTAGAAAGGCTAATGAAACATGGCTTGTGACTTTAGAGGTATTTAATTTGCATTCAGTAACACTGAAGTATGGAGCTAAAGAAAAAAAAAAAGAAATTGAGAGATATCAGAAATTTTCATTAAAACTGTATCAGTTTATTTACAGTTTGTTGTGGAAGCTGTTTCCACCTGACTTTTTCCAATATTACTCGTCAAACTGCCCTCTTTGACTTTCTCTGCTAACACTGATTTTGGCTAGGAGGTCAGGAGGGGCACGTGCTTAAGGAGTCACCCTTCTGTAGCTGCTCTGTAGCTCTGGGAGAAGTGGCGACAAGTTTGCATAAAATCAGTAATTATGGAAAATTGTTACTGCTCTCTCCAAAGGCCAGAACAAGACAGAGCAGACCAGGTTAAGTTGCATTTGTTTACAGGAGCAGATCATAAACAGCATAAGCAGATCAGTCTGACACAATGTAGAAGTCCCACTGGAGTTAATGGGAATTTTTTGTTCTAAATGAGTAAAAGACTAGTCCCAGAGGACCCACCAGAGTCAGGACAGGCCTCCGGGCAATACTGAAATGGTTTTAAATCATTGCTGGTTGCAACAACAAAAAGCATCAGAGAAAGCTCAGCTGGACCAAGTACTTTCCAGCCTGGCATTTAATTCAGAAGATGGAAGAATTGAGGTGAATAAGGATGGGAAGAAGAACAACTGTGGAAAGCCAGAGGTACATTCAGTGGTTGTGAATCCTGGGCAGATCTGTTGAATCATGAACACCACAGGATATGCATTCAGAGCTTCTTGCTAAAAAGGCTTCTGCTGGCTACCCACAGCCAGCTGGCTGGTTGAGGGTACATGTTCTTTTCAAATCCCTTTTATAACTTCTACTCAAGAATTTCTAAGTGTATTTCTTATGAAACTTGTTCATATTGGCCTCAGACCCAAAGTGTACAGTCTTAAAATGCTTCCTCTGTACTTCCAAATAGTTCTATGCTTAACATATGAATATACTAAAAAGACTTGTTAAGGAAAAAACCCACCAGTTTCTATAAAAAAAAATTAACCCCATACAATTTTTTCATAACTTCAGTACCTGAGCAAAGAAAATCCAGATATCTAACACCAACATTGATCCAGCCTGTTTACACATCGTACATCTAATGCTGACTATGAAATGCTGCAACACATTGTCTCAACCTCATCCACTATCTTTACAAGATTAACTGATGTATTTTTCACTTTTCACATTATGTACCCAGCTTAATGCAGTCAAGGAACTTGCATAGACCTGACACATATAAAATAAAAATACTCTTTATATAAAGCTATATATATATGTACACACACAAAGGCGCAGAGAGGTATCATAAAACTTACCATCACTTGCAGAAAATGAGTCATTTGCACAGACCAGTGCCAAAGTAAACAGAAGATTCCGAAGATCCATACCTCTGATTCTGTAATAACAAAAGAAAATAAGACAGTTTCTTTATAAACTAATATTAGTAACTAATATGACAAGACATTTAAATGATTACCTAGTTTTATTGAATTTCTTATTGGATTTAAACCAGAAGTGTATTTAGTTTACAGTTTATTGCCTCACAAAGTCATACATCATCTCGCAGTCTAGGATAGAGAGTAAATACTATTTTTACAGGAGAACTAGCTTATGGGTTTCTTGTTCATTTAATACAGAGAAGGAAAAAATCAAGTACTGTCAATCTATAGAGTGCTTCTAGGGAGCAGCCACACTCCCCCCACAGCAGCCTTTGGGGGATGGATCCCAATGACAAGCCTAGGTTAAATGTGAAAGTAGGAAAAGAACGGTATCTCTTTTAGGGAGCAAAGATATGATGATCCTCTTTCCAGCTCATGCTCCTCTGAAGCTGCATTCGTCTTTGCATGCCACGTATAACCTTCCTGGGTCTAGGACTACATGCAGTAAAGCTGAGAGCAGTGATGACATTTAACAAGCCACCTCCCACACCACAAAGCGAAATGGCAAAGAAACACTGTCTTAGAACCTATGGCCACGGCCCGCAGCAGGCAGCACACCAGGAGTGGAGAGGCCATCAGTAGCTGTGGGGCTGCAAGAATGAGAGTAACCCCAGCTGCTGTGCTGCTCTTCGGGGCTGCAATGGAGGCTGTCTCACACTGGAAACTTCCAACTGCATAATTTCTGAGAAGGCACCTTCTGATGGACCCAAGCGCGTGCACAGAAGACTTTACAACCTCCAAGCTTACAAATTTTTACAACCCAAGCATAACCCCACAAGCCTTTACAACCTCCCCAGAAAGCACACTCCTCCTTCTCTCCAATTCAGCTGTACCACACACACATAGCCTACAACGCCATCACACAATCCTGTTTGAGGGACACTACTTTCCTCCTGCTGTTATCACCAGCATCTGATAACAACAGGGAAAGGCAGAAGCTGGGATATGCTGGACTTGCAGGCAGTGCAGCCTTCTGCACAGAATTGTACCATGCCCCAAAAAGCTCATGAGGTCTCCATATGTAGTAGGGGGAATATATACATACCATGGATTACTACCTGACCATTTACAACCATGTGTCCTGGTTTCAGCTGGGATAGAGTTAAATGTCTTCCTTGTAGCTGGTACAGTGCTATGTTTTGGGTTCATGTATGAGAAGAATGTTGGTAACACACTGGTGTTTTCAGTTGTTGCTAAGTAGTGTTTGTAATAAGTCAAGGATTTTTCAGCTTCTCGTGCCCAGCCAGCAAGAAGGCTGGAGGGGTACAGGAAGCTGGGAGGGGACACAGCCAGGACAGCTGACCCAAACTGGTGAAAGGGGTATTCATGCCATGTAACATCATGCCTAGTATATAAACTGGAGGCAGTTGGCCCAGGCGGGGATCACAGCTCAGGAACTAGCTAGGCATTGGCTGCTGAGTGGTGAGCAACTGCACTGTGTATCACTTGTATATGCCAATCCTTTTATTATGATTATTGTAATTTTATTATTGTTATTATCATTATTATTTTTTTCCTGTCTGTCCTATTAAACTGTTCTTACCTCAACCCACAAGTTTTACTTTCTTTTTTTTCCCCCAATTCTCTCACCCATCCCACTAGCAGCAGGGAGGGATCGAGTGAGCAGCTGCATGGTGCTGACTTGCCAGCTGGGGTTAAACCATGGCATCGTGCCAGTGGAGCACAGAGATTACTGGAGACCTTCAAAACCAAAGGTACAACACCAAAATGAACATGAACGCTGCAACAACAGTCAGGCAGCAGTTTCTTGTTCTGTGGCACAAAACTGCCAAGATACACTGACATCCCAGCTCAGTCAGGCAGCGGGGGGAGAGAGAGAGAGAAATAGCTCCACTTTCACATTTGACTGTAAATTGGTATGACAAACCTTGATTCTACACTGGAGTGTTTTAAATTAGACATTTTCTTTCTTCATCTAATAGGAGATTAAATCACAAGTGTCCAAACAAGCAAGCCCACTAATGAGTAACAATCTCTAAGTGGGTGTTACCGATTAACAACCAATGCTGTCAAATCTGTGTATCAAAAACTAGTCAGTCTCCCAGTACAGTTAGCAAAGTCTGAATTTAGTCAGAAACTGTAAAACACAAGCACACCGAGTATGTAAAACTATAGTAACACTGAATTTAAAAGACAATTCCCTCCTTAATTTTCTTACCCTACAAGAACAGATTGAATCACACCACAGAAAAAACCCAAAACTATTACCAACTCCAGATTTCTCATTCACACTGTTTAGTGCAAAACTTGAAAATCAGAAGGTTTTTTTTCACAACCTCATTAACACAACTGCTCAATAACTCTCAAGTTTCAGGCTCTGTACAGGAGGCATTTATTCCAACTGCTCTAGGCTAGCAAGAGTCTAACCCAGACCTGCAAAAGCAAGCCAGGAGATGCTCCCCACAGCACCCACACCACCGCAGGGATGCCCAGCTGCACCACGCAGGCACCCCGCAGCCAGTCCCAGTGGGCACAGGTCAGCTGCACAGAGAGAAGAGCTGGGGGAGCTCTGGGGACCTGCCAGGTGCCGGGCAGGACTTTGCCCGGGCCAAGCAGATATGGGTCTCTCCAAAGGTGACTCTCCCGTTCTCACGCGGACAGGGAGGAAACAAGGGGTACGGTGAGGCTGGCAGCACATTTAGTGAGGATTTGGGGCAGTGCGAGAGTAAGGCAGCCTGGGGAGCAGGACCAGGAGCAGCGAAGGCTGCAGCTGCTGGAGTGCACAGGGCTGGGAAAAAGTTCATAAAGCAAATCACAGGCCAACAATCCTCCTACTCTCAGAAAAGAGCTACACTGGCACAGCACAAGGTTCATCTGAGATCAGCTACGTTTTCAGCTAGCTCAATTGTTCCCTTGCTCCATCTGTACTCTTGTTTAAAGGATTCTTATTGTCTTTTATTAATAAATCTTCTACAGAAATGCTCCTCTGTATTTGCCAATTCCTCTCTTCTTACATGATCTCTACCCCGTTGAACAGCCCCTCTGCCTCCCCTTCAGCCCTTCCACTCTCTCCCTAAATTTTTGTTTTCTCTTTCACAGGCCTGAGCACAATGCCACTTTATTTACAGCCCTGCTGCCCTCTCCCTGTTGCAATACCCAGGCATCCTGTGCTGCCTCTATATTCACAATTCCCTGCTCTCCTGTGTCCACCAGTCTCTGCTGATCTTCCTACCGCTTTTCTCAAGCTTTCCTACTTCTTGCCTAACAGCCACAAGAAAGCCCAAACCTTCACAGGAGTTCTGTGAGAACAAATGTCATCAACAGAGGCCATCATTCAGAGCACATCTGCGGACACCGTTTTGTTTTTCATAACAGCACCAAACAACTCCGTGGTGGGACCTGAACGAGCGCCCACGTGCAGCTGTCACAGCATGGCTATCCCCTCCATCCCTGCACTGTGACCACCAGCCATCTCAGCTTCCTCCCAGGAAGAGTGGTTTGACAGTCAGAGCACCAGCCCAGGAGCCTGGAATACATCCCAGAGGTCTACAATCACGTTCAACTTCAATAAGGTCCTGCTGCTGCAGATGAAAACAATCCCATTCCAGTGCCGCTTGTCTTCTTGCACTGGCAGACTTGTTTACATACCTGCATGCAGCGCACTCTGTCAGGAAATTGTTCCAGCTAAATTAATCCATAAGCATTTATCATAACAAATCTGTTTGCTTACTGGGTTTATCAGGACTCCACAAAGACACACCCTGGGAACAGAGCTGGGGCAGCAGAGGCATGGGAGTGAGCAGTCAAGGCAGAGGGGAGGACACAGCCTCCCCTCCAGCAGCAGCTACTGCTTGTTTAAGAGCAACTCTATAATGCTTGGGAAAGTCCCTGCTGAGCCACAGACCTTGACTAAAACATCTGGCTCTCTGAAACAGGGCACAGGATTAATTTGTGTTCCTAAACCTCAAAGGTGATCAAAATTGCTGCTTAATCCCTTGCCTTTCCGCGAGTAAAATGTGGTATAGAAACAAATGATTCTTCTTCTGTGGATTCTCACAAATGCCACTATCTTAGCAAGGCAAAGCAACAGCATCTCTGCTCTGCCTAAATCCATCCACATGGGATCCTCCATTGAGTTATCCGTCCAGACAAGCTGCATGTGGGAGAAAAATCCAATAGGTTAATATGAACATGTCCAATGCAGACAGGACTGAGCTTAAAAATGATAACTGCTCTCATCTGAAAACACAGATGGGCCATGCTCCACTCCTTGTGCAACAGCCTCTGGAAAGGGCAAGTTGTGCAAGCCTCCTTGGAGCTCAAACCCAGAGCCCTTGGGACAGGGGTCATACTCGAGGTCTCTCCCAGGCAAAAGGAGCTCTGCAAAGGGTGTGAGGCACCAGGGACTACGTGACCTCTCTGCATCCAGCACGTATACCAAAAGCTCTGCTGGGCTGCAGGTACGACTACCACTTCCAGAGGTATCGGAGGTCAAGGGAGAGCTACACTGCCATGGCTCCGGTCTTGTGGGAGAGAATCTGGTGCAAAGCAGGAGCTGCCCCATCACAATACTGCTTTTGGTGATAGAGAATAAAATTCCTGAGAGAAGAGTCCTCTGAATTGCCATCTGCCCCACCATTAGACAACTACTGCCTTGCAGAAAGTTCTCACAAATCTGTCTTGTAACCACCCGCTGCCGTTCCTCTAAGACACTCTTGCAAGCTCACTGCCAACAAGAACAGTATTGTTCAGAGGCTGCAGTGTTAATCCAGCAAGAGACAGCTTCTGTCAAAACTGACCTTTTACAATCTAGTAATATCTACGTCCCAACACCTACCCCTGTATGCATATGAAAGACAAATGCCACTAATAAAGTCCCTGTTATTTAACAGAAAAAAAAATTCAGTGTCTGTAATATACACTATTCTAAGGAATAATAGGCTGTAGCTTACCCAACTCCAGCAGTTTTTAAGAATGAAGAGAGCTAAAACCAGAAAAAAGAATTACAGCAGCTGACTGTCCTCAAGCCAGCTGAAACTTGACCACAGGAACATTTGGCTAGAGGTCAGCTCAGGCTAATTGCTTCAGTACAGAAAGGGAGCCAGGAGTTATAAAAAGGATAAAAAAAAAAATTCTTGGCCCTTTTCTACAGCGATGTTGGAGTAAGGTCAATCACAAGTGAATTTAAACATGACATCTCTCCAGCGAGATGTGAACATAGCATAAACAAGCTAAGAAAATCCCTGAGAAAAGAAATACTTTAGTCACAGCATACTGAGTGGTTTGCATCTACTCTAGTCAGGTAACAATGATAACACTCAGAGTAAACCATAAGGAGTTTTGCTGTTGTTTGAAGTGAGATCTTTAGGTTTAGATAGCTCCTGAACCTGAAAGGATCTGAAGAAAGGAGAAGGACATTACACTCCATTAAACTGCGCCTATGAAGGGACTTCTGCTTTTGCTATCTCCATTAACTTGCTGTACTCTAAATATGAGAGTTTTTTCCCCTGTAACCTCCTCCAGTTCAGCACTGCTTGACAAAGCAGCACATGTGCAGCTATTCCAGAACAGAACCACAAAATCATTGAGTGAAGGATTAAACTGAGGAGTTTTTCTGTATGTTGTTATATTTCACCATTGCATCAGATCACAAACAGGCAAGGACACAAGAGCGTGCAATGCAGATGAATACACATCAATACATCCACCACCAAGTAAGAACAAGTGCTGGGAAGGGAATGTAACTCCAGGCTCTCCAGATCTGTCCTGAACCTTGTTTATGCAACTACCAAATACATACATACGCACCCTTGCAGAATTTTTCTGGGTGAAAGGCCTTTATTTTTCACCGTGGGGATATTCCTTACAAGCTATCTCATGGCAAGATTAGTGACAACAATATGAAATTTTCTTTCTGTGCTTGTGTAAAAACATTCACACTGGTTTGGCTGATCATGCATAGCTGAAATCACTTTGCCTACTTACCCTCATTCCTCTGAATACCAACAGCAGAGTCATTCTGCGGATGAAATGAGTTACAGCCCTTCCAATCAACACAATCTAAAACTGCCACAGACCTAAGGACTTCTTCTCTTGCTTGCTGATATTACAGCTTGATTGAGTCATCATCAGCACTTGGATGAATGCCTGTTTTTACAGAACCCTTGTCAGGGTTATATCCTCAGCCGTGTTAAGAAACAGAAATAACAAATTGTCACAGTTGATACGAATTACACACCATTCACCCAGTGTGTGTGGTTATCTGGGGTATGAAAAGAGCAAGGAATAATACCATAGAAGCAGAAATTATGCACTGCGAATTAAAAAAAAGAGAAAAAAAATCTCATAAAGGGCACACTTCAGAAAAAAAAAACAACCAAAAACCTAACAAAAGACAGCACCACTGAAAAAGAATGAAGGACTCCAGCATAAAGCTGCATTTATTCTGCATGGTTTGATGCAAATTTGAGGATTATTAAAAGGTACATCATTATGACAAACTAAAACTATGGAACAGAGGCAATTTCATATTATTAATTAGAGCTCTATGTAAGCTCAGCAATTTATAATAGTTTCAAGCATTAAAATTGAAAATGCAGTCTATTAAATTAATTGCTCGCTTTGGCTTTAGAAAAATCGATTATTTTTTTTTCCTAAACAAACTTTCAGTTTTAGAATAGAGACTATATGAAAGCTTCATTTTAACACGAAATTTATTTTTATCTCCATTGTAATAGACACCTTCAATACTTTTACCAGAGCTGATTTTTTTTTCCCATGGATAGATGTGTCAGCTAATTACTCTGATTTAAACTACACTTAAACTAGTAACAGGCCAAATGGTTATCAGTTCTTGAATGTGGTTAAGGAGCAATTCAGTGAATCCAGAATTTGAACATTGCTCTGGGCTTGTACTGAAAGCTGTTCTAGGGTAATCCAGCTATAAAGTCATACTCCAAGAAATGGGCTACAAAGTCCAAGTATGGCTGTGGCATATGGCACATCGATTCTTTATTTACAATAAAATCTGTCACGCTTTGACAGCAGTAACCTAGTGGACTAAGTACACAGGGGGAGGATCTTAGCTGTAAGACTAGTTAGTAGATCTTCTCTGTCAGAAGAGGATTCCTAAAAGAGAATTGAATTTATAGTCTTAAATTTCTATCTACTGCACAGATAGAAAATTTTGAACTTGGAAAAGACTTAATTGCTTGCTTTGCCTTTCAGCCCCCAAAACACATCAAAGCAGCAAAACAGATGCATCTCAGCTGAAAGAAGTTGCAACATTTAGCTGTTATCATGCAGTTGTGAATTGCTGAGCTGATACTCAGCTTTACATGTACTTGTATCATTAAGGAAGAGGATCCAAGCCAGTTTATGAGAGTGGTAATTTTTTCAGGCTATAAACACTTTTGTCAACTACAGTGATAATTTTTCCTAGGCTTTTTTCCTTCTCTATTTTTTTAAAATTATTATTAATACTTAGATAACAGTCATCCAAAAGACAAAATTCAAAATTCAGCTCTTTGCTATTTGTATAATCAATTGCAAACAAAAGTGAGAGAATTTCTCTAAATGAGCAAAAAGTATATTCCAGTTTGTTTGAAGAAGTATAATGCACCAATTTAATGTCAAACATCATGGCAAAAAAGGAAAATGCAATGTCTGAGTGTATCTAGAATGAATGCCCTAGTAATCTGTACTAAAAAATGTGGGTTTACTCAAAGAAAAACATTTCACTGAGATAATTATTCACACTTTACATAAAGATGTTAAATGATATTTCCAGTACTGTAAAACATTTCTGTGCCAGTGTAAAAAAAATCCTAATACTCTAAAACAATCACAGTTCTGCACTGCAACCTTTCCGTTTAGACATCCGTCCTAGTTGCAGAATTGCGGCTCAGGGACTAGCTGGGTGTTGGTTGGCGGGTGGTGAGCAATTGCCCTGCGCATCATTTGTACATTCCAATCCTTTCATTATTGCTGTTGTCATTTTATTAGTGTTATCATTATCATTATTAGTTTCTTCTTTTCTGTTCTATCAAACCGTTCTTAACTCAACCCGTGGGTTTTGCTTCTTTTTCCCAATTCTCTCCCCCATCCCACTGGGTGTGGCGGGGTGAGTGAGCGGCTGCGTGGTGCTTAGTTGCTGGCTGGGGTTAAACCATGACAACATCACAGATAAGACACATGAACTCTGAACTGATCAACTCAAAATGGGATATTCTGCAACGGGTGTACAAACAACAGAGCTGCTCAGTGCAAGGCCGGCTGGCTGGCTGATGGAGAGCGCATCCGCCTCCACTCATGTTAGGACTCCCTCCTCTGCATTCACTCCCTCATGTTACCAACTATCTGATTAAGAAAGTGAAACTTTGGAGCAGATTCAACTTTTGTATTGAAACAGACTAGTGCATTCACATTTTTCCATTGCTGTGATTGTTATTTTACACAGGACCATGAGGAAATAGATGTTGACAGACAAACTTCACAAGATATCTGCCCCGAGGAGCAGCTGAGAGCCTGAGCCTTCACCCACCACTACCACAGGTATTGCTCAGACTAAAACCCATTTTGTGAGGGCTATTCACAAAAATAAATCCCATACCAAGCTAGATCTCAGGACCTACATTAGACACACAGGACAATGAAAACGAGCAGACTAAAGGGGAGAACATTGCACCGTGGCCAGAGAGTTTTGTAAAACTCTGCTGGGGGCTCTCCTGCTCTAGCACAATACCCAACTCCTCTGAAGCCTGACCAGCAGTCTTGCCTCAGAACCCATTTTTGTACTGACATAGGGAGCACAGCTGCTTGCACAAGGAACCTGTCAGCAAGAGTCTCAGCAGCTGGAGCTCTCCCTTTAATCAGCACATCAGTAATCATCCCACTCAACACTGGGCCCTGTGGACTAAACTGCTGTCTTTTTAGTCTCATCCGTGTGACCATGTGTGGAAACTGTTGGTGTACAACGGAAAGAGTATGACTGTTCCTGTTTGTGGCTCTTACACTGAATAACTTTAATATCACAGGGAACTTTACGTCCTGGTTTTGGCTGAGATAGAATTAATTGTCCTCCTTGTAGCTGGTATAGTGCTTGCTATGCTTTGGGTTCATGTATGGGAAGAATGTTGGTAACACACTGATGTTTTCAGTCGTTGCTAAGTAGTGTTTGTAATAAGTCAAGGATTTTTCAGCTTCTCATGCCCAGCCAGCAAGAAGGCTGGAGGGGTACAGGAAGCTGGGAGGGGACACAGCCAGGACAGCTGACCCAAACTGGTGAAAGGGGTATTCATGCCATGTAACATCATGCCTAGTATATAACCTGGGGGGAACACTGCTTGGGAACTAACTGAGTATTGGTCAGCAGGTGGTGAGCAATTGCATTGTGCATCACTTGTATATTCCAATCCTTTTATTATTATTATTGTCATTTTATTATTGTTATTATCATTATTAGTGTCTTCCTTTCTGTCCTATTAAACTGTTCTTATATCAACTCATGAGTTTTACCTTTTTTCCAATTCTCTCCCCCATCCCACTGGCAGCAGGGGGGGGAGCAAGTGAGCAGCTGCGTGGTGCTTAGTTGCCTGCTAGGGTTAAACCACGGCACCATATTAAAAAAAAAAATTTTTTTTTTTTTTTTTAACAAATCATTAATGATGATTATCATCTGGTCCTAAAATATGTATGACACTTACTAATCACAGTTGAGTCTTGTGTAAGGAACCACATTCACAATAAGCATGATGAGACTGACTGCTCTTAGGTTCTATTACAAAGTGCATGGCAGCATTAGAAAAATCACTTCTGCATAGATTATAATTTTCCCAACATTACTAAAACTGTGGAATATCACGGCAGACAGAGCTTTGAGTTTTGAATTGCCCTGATGCATAAATTAGTCCTGATTTTTAGTTCACTAATTGCATATAAGTTTTTCTTCAGCAATCAGAATTGATAACAGGTGACTGGACTCATATACTAAAAAGAATGACTCTGTATAGTTCATTCAAGGAAGATATTATTCTGTTGCTGCTTTCAGAGACTTTAAATGTGATAGTCTAAAGATTGACAGCTTACCAACCAGTTAGCTCTGAATATAAATTGATCCAGGGTGATTTAGTCACAGAAGAAACAACCCAAAGCCCTCATAGTCTGTAGTCCTTTCATAGCTTGGAAAGTGAATCCAGATGTCAGCCATTCTATGAGCTGCAGAGAACAATTAATTGCAGGGTTACTCGGTGGTCTACAATTAATTTCTTGGCTAAGAAGTGTATGGTTTTGGCTGACCTGGAATTGAGTTTTTATCACCATAGGACAGCAGGCTTTCTTCCAGTCTGACATGCTCGATGGTAGACATATAAAACTAACAGAAAAACACGTACTGTGGGTCAGCCAGATTTCTGCTGAATTGCTCAGCTGGTAGGGAGGTACTCAATAGCTGTACCCTTATAGAGTAGGGAAGTCCTCAAAACTTAGAGCTTGCAGTTGTGTTTTAACTTCCCTGTGTCTTTTTCTTCCATATTAGAGGAAAGGTTGTTTTTTTGGTTTTTTGTTTTTTTTTTTTTTTTTAAGATTTTAAGTCTTAATTAAAATACGTGCATTCCTTTGATATAGATACTTGTTCTAAATCTTGCTATAGACACTGCTAGGTATACTTACATACATGTTTGATAAAGGATCTAGAGAACAGTTTTGAGCCTGAAAAGTTGAAGTATCACTACAGAAATGGTAGGAAACTTGTATCATGTGGTCTGTGATTTTTTTAAGCAACTATCTGATTTGAAACAACCCCAAAGCTATTTTTTTCAAGAAAGATTTGTCCTGATGGGAATATTACATTTTATTTACTGGTGTGGCTGAAAGTCACGTGGTATGTTAACAAGCAGCTGTTACTAGGAGCTGCAACACAAATTAATAGAGATAATGGTACAGCTTTACCATCTAGAGAAAGAAGACTAGCATTTCTTTCTTTAACAAAAATTGGATTCTTTAAGTAGGTTTTTATTTATGGCATGTAGTTCATAAACCAGATCTAGCCCATGAAACGATGCTGTCCAGCCTGTGTCACCTCTGCCTGGAGGAGATGAGAAATGGCTTCTAAAGCCATGAAGGCTGCCTGAACCCTCCAGCTTTTTCTGCCAGCCACAGCCCAAAGGAGAGCTTGGCTTCCTCCTGCCGCCATCGGTGCAGGGAGATACGGGGAGCTGTGCTTTTCCAATCCCTTGCTCCCCTCCTTTTCTTTTTCCTATACTTGATGTCTGCTAGTGATGGAAGTAAGAGGGCAACTGCCTTTATGAGGAAAAGAGATGGAAGAGGAGAGTTGCTTGCAAAGTGTGGTGAAAGGGATGAGCTCCTTCCCCTCGGAGAGGGCACAGAGGTTGGACGGGGTAAGGCAGGGAGGGTGGATGGAGCAAGACAGTCTGATGTTGCTGAACTAACAGCAGGACCACTGCAGCTAAGTGGGAATATTGAGCTTAGCCTTTCCAAAAGCCAGATTTACTTCCCACATACTACTGCAAAGATTGCACTATATGGATTTTTACTAGTCACGCATAATAAACCCTAGAGTAGTAAGTACAGTGTAAGACTTGATTTGCTGGAGTGCATTTTTAAAGCATGCTGAGCCATGTGTGGGAGGATAGGTTTCCACAGATTTATCTAATCTGATTCTTCTCACTGGTTCAGTGTAGTATATTTAGTCTGGAAAACATATTTTTCACAAATAATTCTCAAACAGCATATTTATGAGGTACTTTACTCAGAAGCAAGATCCAGAACAAAAGTGGCTACCAATGACTGCAGAGTATTGTTTCTAAAAGAAAAAAGACCATTAAGAAAATACTTCGTGCAGTATATTTTAATGTTAACATTCCTAATTTCCTTTCTATTTTACGCACAATAGTTAATAAAATATGACTGCCTGTAGCCCTTTGCCAGGACATAATACCTGAGTTTGCCAGACCTGTTCAAGCTGAATCTTAACTTTGATTTCAAATCTGCAGTAACATTCGACTTGACAGCAGCAGAATTTAACTCACTTAGCAGCAAATTAATGATACAGTCCTACTGATGACTGTGTCATTAAATGCTAAAAACCAAACCCTTCAAATTATATGATGAACTGATAAAGCAAAAGTATCAGGAATAGCCATAAAGCTAAAAAAAAAACCAAACGGTTGTTCTTTAGTTAAGTATACATGTCTCTGATCTATTCATAACACAGTCAACTGAAGGATTTGGATCTGATCCCAGTCACAAACTAGCAGACATAACCCACACGTGGTGGATACCTAGTTTGTGGTAGCCTAACATCACCAAACAAGTTGTCTGATGAGAAAAGTATTACAGCATGTTGGTATTAACCAATGGATACTTTTATTGTATTATTGACATTTACAGTGTAGGCAAGTCCTTCCCTGAACTTCAAAGGCTGTTAAAAAGGAGAAGCCCTGTATTCACGTAAGTTTTTTTCCAGACTGGAGGAACAGTCAATTTTATTTCTGTACTCTTAGCATTTCTCAGGCTCTCACAGCACCACGAATGGTTTCCGTACTTTGTACGCTGTATCCCACAGCAAGCAACTTAGCAGAGCTTTATTTATAGGACAGAGAGGTGTGCTGACCTGGTACCTGGATAAGCATTAATAGCTGAAGAAATTATGGTTATGGAATATTCTACAGCAGTTATTTTATAAACATCTCTGCTGCTTTTGGACAGATACAAATTTTTTTTCCCAGCATATTCAGCAGAACTACCAGCACTGTCAAAAGCTATTTAAAGCTGTGCCTCATGTGTTATCTTCCATTGGGATTGTAAATGTCAATGAGGCACAAATTACTCTCACCACATCTATGGGTCACTTTCAGTATCCCAGACTTGAAACAACAAGGCATCTGTTTAATTTTTAAGGAAAGAATGTTACACATTCATTTAGGATAAACAAAAACCTCATTCAGGGTAGAACACTTCATTAATTGCAGCCTAGAAAATGTGCAGATGAACATTTCTTACTGTGCATAATGCATTAAATGTCTCAATTTCAGAGAAGAGCTGAACAGTAAGCTTGCCTCCAGATGGCTGAGTCTGTAGCTGGTATTGCCAAACGTGTACTGAAAGGCAAATATATGAAGGCTAAGCCATTAATTGATCTACATGGGGACAGTTATCACATTTCCAGCTCTTAATCTAAATCTAACTTGGCATAGGTAATATAAATTACAGACATGTCATTTTCAAGGTATCTGGTCAGCATGATCTCCCCTCCCCAATGATCACATTATCCTTGGATTAAGTTAGTTGCTCTTCCCTGTGCCAAAATGTTCTTTATCTCTAGTTAGTGGAAAATACCAAGCGAGAAAGCACCACAGAAATTATTTTTACCACCCACTATCCTATCAATTTCCAAGCCCAGGGTCACACTTAAATGCAAAGGGTTTGTACTCTCTCCTGGTAACACAGTGTCAATATCACATCAAGTATGACAGTCCCTGTGTGACTAACAGCATTTCCTAAGGATCTGGATGCCTTGGTCCCTTCTGGAAGTTAAGAATTATTAGCCTTCATTTACAAATAGGAAGCTGAAACATGGTGAAGTTACAGAGGGCAGCAGAACCCCTGAGTGAGCCTGTGCCAGAGCTCAGAAGCGAGGCCAGACCCCACATCTAAGCTGTGTGCTCCCAGTGCTGGGCACACTTCTTGCACCGCTGCTCGCAAAGGAATCGGGAATGGGCAGCTTAGCTAAGGATCGACTAGCTCACTGGGCATGGAAAGTCAGAAAAACAGGGCACAGAAGCAGCTTTCTGTATGGTTGTCCTGCCACGCTTCAGCTACAAAATGAGAGAAGTCATTCATAAATTGCTTTTCAGGTGCGCTTAACTCTGTATGAGAAGGCACGGTAACCGCAACAAAGAAGGCTTTGGTTGAGGAGGTCCCTAGTGACTCTAAGTTATGCCTACTCTACAAGCATTTTTACAAGTAACTTTTCACTATTCTGACCTTCTTATTTTCTTAGTGGAATTGGTATATCCTTAGACAAGTCTCCCAAGCAGAGATGCATCATGCAATTAATGCATCTGGAGTTCCACCATTTGGTTTTAGAAACATTAAAAACATTGGCATAGGGTGGCAAGTTTTACCTACTGTTATTGCAACCAAAGCAAAAAGTCTCTAGAATTTCTCTTCTATTTAATGACATTACATTTGTGTACACTTAGACAGGAATAGCCAGTTAAGTCTCATAGAACTGCTATAGTACACAGATAGCAGCTGTAAAGTCTCATGCAGGCATTTAACACCAGATAACAGCTTTCCAGTTCCAATGAATAAGCAATCACAGATCCTAATCCCTTATACTACAGTGTATTTCTGTGATGCTTGATTCAAATTTACCCAACTGTAATCTGATTAAGCTTTCAGTAATACACTCCAGATATGAATTAGACCCAATACACACATTCAAACTAGATGTCATTTAAGTGTCATTTAAACCAGAATTTTTTATCTACAATGTTCTGACATGCACTTTCATGTTCTATCTCCCTGGAAAAATACAGCTTTTTTTTTTCCTCCATTGGTTTCAACATTGTGCATTTAAAAAGTCAGGCAATTAATACTTTAAATAACATTATAAATGAGAAATGGGTCATTAAAATACAGTATAATAATTTTTCTCCGACAAGGAAAAGTGGCTTTTAAGCACTTCTACCAGTTACTAAGCCCTTTGTCTCAAATGCTGGCTACTAGAGACTGGCAGAAATGGGCTTGAAGCCATCAATTTACATTGGGATTGAATTTGACAGCCTTAATTCAAATATCTCTGTTGTTTGGAGTAATAAAATAAGACGATTGGATTCCAGTCAGAATTCTGTATACTGCATATCATCATTATCACCTTCTGTAGGAACGAATCATGGGATCTGAGGATTATCTGCAGAGCGCTACAGGATACTATTGATCACTCAGCTTAGCCAACATCTGTAAGAAAGTCTTGCAGGTAAGATAAAAGTTATCACATTACCTCAAATGTCAGCAGGGGATGGGTGATGCTTCACGCCTCCCTCAGCTCAACTGCAAATCGTGACCTTCTCCAGCCATCCCAGCACCTATGCAAAATCAGGGGAAACAGAGACAAGAGATGAGTCCTGGAACGGCAAAGGCCACCGGCAGTGGGAAGGCCACACACCAAAATCCCAACGGGTGTCCCGGCACTGTCGTCCCTGGGGGAAGGCCACCAGCTGGGCAGCCTGCTCGGCGGCCCTGAGCACAGCACCTGGGCTTCTCACTCAAACAGCAGCGGCTGCCCGAAACTCCTGGTGTCACTGGGGGCTTGCCAAGCCGCAGGATCCCACGCTAACCTTGACATTAAAATGCACGCACGCTGATTTAAATGGCAAAGAGAAGTCAGGGTGACCGATCAAAAGACTCGTTTTCAATGCACATCTGTGGTGGAAAACAGCCGGACTGGAAGTAAACTCTGCATCACCAAGAAGAGGGCATGGATGAGTAGTATCTCACTACTACTGCTTTAGACAATAAATTACAGTGTAGTAACTTATACACGGTAGTTTTAAGAAAGAAACATTTCTTTTTTCTCTAAAACGATAGTGTGTAAGTCTCAGGAAGATGGCATGCTGTTAAAAAAAAAAAAAAAAAAAAAGAAGAGTACGTCATTTGTTATGTCCAGAATTCCTAAGCACGTTATCACTCCCATGATATTTGGCACAGTAGCAGCATCTAAACCAGTTTTGAATTAGTAGTACTTCTATATTTAAATAAAAATAACATTAATTCAACATGGAAGGTTACTTCTTCCCAAGGATGCAAGTCAGCTTTTTAAAGCATTTTTTAAAAGTCAGCCATGGTGCCCACATTAATTGAATAATTCATAATAATTTGGTTTCTGGTGGGTATGACTATGAAAAGACAACCAGATTTCATAGTATCAGGCTCTTTAAATAATTAGGAAAAGAAATCATTCTGCAAAAAACCACAAATAACATCTAAACAAATGCTGTGTACATCGAGACTGAATGCCTAGGGCCACACTGCCCTAGCCTTAACAAGAAGAAAGGAATACATAAAAGAGAGTTTTCCTTGACTGAGTACTAGCACTGGCTTAAGAAAGAACTGCAGGAATCTTGATTTGTACCCATAGAATTTTCTTCCCTTTATATGTATCATTTTAATGGATGGATACATCCCTAAACAACAAATAATTCAAAGCAAAATGTGATTGTGAGTGAAAATTTCATCATACTTCTCAGGAATCCTTCCTCAGTGCAATGTGTAAAAGGCTAAGCGTCACCTCTGCACTTGTATTAAAAAAAAGACAATATCCCCCCCGACCCGAACTACCAAAAGAGAAAATCCTTGAGCTGAACAGAGAGAAAAATTTAACAGACATTTGAAAATAATAGAAGGCATTTTCCATGCAAAAGCAAGAATAATATGCAATAGCAATCAAGGTTAAAATAAATCATCCTATGTGTGGTTAGCTGAAGTGAAACCTGTAAGCAGGGTTCTCTCCTGGTTCACATCATGAAACAAGAGGACTAGACAGGTCCATACATGGTGAATCTTTACCTAATCTACCCCATAATATCCACAGCCAAGTTCTAATATCCCACTTTGCAGAAAGAGCCTGCTCACATTTCATCAGGCTGAGAATCTAACTGGTGGTGGGTCCCATTTATATATAATTCTATAAAGAGTCTTACATTGATTTAATTGCTGATTTTCAAAAGAACTCTTAGTTTCAGAGAGAGTAATTGACCAGTGAGCCACAACTCTCTTCTCCAAAAATAAAGGGACAGCTTAGACTGAAACAAAGTTGTAAAGTCTAAGGCAGCTGTTGATTGAAGTGAGCTACCAAGGACTACTGACAAATTCCTGTTTCAAAACATCTGGTAAGGTATTAGCAAGTGGAAATGATCTCCATGTGACAAAGTCAGAATTCTACTACAATAAGACAGGGAAAATGATTCCATTATTCCAGTAGTCTTTCCAAAATTATTTTGAAATCCTGCTCAACAGCCGAAAAGATCTCTTAGCTACTTTATGGGTGACAAAAGGGAGATGTCCTAACTTCTGATTACCTAATTGTACTCAGAACATTTTGTTTCACCCTTAGTAGCAAGTGATGATAGCACAAAGACTGCATGCAGTGACAGTGTTTACTTGCAATACTGCAGTTTAAAACAAGCCACGCAAGCATGAAGACAGTTATATTTGTGCTTGGCTCTGACACTTCATTATGTGCGACAAAATAGGCATTACTGCACATAAGGTAGGGAGCTAGGTGTTTAAATGGCAAGCAACCACCTTTTAAATGATTCTTGAAAAACCTGTAACTTCAGCAAAATGAGAACATAGATTCCTGTGAATAAACTATACAGGTGAGGCTTTTTCAGAGACACATATTTTCTCAGAAACACAACTGGTTATTCTAAACCACGCAGCAAACAAAAGCATTGCAGCACTGAGTTAAGACAGGGCCCATCCAGGACCAGTTTGCTTCACAGCCTAAGAAACAGACTCAGACTCATCACTCCCTTGATTAGGATATGAGGATCTGTACCCATTATATCTTCTCAGTACATCCCTGGCTAACCTACCAAAAAATAATAAACCGGAGAAGATGAGATGGACCCAAATGTGCCAAAAGATCTTTTGGTCTTCAAAAGAGTATCAAAGCAAAAGCCCAGTACTGAAAAAAAGTTAGAAAGGCTTTTGACACTGTCCCATGTAAAATCTTCATTGACAAATTGATGAAGCACAAACTAGGTAAGTGGACAGTGGACTGAAAACTGGCTGAAATGCGTGGCTAAAAGGGTTTCAATCAGTGGCACAGAGTCCAGCTGAGGGCTAGTCACTGCTGAAGTAGCCCAAGGGTAAATGCTGTTTAATAACTTCATTAATGACCTTTTCCACTGAAGAGGTGAACAGTGGAACAGGTTGCTTAGAAAGAGTGTGGAGTCTGGAGATACTCAAAACCCACTGGGACATGGCCCAGGGCAACTGCATTAATGAAACACCACTCTCAGCATGAGGGTTGGACTAGATGATCTCCAACCTCAATGATCCTGTGATTCCATGATTCTGTATGTTTAGATACAGAACTGAAAAGTTGCTGGCAGCAGACAAAAAAGAGAAGGATATAAATGACATGCTTTGGAAGAAAGATGGTAAACTATGGACACCCTATGATTGCATGGGCTATTGATGAAGGATGGACTATTTCCAAGCAGACACATGACCTGGATTCACAAGTCCTAACAAATTGTTCAGAAGTCCTGCCTCTCCATTATGCTGGGCTATCAACAGATACATAAGAAGATCTCTGGCACCTGTGATAAACTATTTCCAGAGTGTTTGTGCTTGTAAGATTTGGCCTAAGAAATCCTAATTTTCTCTTTATTGTATTTTTGTTGTATTGTATATTTACTGTATTTTACTTCTTTCCATTTCCAGTTAAACAACTCCTCTACAGCTAAGCTCAAAGGAAGACAAAACATAATTTGCCTGAGTCTTATTCTGATTGCATCTGAGATGCATTTTTTTCATCTCTCCAGTTATCATTTGTGATGCATGGCACTTGCTGAGAGTCTCAAACTACTTTTTCCTGAACCTATTTTGAAAATACTTGTCTCAAACAGAAGGAAAAACAAGCTCTTCATGTGCATTTCTAAGATTTCTCCAATCAAGTCATTCTATCCATTTGATGGCAAATTGAATATGAGTCAACAGTGTGTCCTGGCAGCCAAAAGGGCCAACCATGTCCCGGGGTGCATCAAGCCCAGCACGGCTGGCTGTTCGAGGGAGGTGACTGTCCCACTCTACACCGCACTGGCGCGGCCCCACATCGAGCCCCGCGTGCCGTTTTGGGTGCCTCAGTGTAAGAAGGACATCAAACCGTTCGAGTGTGCCCAGAGGAGGGCAACCAAGGTGGTGGAAGGCCTCGAGGGCAAGACTCAAGCGCCCGAGGTCACTTGCCTGGCTCAGCTTGGAGAAGAGAAGGCTGAGGGGTGCCCTGATGGCCGCCCGCACCTTCTTCCTCGCCGGTTGGGGGGGTGGCGGGCAGTGGAGGGGGAGGGGCTGATCTCCTCTCTCTGGTGACCAGCAACAGGACACGAGGACATGGAATGGAGCTGCCTCAGGGGCGGTTCAGGCTGGACATTCGGAAAAGGTTCTTCGCTGGGAGGGTGGTGGGTCCCTGGAACAGGCTCCCCAGGGAAGAGGTCACGGCACCAAGCCTGTTGGAGTTCAAGGAGCGCCTGGACAACGCTCTTAGTGATATGGTTTAGTGTTAGGTGGTCCTGCGAGGAGCAGGGAGCTGGGGTCGATGATCCTGATGGGTCCCTTCCAATTTGAGATATCCTATGATTCTCTGCTCCTTCTTAGGTTCAAACTTCTTACCTTAAAACTCTACTTCTCTAATATAATCAGGTTTCACATCCTTAGCTAAAATACCATTTTGCAGTTGTGAACTCATTCCTTAAATCTTTTAACTTTTTTCTCTGCACAGGAATTTCTTAAATTTTTTCAAGAAAACACTAACAATCAGAACCTTCCATCACCTTTCCCTTTTTTCCTCCATTCATATAGCTAAGGCTTTTAACCCGTTTTCCTCCTTAACCCTTCTACTTGCCTCACCAGCATACCGTGGACAAGGGGTCCCAATCTACTTCCAAATCAGACTCTTCTTTTCCCCTCTTAACCGCTTCATAACCTTAGGAACCTAGGAATAAATCTTGCCCTTTGTGTTTCAAATACTTCACTGAACCACATTTCTGTTCTTACAGATTTGGCAGTCTTTGCCTCTGACATAACAATAAGCGGAACATTTTCTTAGCAGCACTGAGTAACAACTGATATTTGCTTTGGCACAGGTAGTAGGGATGAAAGGTGAATTTATGTTTTCCACTGCACTACACTTATAAGTGTATCTGTGGGCAGGATAGCTCAGGAGGTCTGCACTGGAGTCCAAGGGCAAATATAGGAGTTAATACACCTCTTCGGGTTATAAAAGATACCATCACCATTGTAAAGGATGCAAACAGACAAGAAGTCCAAACTTTCTAAGTAGGTAGCAATTTCACTTGAAATACAAGATAGCTAGTGTGGTACCCAGAAATTCAGGCTGTCTTCCATGAGTGAAACATGTCATATTCCCACTACAGTTTATTATCTACTTGAGCTGGAGGAACGTTATGAAGAATAGTTTAGTCAATGTTTACGTAAAGCATTTTGAGATCTGGGCAGCTGCAAATCCAGAACTCTACTAGCTGAAACTGTTGCTGACATATCAGTAACTTAAAAGGGAAATTTTCCTGATAAATTAACAGGGAAATACCAAGTATATGCTGAGAAGAAAGATGTCTTACTGGATTATTGTAGCCAATTCTCATGCCCACACTTAAGAGACTAACAAACTTCAAAAGAGCAAGGACCTAAAAATATTATTTAAAGTCTGGGGCATCTTTTTATAATCAAGATAATGGCCCCAGGTTATTTGAGAAAAATACGTAATGGATTACTCAGTTGTACCTGATAATAACCTGTATGTGGAAGAAGCTATAAACACTACATTGATCTTTAATGAAGAAGACGACATACTGAGGAATCAAGAAGAGAAAGAAGGAAAAAAAAACCCCAAAACTTTTACAAGGTTGAATTTACTAGAGGCTGAATTAAAAAAAAAAAAAAAAAAAAAAATCTTCATCACTTCAACTTGCTTTTCAAGCAAAACAAATTACTGGGTACAAGTAACTGGTGACCTGTGTAACAGAACTACAGAAAACATGGCTGGGCAGGACTGCCAGACATCATCTGGTCCACTCCCACTCTCCACAGCCAGATCAATTAAATCTTGCTTGACTCTCATCTCTGCCTACTGGATTTTTCTAAAGATTTTTGCAACCTCCCCAGGCAATTTATCCCAATGCATGACTACCCTTGCCACTAGGAAGGTTATTCTAATACGTACCTCAAGTTGCTCTTGATGTAATTCAATTCCTCTAACTCCCCGCCCCCTAGCCCCCAGGACAATGAAGAATACGTTATTCCCTACCCTTTTTTCATAGTCTTTTACCTACCTGAAGATTGTTATACTTCCCTTCTTCTCTAGAACAAACCCAATTTTTCAACTAAGTTTTCTAGATCGCTGATCATTCTCATAGCTTTCCTCTGACTCCCTCCAGTCAGCCCAAGTCTGAAATAGCAGTCTATCTGAGGCTTTATCAAAGCTAGGCTGAAAGGATTACCTCTAGATGATTTTCTGCAAAAGTCAGAAGCCTGGCTTTTGAATAATATGATTCCCTTTTCTCTCACCATCTCCCACTCCTTTTTGATTAAAAATTTCTAAATATGCAAATAAAATATAAAAGGATATGGCAAAACAAAGCTGTTAATTTTAACTGAAGACTAAAACTACTGCGAGTATGAAAACTGTGGTTCAAGGAACTAGGACTGTAAGAAGGTAGAAAACATTTTTCCAAAAGGAAATACAGAATATGAAGAAAATCACCTATTAAATTCATGTTGCCAAATCTGTCACTGCTCTAAGAAAAAACATAGCGTATGGGATGATTTGGCAAACTGTTAATACAGAAACATGCAAACAAAATTTACTGGATCAAAAAAGCTCATGACTAACCAGCACAGTGGGTGAACAGTTTAGTGCTTTAAAGTACAGGGATTAAAATTCAGAGACACAAATTTTATTTTAGGCTTACTGGTGCCTTACTATGTAACTTGGGCAAGGTTAAAGCCTCCATGGCTCTCATTTCCTCCCCACTTTTGGAAATGGTGTAATCTACACCTTAGGACAGTGCTCTGGAGGACAAAGGAGGGAGATTTAGGGGATAGCACCAAATTTACGTAATCTCCATCACTGCTACATTTGAGTTTAATTTGACCATTAAGTGTTGCAGCTGCTACCCTAAGCATTATTAAAGATCATTATTTTTAAATGACAGGGTTTACAAGTTCCACAAATAGCTCACATTCAAACAAAGCATTACCTGTGAACTAAGATGGTGGCCACTTTCTTCAGCTTTCTCTTTACTCAACAGTAAATCCCAAAAGCCCTATTTGTTTTATATCCCAAAAGAGCTAATCCATTTCCTGCCTCACTGACTGCTCACTGAATGCTCCGTCATTTTGTTCCCCCGAAAGCCAACATTTTTCATTGTACAGGTTCACTTTCAGTTTAGCAGGGGTCAGATTTCTCTCCAACACAAGAAGAAAATACAACTCTTCATGAGCACCCAAAATTATGTAGCAAAACAGGCTGATCTTTTCATCTCTCCATACTGTTGAAGTTAGATGGTTCTAAGCTTTGCAGTCCTGAACTGCACCCCCTCAGCCCTTTTTCAGACTCGGGGAATCCTGACAACACTTGGCTATGCAGAGCAATGCCTAAAACCTACACCCCTGAGCATACAGCTCCAAGGTCAGCATTACTGGTGCTATCAGAGTGCATGTGAATAGATTTAGCATTAAAGAAAGGGATTGATCAAAGTTTTCTAAGAAGGAAGATGCTGAAGTCAGCCAGGAGTGGGAAGTGCAGCTGGGAGGTGCATGTGTACGTAGGGCTGAAGGGCTAAAACGCAGCCCCCTCCACCCACTTTAGATCCCCAGACATGGCCTGTTTGAGTTACGCATCCAAGCCTCATCTGTTCCTGCAATATGCTGAGATACTTGTGTCTTCAAACACCACTGGAATATGAGTGAATGTAATAATCATATTATAAATAAGCATTTTATTAATATTAAATATTGATCTTATTTTTGTTCATCAACAATCACTAATGCATTCTCATATAAGAGGCAAAAAGAGTCACTAACTTTTACATTTTAGTTGTGGCTTTTCTATTCCCTTCTGTTAGTTTTCTGGGATGAATTATTTTCAAGCTACGTGAGTACTTTGTGTATTTCCATACTCTAAATACATTTCGCTTCTGGCTCTCCTCCACGATTTTGTATAACAAAGAGCCTGAATGTTAGAGAGCTCTCTGTTTAAGAAAGACAGGGGAGCCATATAGACTGTGACTTCTAACAGTGGTTTTCCAAACTCTATGAATTGCTTAAGACGAAACACTTCTTGTTGATTTCAGTTTTCCTTTTCTTCATGCTTTCAAACATTTCTAGTTTCTAAAATCTGAATCTGAAGAATGACCCTACAAGAAAAAAAGCTACTAGATCAGAAAAAAAAAATCTTCTAAATTTCTCAGGTGAAAGGCACTCAGCATTTTGTTTCAGAGTCAAATATTTCATCAGGGGAGATCTCAGTCCAGCTCCTTAATCTCAGTGAAGATTATACATGGCATTACTGGCCTATAATACTCATGGAAATAGAGACCCAGAAGAGATGTCCCATGTCACAAATTTTGGTCCCTATAGAGCAATGGCAGTACATAGTTGCTTTTGTATTTTTCTTCATTTCTATTTTAAAAGCAGTCCCCATTTGCTTTTGGCTAATACTCAAAGCAATAAAAAAAGGAACACAGCTCCAGAATACTTCCCTGCAAGTTGATGACAGTGAGGCACCTGGGCAATCTGAGCATTTAATCCATACCTCTCCATCCATCTTGCATAAGACTGCATGGGCTTGCATATATGTATACATTTAAATTATAGGATTTATGCATATGATGTGTGTTTGTATCACACATCTGTTTCATGTTGTGAGTTCTTATCACGGCTGACATTTATTTTGTCATAAGTTCTGCTTCTGATTTTCATGTGGATTTTGCACCACAGTGCCTAAAAGCTTGCAGTCTTTTTGATACATCTCAGGGAAGGTGCAAGACAATGTGCTGCCCATCTGATGCAAAACAAAGCCTTAACTATAAGAGCATCAGTATCAAAAATTAAGGTTTCTTTACATGTGGCTAACTAAGGAACAGAAAGTATCTGTGGCAGGAATTTTTTTTGGGGGGGTGGGGTGGAGAATTACTCCAGAGTGTGTTTTGCCTGAGGTGCCAAGTGAGAACAAGTATCTTGTGCAATTCACATTTTTAGCCAATTATTTCTCTGCTGATTTAGGCTTGTTTTCTCTTCTAAAAATATTAAATCAACAATCTTAAATCAGACTCAGGAATTCAAAGAGGCCTATTTTCAGGGGTTGGCAGGAGCACCACTGATGGCAGGACTCGGACAGCTTCCAGTCTGTACCAAGTAAGAGACTATATTAGGAATATAAATGTACTTATGTGTTTACATATATACACTTATGCAGTATAACAAGTATTTCTCAGCAGTTCTCTCATGTGTCGTTATACAGTATATGACAGACATGCCAAGTAACTGCAAAAGAGAATCAGATAAACTCACTTAACACTTTAAATGAAAAAAAATGGAGAGTGCTTCCTCTTCCCCTTTCAGTATGCAGGTATCACAAGGAATCCCTGAAGACATCACCATATGCCAAATCAGATAATCTCTAATAACTTCCTTATGAAACGCTTACAACTTGATGGTAAATGACATCATTAAAAAAATGAAGAGATTTGCAGTTTTCTTGCCTTTCTGAGGTATGTTTACTAATGTGTTTGTGAATTTAGTTGCCTCTGTACAAAAGAGAACTGCAAGTTATCAATGTCTCCAAACTATTTACAATAGGAAAAAAAACCTAAAGCAAAGAGATTTTGGTTTTTCATTTCTTCTGAAATCATCTGGGGTTAAAGAGTTTTCACCATAATTGACTAATTGATGCTGACAGTAACTGAGTGGGAGATGTTACAGAGAATGCTCATGGGCATAATAATCACTGTCTCCCAACAGAAAGAATGTGGATTTATACAGACAATTTATGATTCATTGTTCTTCCACTTAATGGTAAGTTTAATGCAGAGTTCATTTATACTTCATCTATTCTTCTAAGCCCTTCCTCTGAATCCTCCTTTTTAATTACTGAATCATTAATTTAATGAAGCTCTAATTTATCTTGTCAGTGTTTAAGAATCTAGACTAAGGGATCAAGGGTTTCATTTTGTTACACTGTGAGTCTTTGAAAAGACTACTGACAAGCAGTTATTTCTGTAAGCAGTTCTGTACTGGGTATAAAGGAAAATAAAGTCAATTTTCTGGAAATAAAACCTGAACATGATTTTTAAAAATAAAATACCAAACTCAGAATGAAAACAAGTGATCTATACAGATAAACAAAAAATAAGTTACACTGAAAAGAAACAGTGCTTTAAAAAAAAAAGCCTATTTCAAACAAATTTAAATTAAACTTTTTCTCCATAACTCTGGTGCATGCTACCTTGCCTTGCCAACATAATGAATCAGAACAGTGGACAGCAGTTAGATTGTCAGGGCAGCACGAATTATATGATAGATCACTCTCAGACTGAAAACTCCGAACAATGGTTATAAAAGTATCCTTTCAGCATTTGCTTACAGATCTGGAAAAAAATGCATAGGTAAACTAAGATTTATGCACTCTGCATCATGCTTTGTTTCCTTCTAAAGTAGCACTAAGTCCTCAGACCACATGTTGATATCAGAACATTTTGATAATTTCATGACTTGTAACTGTTGAGCGATCAATGATTTGACACTTTTATGAAATACATCTTACTTCGGTAGCCAACTACTCAGAGATCTAAAAAAAGAAAGCAACTGTTTCCAGCGTCTCGGGTTGCAACAGCAGTGTGAGAAGCTGAGAGTGCTTCTCACTGCAGTGACTACTTTCCTCCAAACAAACCATAAATTTTGTATGAAAAATATCCCGTAAAGTCAAACTCAAACAACAAAGTAAGCTGTAGCTACAGTGCCATGAATCTGTTGTTTCTGAGTATTAGCCTGCTGTACAGAGCCCAGCAGAGAGACTGAATCAGCTATACCTATCTCCACCACCTCATTGAAGCAGAAAGAGGTTTTACCTGTGCTAGTTTTTCCCACCAAAGCAATCGATTCCTGTAACCATGGCTGAAATGAGGAACATCAGGAGAAATCAGAAGAGTTTCAGCCCAATAAAGAACTAAATTCCTTTGATATTTTACATAGGCAAGCAATTTTCAAGCACCAGGTGTGGTGGTGTATTTCTTTCCCCCTCTCCAGGCTGATCTACAAACTCAGGAAGTCTCACCCGGCCTCAGCATAAGTGTAATGAGTTGGCCAGTTAACGTCCCTTGACTGTACCAGGAACTCTCTCACAGCTAAGACAGGGAGTCATGCGGACCATCTCAAGGACTTGTGTTGTCCAGCAAAATCAAAAAACCCAAAAGTAGAGATAACAAGCTCTCTCATAACAACATTGAGACATCCCAGCCCTCCCACGACAACCTTGGAGCGTTAGATATAAACATTTAGATATAAACCGTTGACTAAGTCTGGGACTAGGAGTTGATCCAGCCACACCTAGACTCCAACAGGAGTTTAGAGAGCAAGGGGGTCTTCTCTGAACCTCGTGACTCAACAGGAGGGTCTCCCTCACCCTTCTACTCTATTAGACATAAACTGTTGACCACGTCTGGGACTAGGAGTTGATCCAGCCGCATCTAGACTCCAACCAGTGTTTAGAAAGCAAGGGGGTCTACTCTGAACCTCATGATTCAATGGAAGTGTCTCCCTTACCCTTTTTACATTCCTGATCTTTGTACAAATTACGAGAAATCAATTCTAATTTGATTCTTCTTTGTATATTCCTATTTTGTAACTTATTATGTTTTCAGTCTCTGTATACCTAATTTTAGTCTGATTCTAACTTAATTTTCCCTTGTGTACTTCATCCATGTATTAAGTAACAGAGTGAACCTTGCCTTGAATTCTGTGAACTAGTGCTTTTATATATATTCCTATTAAATCATTTTTTCGTTGCTAATACCATTGGGAGTGATTCTTTAAGTGGTCCAAACCACTCCCTTTTGTGACACCAGGCTAACAGCACATCCTCTTTTTTCCTAAGCATACCACAGACACTCTCCTTCAGTATGTACCAACTGCCACAGTGACTATAGGGTATGTCAAGAGTGGCAGGTACATCTAAATGTCATGCCCTTCAGGCCTGTCTTTCAAAAAGAGTTCATACTCTTGACGAATGGCTCCTAAGCATCCTTCACCTGCTGGATGAATAGGACTTGGCAGGTAGGGACCTATCACATTTCCAACAATTACGCTTGTCAATAGGAAAGTAGTGCATGAATTAGGACATACTTGAATGAGCACAGATGGATTCAGCTGTGAAAGTGCAAGAAAGAGCTCAAATGACACTCACTATGCTTTAGAAAAATTAAGAGTGGAGTTCTAAAACAGCCCAGGAAGAGGCTGGAATGAAACATGGAGAGAAAGAAGGAGATTAATAAAACATTATTCACTATGTACATTTAGTTCAAAGTGACAAGGATGACTGTACAGGCAGGGCAAGAGGGAAGACAAGAAAAGCCTGGGAGGGTAGAAATGTCAGTGAGAAGGCTGGATGTCACATACCAAAATCTGCACATCTCATTCACCATGAACCAGCAGAAAGTCTATGGCAAAAATTTCAAAATAACCAAGATAATTCCAAAACACAGCAGTGAAATCACAGGACGGCGCAGTCTGTTCCAATCAACAGCCCATCTCCAGGCATACCCACAGGTCAGCTTTCCCCATGGGGGCAACGACTCAAGGATAGCATCATTCAGACAGAATGGGTGGTGCCACTCTGCCAAAAAGTAAGGACACCTCCTTTGCCAGGCCAGCCCATAAGGGGCCCAGTTTCTTTTCTAGGTATCCAAAAAGTCCTTCAGAGCATTAGGCAGAGCACTGAATAAACTTTGTGTTCACTTTATGTTCCAACATAAGGCAGAGTCCAGGAAAGAGAAGGTAATTATGGGCCACATCAATCTTCTGCTTACCGAGAGATCTCCAAACAGCACAGGTAAAAGATACTAGAAGTGCCTAACAGCTTCTCCAGACAGGCAACTGTCCCAATGCACCTACAAGGTTGCTAGCCAGAAGAATCAATCTCAGACTTTTCCCCTCTGCTTTCTTTTATTTTTGAGGAAGAAAGGAGTGGATTAATGCTGAAACAGTCTGAAGATTCCTCTCAAGTATTAAGTGCATGCACATTTTTTTCTTGTCTACACTAGCTCTGTCAGCTCCCTCCTCTTGCTCTCTGCCCTACCACTCCTCTCTTCCTCTCCTTCGGGCTTTCTTCTGACCTTCCACTACCTTCTGTCTCCTTTCCCATTACAAATGTGTTCAGTATTTCTCATCTTACAAAGTCCTCTGCCCTCTCAGCCCAGAACTATCATGAGTCTTTCCAGAATTTCCACCTCAAATTCATCAAACACAGTGCTTTCACTCAGTGGAGGTCCCATCCTCCAGTTTGGGTCCCTGACTCTGAAGGATGGATCTTTTACCCCTCAACAAAGTTTCTCAAGATCTGGTTTTGGACAAAACTCAGAATCTGGATTCCACCCTCAGTCTCCTTTGCTCACTCTTCTGACTGCACTCACAAAATCTTGTTTTCTATGACTGCTTCCATGCAGCTTCTCACTTCTCCACTCACAGTGCTCCTTCCTTCCCCCTTACCTTTCAGAAATCTCACGCAGAAATACCAGCTTCACTGATATGTAAAATCCTCTGGCTGAGGATGCTTATCCTACCTCTTACTCCAAATCCATCTCTCTTATCACACTGAAAAATACTGTTTGGGTTAAGTTGAAAATAATTGTTAATTCAAATTGAAATTCACAGAACTCACAGAACTGAGATGCAAAAATGTCTGCAAAAAGCTTTTTTGTCTTCCCCCTAAACTTAGTACCTACTCAAATGTTATACAAAAAAGACAATGTTATTTTTATATTTAACATTTGACTTAAATCTCATTTTAAAAGGTTAAAGGACAGCTGAAAGTGAAAGACAACATTTAAAGACCAAAGGAAATTTAAATTAATCACCCCCCCTTTGTAGATGTTTCAAACAATTCAGATTTTTTTTTTCTTTAAAGAAAATTCTTGCCAGAAAATAAATTACTTGAACAGCTCTTGAAGATACACAAAGCAGAAAGTTAGAGTTCATAAGCCACTGATCTCATTTTTAGGAAAAGATTTCATAAAGCTGGAGCACTTATGTAGTATTTTTTTTTATTACCATGTCAACACAAAAGAATGCCAAGGCAAATTTGCTTGGCATCATATTAGAGACACTATCAATTTGAAAAGTCTCTATCTGAAATAAAGGGTTCTTTATCGAAAGTCACTTTGTTACTTTTATTTGATGCCAAAATAACAGTAAGTCAGGGCAATCGGAAGGGATTTCACCACCACTACTTATACTTTGATGAAGCACAAACAGCTACTGCTTTTAAATATTAGCCTTCTCCACACCAAGAACAAAATCACACTGGCTTCTGATTAATCAAAACATATCACTTACTGTACTGTTTACTGAACTGAGTTATAGCTTCTTTGGAAGCTATTGCTAAATATGCATTTATGAATATAAAATTGCAATTGGCTTGTTTTCATTATAATTTACTCTAAGAATGACTGCTGTATTTTTTTCCTCTGAGATTAACATGTTTCCATGCCATGTACTTAGGCAGATGTAAATTTCTGTACAGAGTACCATTTTAATATGGATTTTATTTTAAAAAATCTTTAATCTTTTTTTTCTGTTAAGAAAAGAAGAGCGAATACAGCACAAAGTAGAGTCAGTGTAGCATGGCAGGCAGAAACAAGAGAGTAGGAACCCGAGAACGCTTCACGTATTTGCAACATATGTAGACACTGGCATCTCAGAAATCCCAACTCTCATACATACACATCAAGGCCATATGATGTGTTCGAGTACTACAAATGTCACAGGAAGGATCAGGGCAGAGTTAAGCATTAGGAATGTCTTATAACTGGCAAGAGACACTAACCCAAATACCATGAGCTTCAGCTGCAGGAATAGTGATTTTGACATTACTCATATAAGCTTCCCTCATTTTTAGATAGGGAAAACAATGTAATAGGGCTACAAGTTGAGCCAGCAATTCAGTCACTTACCAGCTAAATTATTCCTTTTTCTTAGCTCAGAACTCATTAATAAAGAACCAATTATCTTCTGGTGTCACTTTGTTAAACACCCCAGGAAGAAATGAGCCCCAAGAGCAGGGTGAATCCCCCAAAGTCACTGCAGAGCAAGTGCAGAGTATCTACAAAAGGAACAGGGCTTCCAGGAAAGAGCCTGTGCTTTAGTCCTATGGATAACAACATGGATAATGCCTGAAGACTTAAAATGAAAAGTTTGAAAATGGAAGGTATTAAGACTTCATTTTTAAATTAACACTTATTTCCCTCTACATTCTGCTTGAAGTCTTCAGAGTGTGACACTTTCCCCTCCTGATTCTCTGAAGTGTTTATACAGGTAGCTCTGGGGTCCTGTTCTGCCCACTGATAACAGTACATACATGTACTTACACAAGGGTAGAGAATACATGAGTTAAGGTATGCTGGAGTTAGATTCTTCTTTTTAAAGGTGAAAAGGAGAAATGTCTCTCATACAGCAAAGAACAGCACATATAAAATGCTCTTGTTTCCAGTGCCGAGTAGCTAATTATGCATATGTCTAACACATGCACAGCTCCTAACATGGAAAACCGCCAGTGCCCTCTTATCCAGCAGTTATATGAAGAGGTGGACTCAGTTCTTAGCTACCAATCTGTGCAGTAAGAAGCACTATGATCCCAAAGATACTGCTATATTCAGGCATGTTCCTTCCTCCCACTCTTACTCCCCTGGAGCGCCAAGAGTAATGGTCTGTAAAGCACCACCGCAGTCTATTAGACAGATAGCTGCATGTTGTTCTCCGTTAGATCACTGGACAGAGAATGGGGGATTTGTAATGAAAAGCTGAAAGCTCTATTTCCCACAATGCCCTCGCATGATTTACAACAATCATGATAATTTAAAACTGCCAACCACAGACCAGAGTGCTTGACTACTATTGTTTTAGCAGCACAATCAAATTACCCATTTTGGGCTTTTACAATTAACTTGTTACATGCATATGTTATCACTTCCTAAACAGTAGTATTACCAGATGGAGAAATTCAGCAGGGAATAGCAACAGGAACAATATTCTGAATATAATTCCTAATCTGAGCCCCAGTGAGAAGTCCTTTATCATAATACGTATTTAATGCAGAAATACAATTTTAGAAACTGTTATGGCAATCCATTCTTTCCCATTCCAGTCCTAGAAGAGAAACAAAGGAAGATATCTTTAAAAATAAACATATATAATTCCCGAATGCTAAGATAATTGCACAGATTTTGAAGTAATCCCTCGGGCCATTAAAAACTTTAATTAATACTCTAAACTACAAAGACACCTACTGCCAAAGCTAACACCAGCCAGATACCTTCTTCTTTCCCAACTTAGGATCGTGAATTGTGGCAAGATCCCTTTTTAAGCATGTGTGATGAATCAGCCAGAATTGTAAAAGGTCATTCTTTTCTTACACTTATCTTACGTTCACTTTTGTGGAGAGATTTGTCAGCAACATTAATAAGTTAATTCCACATGACTGACATGCAGCTGTGTAGCATACAGAGCATCATGATATACATCACTTTACTCCTGTGCACTGTGGTATTACACACAGCAAGAGGGATGCAGAAGAAAGCTTTCTTATACATCACCTTGAGGAAAAAAACCATGAATCACACCAAGTGGGCATCCTAGCAGTATTTTCTCTGTAAAATAACTATGAAGAAAAAAGCAGGGTCACCTGGCACTTTTGCTAAGCAATTTAGATGTTTAATGAACCACAGATTTAAGAATTTCAGTGAAGAAAGTTGATGGTTCAGAGAAAGCAGATTCCTTCCCATCTAAGTGAGGGGAACCCTAAAATGGCATCACAACACTGGCAGACACTGGCCATGTTTACACACTGTCCTGCACAGCTGTGGGTGAAAAGTGAGCTGAGTATTGTATGTAGATGCTCCCTCACTGCTCAAATCCTGCCTTCACAATCAGGTTTGTTTTACTGTGGTTCTGACCCTGGAGAGACACCAACTCTTCAGGGGTATATTTGCTACTTGTTTACTCTGGGCTTGAGATTTCATACAGCCATCCTTGCGGCTTGCTCTTGTTACTCCCATGTTACATCTGCCTAAAGCATTAAGGGGACAGCCCAGACCACCAATCCTTATGCAACTGCAGTTAGAGAAACGTGTCTTGCGGTAAAATTAAGATTTTGCAAACAGTATCACTATTAGCTACCACTTAAATGCAGCAGCAACTGCATTTCTTGAAAATTTGCCTTCTAATCAAATAAAGTATGAGCACTCAAGAGCAGTTATCTCACTGCCATGAGAACTTACCAACACCCGGATGAGAAGTACCAGCCTCTTCAACCACTCCCCAGTGCTGATGGCTGTGTGAACACAGGAGTCTGCTTTACTACAAAAATTATATAGGTACTTGAAATCACCACTATCGCAAACACAGTGCTCATTTAAAGAGTACTGCTATCTTTCAAAGCATCAACAGATACTGAATTTGGCTTTAACTGTATGAGAAGCTCAAAAGAGTTAGGCTAAATGAAAGGGCAAATGCATTGTGACCAGATCGCTACTCAGTTGAAGTTATAATGGACATACAACATGGTACAAACCTAGCTGGCTTTGCTACAACAGTCTTCAAGTGAAGAATGAAGAATTCAGGTTTGAATATATAAATACTTAAGCAGTTTACATAAATGTCAAGTTTAAATAAACCAAGTCAATATCGGAAAAGAATAACAATACTTCCACCATTCAGAGAAAGATATAATGATGAAGGTAAGCTTTGCCTTTTCTTAACAGAAGATGAACATACCCCTTGTACTTTTGCTTCAGGGAAGAAACGTGAAGACGGCCACTTGGCATGGGTGCATATGGCTTTTCTTTCCCTTACTGCAAATGAGTTTAACTGCTTATAAAATCTACTATAACCATGGAAATACAAGTTCTAACTTAGAAGCTATCAGAATTGGCATGTAATAAAATACATTTAAAACAGTCTGATAAATCACAGAATAAAATCGTTCTACATTAAAAAAACCCCAAACAATACAGACTAACAATTTAGCATGGTTATTGACAACATTTACCTGAGTATCAGGAGTGGTGAGCATCTTACCAGAAATACATTTCAAACCCCAAATGCTCCTTTGCCTGCAGCAGTGTAGCACACTGGCTATTCACCTGAGCAGACATCAGCTCATCTACAGACTGGATCTGCTGTGGCCTCCTGTGTCACACTGAACCATCAGTCCCCTCACCTGCGCCTCGCTCTTCTCCTGTGTCTACTCTGTCTTGCCTGTCCTGAGTGTGCCGAGGCTTGCTATCCCTGACAGTGAACACTGCAGCTGTAAAAAATACATATCAAAAGCATAACATGAAGACCTCTGGGTTACGTTTCTCTAGCCCTTGCTTTGAAGGGGGTCAGACTGTGTTGCTGTAATTCCAGACTCAAAAAAACCCCAACAAAAAAACCCCAACAAAAAGCCAACAATCTGCATGGCCATGAAAAACATCCCTAGTTACATAGCACTATTAATCTGAACTCTTCTGCACAGGCATAGCATCTTCTAGGACTTGTCAGCAAAAGCATAGACAGAAAATTATGCACTGGAAGCAAATTAGATACTATGAATGAGCGCAAATATTACATTACATTTCCGCATTCATAGAGGTTTAAGCAATTGTACCACTGTACTGAACTTTCAGTGAGGCTGAAATAATCTATTATCCCATTGTTGAAAGAATTAACCACTGTCCCCTTATTTAGAAAGTGGCATTTGTTTTTCTGGTTTTGAAAAAAGTGGAAGGCTGCAGCTACCCGCCACAATGGCTTAAGATAAAGCAGAGGTCTGAATTTCCATTAGTTTAAGATTAACAGGATCAGGCCATAAAGTGTGTGAATTGAGTTGGTCTTTTCTTGTTCTTCTATGTCTGTCATATGCTTATTTTATTCTGACTGAGAATATGAGGGATCCACAGTCTCCTTAGACAGTGTTTAGCTAAAAGTAAGAGTATATGGGATTAAAGAAGAGAATGTCTCACAATCATATGCATTATACAACTTAGGTGCAACTCGAGAGCCTAACAAATAATAAACAAACATTTTTAGGCTTCTGGAGACAAAGGTTTCATGCCCACAGAACTATCAGTGGTTTTCTAGAGCAACACTTGCAGTTCTTTGGCTTGTTATTTCTAGTCCAAATACTGAAGAACCTCCTTGTGTTTATTGTTTGCTGAGATCATGTATTTCAGGTATTTCAAAAGCATATGAAAAGCATTCCACAGATGCAAATTATTATCCTTTGGTTTAATATCAGCCACAATTATTTTCAGGTGTATTCTCTTCCCTCAAAAAATCCTGGTATTTCAATATTGTACTAATACAAATCAGTTTCTTTTACTTAGACCCTTCCATTTAGGCCGTTCTGCTTTGAAAGCGAATACTTGCTAGTTGCCAGCTTTAGAAACAAAACACTACTTAACAGAAAATTGCAAATTAATTTGCAATTCAGCAGAGCTAAACAAAGACAAAAAACCCTGTTTCTATGTAAATGGAGAATTGTTCTTTAAGTGTAGATCTTCAGTATGAATACACTCAAAGCTTGCATATTGTATATTTACCTTCTGTGCAACTTGAACTTGCTTACTGAAAGGCAGAGGTCTATCACCATCTATAGAGACTGGGCTTGTGGTAAGCAAATAGCTCCAACAAGAACTGCATGATTTCTTTATCATTGCTCCATCCTCCAAATCGCTTAGGAGCAAATTTAGTAGTTGCACCACCTGTGCCAGGGCACAGTGATCTCTCATCTCTCTAGACTGCACTGGGGGACAGGTTCTGGCAGCCCTGGACAGTATGTGGAGGTAGCACTTGCATCAGGTGCCAGAGGAGGCGTTAAGAGTGTATCAGCTTCTACCACAAGTGGCCTACACACAGCATATAAGGATATGAGTCCCAGCAAGGTTTCTGCACAATTTTCCAAGGAGTTTTGGTAGGTCTGCTCCAAAAAGTTGACTGATTTCAGACATTTTCCCACTGCAAACTCACGCTGCTCAATACAGCTCACGCTTAATGCAGCCATGATGTTTTAAGGAGCATCCTGTTAAGTTCAACATATGTCAAAGGTTTTTTCACACAAATGCTATGTGTGCATGTTCTATTAGTAGAAGTAGTAACTGATACATATTCATAAAAGCAATTATAGTCCCAAAAGCTCATGTACTGAAATCCTGGACTATTAGAGCCAAGAATGGAGATTTTTAGTTTGGATGCTATTTTATTTTTAACATAAGTTGGACCGCCACAGATCTTCCAAGGAAGCTGCTATGTATTTACAAACTTTCAAATCCAGTTATGATCTATAACTCTAGATATAAGCACTGCCCAGTGACACAGTGCTGGTAATCAAAAGCTAAGTGATGCAAGCACTAGGTATTTTAATTTGAACGCGTTACTGCATTGAGTGCTGAAACTACAGCACAGCACCAAAGTGTGCACATGATTCAAAGCATCTCATTATTAAATATGAGGTTCTGGGAAAGCAGACCTTGGTAAGACTGAATTGTAACATTTAAAGATTAATTATGTTACTGAGAAAGATTTCCTAGTGGTTTGATACTACCAGAAACCAATTATACAATATAATAAGCACAAGAGAAGAAAAATAAAAACCTTGGGTGACGTCTCTATGGGAAAGCCATTAAAACCAGCAGTTTTGTGTAGTTACAAAATTGTTGTACAACATCTTACTTACTTACAAAACTGCAGGCAAGTTTCTAGGTTACCACAAAAAGGGAACTTTGTGGATCATAATCACATTCTTTACAAGTCCTATGTAAATGGAAATAATTTGTAAAAGCACACTGAGCTATGCCTCAGTGTTATAGAAAAATATATTTTGAGTGCAAGTTATTGGAGATTGCTGTAAAAGTAATCTAGGCAGAATTTTATAAACTTAGAATTTTTAACTTGATCAAGAGGAAGAGTGTAGACGGGATCACAGAATTGCAAAAACAGGGTGAAAATTAGGTGAAATTAGGTATTACGTGAAAATGCCTAAACAATCACAACATGCTATAACAGAAGCCAACGCTGCCTTCTTTAACAGCTCCCTCATCAGTCTAACCCTAATATTAAGTACATGAGCAAGCCAAATCAAGAAGCCACACAGATGATTCTGCAGTACACCTGAAATAACACTGTTTAGCTGTGGCTCACCTCCAGGTTTAGTTAAGACCAAAAAATTTTAAAAAGCAAATTATACCTCAACAGAAGGAAAAAAAAAAAAAAAATCTTATTTCTTGCAGGTCAGCAGTGGATTCACTGAGTTAAATAAATTCACCACAGACATTTGCAGTATATAGAAAAAGCTAATTTTCTTTTGATGCCTTCTTACAGATACCAGGAAATCAAGAACTCTCAAGTTCAACTACTCACTGTCAAGTTGCCAGTGGAAATCCACAGATGCTCCTATTTAATCTGCTTAACTTCAAAATCTGTAAAGTGAAGGGCCATGGTAGTCAATCTGATTTTTTTAAATTTAGCAAAAAAAAATTTAGCAGGGACAACTGGATCCAGGTTTCATGTGGAGAAAGTTCTGATAGCAAAACTTTGAAAAACAATGAAAGATATTTAAATAAAAGGGAGGGTCACACACAGAATTAATAAGAATATTAGGCAAGTGTACTCCAGTTACCTACTTTCTAAATATAAACCCCCATTCCTTCAGTGTACTCTCTGACAGTATTCATCAGGTGACATCAGCAGTACAAATTGGCACCTCCACTCCCACACATCTCCACTCCAGGTCCTTGCCCCATAGATTAAACCACAGGTAATGATTCAGGAAAGATGTAGAGGAAAAAAGATCTTCATTATTAAATGGTGTGCATTGTCAAGTGGACTATCCATATGGAAATCCATGTCGGAGCTGCTGCAAGAAAGCCCCCATCACACAGCACATCAGCAGCAGTGAGAGCTTTCCCTGTCTTTCCAGGCTTTCTCACTGTTACTTGCTTTCTTTAAGGACTGAGACAGGCAACCTCAAAAGTCACAAAATGTAGCAGAACAATTGCTTTGTAAAAGAAATAGAAATTAAAATGCCATTCTCTGCTATTCAAACTAGATCTCCACTGAGTCAAGACTTCCCTCCTCTTCAAAATCCTTGGCTGATTTGGCCTTAGCATCCAACCGGACATTCCTTCCTCCATCACTGGGATTCATGATGATTGCTGCTTTTCACTCAAAACGTCAGAGGACTGTTCCATGTCTTGACCACTGGCTTGCTGAAGCCATGCTGACCTCCATATAGAAAGGCGCAGGAGGAGCAAAAGGACTAGCATCACATCTCCCCATCTGGGCTGGGTCTAAACTAAACAGTGCACAGGAATGCTCCCAGGCACATTGTCCCTGGAAGAGCATTTATCCAGTTCCCATGAAGTCTGATTATCTCTGGAGCTAAACTGTTACCAGGATCCCTGGCGGACCCCTAGCTTAGGTCGAGTACCACAGTTAAAACCAATTCTTAAGCACAATTTAAGAACACAACATTTGATAGTAAAGAGGTGGGCCATTCTGTACCAGCTGGTCCCAGTGCCGGGAACAGTCCCAGGCACACTTAAGGTACCAATACGTAGCTCCCAGGCAGCCATTTCCACCCGTTGGAGACACCAATCTCAGAGGGATGCTGCAAGGCCATTTCTAAGGGGCTATGGTACAACAGCAGGAATGCTGCAGCTGTGCCTTCCTTCTTCCAGCCCTTGTTCCCAAAAACCCTGCGGCTCCCCAAAATACAACATCCAAGGAGGTTCCCATGCAGAAAGGGCAAAACGATGAAAACCAAGAGCTAGTGTTGCGCAAAAGCACTTGTTGAAAATATTCCTGGCATGGCAGGATGCACGACCAGACAATACTGCCTGGCTCTGCTTAACATGTCAAGAGGGGATCCTAGTGAAGTGATGCGGAATTGCAGTATCGAAGACACAAAAGTAATTTCTAACATTTTGAGAAAAATGCAAATTTCTCTACCAGTTTTGAATACTGTCTATCACACTAGCTGTCAAGCCATTTTCAGCAGAAGTGCAGTCTCATTAATAAACAGAAACTATTAACAAAGACCAAAACTGTGGAAGTCCATAAGAGGGCATGGTGGGAACAACAGACAACAGAATATGCAAAATGCAAAATTTTGAGAATGAAAAAAATTACAGGCCTTTTAACAGTCTATAAAATCCCTAAGTTCAAAACTCCATTTACCATTACTATTGGATGTTCAAAACAGCTTTATCATTTTCTATTATATCTGAAGTACTTTTCTGTAAAGGAGAGGATTTTTTATTAATCACATTTCTCACCAAACATATTACAGACTAATATATTAGTCTGTAACAAGAGCTGGGAAAGAAATGCTTAATAATTGTTATTATTTATACAGAGCAATGGTAAAATAAAAGTGCATTGTGTAATTTATTCTGCTGGTTTTATGACTACATACGTGTCGTGGTTTAAGCCCAGCCAGTAACAAAGCACCACACAGCCGCTTGCTCACTCCCCCACCACACGGCCACAGTGGGATGAGGAGAAAATATAAAGAAAAGCTCCTGGGTCGAGATAGGGACTGGGAGGGATCACTCACCACTTATGGTCATGGGCAAAAGACAGGCTCACCTTGGGGAAGAAACAAAATCAATTTAATTTACTACCAATCACATCAAAACAAGGATAATGAGAAGTAAAACCAAACCTTGGAACACCTTCCCCCCCCCCCTCCCTCCTTCCCGCCTCAACCCCACCCCGGGTCCTCTCTCCCTCCTCCCCCGGCAGCGCAGGGGGACGGGGAATGGGGGCTGGGGTCAGTTCATCACACATTGCCTCTGCCAATCCTTCCTCCTCAGGGGGAGGACTCCTCACTCGTCCCCTGCTCCGGTGTGGGGTGCCTCCCACAGGAGACAGTCCTCCATGAACTTCTCCAATGTGAGTCCTTTCCACAGGCTGTAGTCCTTCAGGAACAGACTGCTCCAGCATGGGCTCTCCCATGGAGTTACGGCCATCTTCAGGGGCCTCCGCTCCCCCACTCAACTCCACGGGCTGGGGGGCGACGGCCTGCCATCTCACCACCGGCTGTAGAGGCATCCCCTTCTCCGGCGCTCCTCCTCCCCTCCTTCTTCACTGACCTCGGTATCTGCAGAGGGGTTCCTCTCACACCCCACTCTCCTCTTCCTCTCACGCCCCACTCTCCTCCCCTGCTGCAGGTTTCCCCTCTTAACTCTGTTCTCCCAGAGTTGCTACCACCGTCCCTGATGGGCTCAGCCTGGGCCAGAGTCGGGTCCGACTTGGAGCCGGGGGAGCTTCCAGCAGCTTCTCACAGGAGCCACCACTGCAGCCCCCTCCCCCGCTACCAAGAAAACCCCGCACCACACAAACCCATAACAATATGCCAGGACAAGACTTCTATACTACGCTGACATTTAATTTTTAATGGGCCAGCTGCAGGCTGAATTATTTTATTTCACTTCTTGTCCCTTAGAACATTTACAGCAGCGCATCTCTCCATTGGTTGGATTTGTCACTTGAAAAGTATATGTTGAGCCATAAATTTTGAACCACTCTAATTCCGTGTCCATTTCAGATCCATGACTGACAGATTACTCCAACTAGCTGATAAACTTGTAACAAAAGATTCAGAGTACAATTGTTCTACCAAAATAAAGCTGGGATATGCGGAGTGAGTAAGGGCACAAACCAGCCTCCAAGGCAGCACAAATGATCCCTTCTTAAGGGGACACATTAAAAACAGAACCTAGTTCACTATAACTGTTACTCAAACTTAAGTTACCCCAACTAAAATATCCTGCTAAATTATATAGCTGTTTTTCATATTTTTCCATAGTGTGTTTGTCTCCTTTGTTGGTATAGTGCTAGACAAAACTGTGCCATACATACTAAAAATGAGACTAAAATGCAATCAGAAGCACAAAGCAAACAACCCCAGCAATATAAAGAGAATAATAATTACTTATTAATTAAATCTTTACTAAGAATCCTCAGTTAAGTCTTTTTCACACTTTCTTTTAGGGACTGCCATTTTTCAGGTCATTTGTAACAAATCTTATCCTCCACTGAGCATTCATACAGTGTCTATTGCAAGTCGTATAAAATGGTAACTACATCACTTTTGAAGTAAAAATAGACAAAGGGAAAACAAAAAGAGGTATCCCTTCAAAAGCTGATTACTTTCCAACCATTAAGTAATTCACCACTAAGAATCCAACTACTGAAATATATGCAAAGGGAGACAGGGAACAGAAAAACATGAGGAGAACATCACCACTGGATGATTTATGTCTAACATTATCCATTCATTGATAATGGCAATCAAATCAAACCTCTGACTTCTAAGAGAATACTAAAAGTAAGTAGGATCAAAGCACAACTCCCATCCCTTTTGTAGACAGCAGCAGAGCTGGCTAAGGTCTGTACCATGGTACAAGGCTTCGTTACTTGATATCTGTACAGCGCTGTGCAAATATACAGTACTAATGACTCTGAGAACAATAGAGGGGAATGCCATCTCAGCCTTGCAACTAAACCCCATTTTCTGCACAGGTAAATAAACAATAATTAGTTTATGAAGAACTGATGACACACAGTTAGGCGAATTCTGTGTCTCTATTTCTGGGCAGGCAGCCTTTGGTCAACCTGGATAGAAAATTACATTTATTTAATATCCATATAACTGTAATTCCTGGGGCCATAAGCACATGTAAAATCAAACCCACCAAATGCTTTACAAATAAAAAGACAGGCAAGAGTTTTGAGAATTTAATCTCACACACTCCATCAAATAAATAAATAAAAAAAAATCAGAAAATTGAGGCCAAATTAATGCCTTTTTTTTTTTTAAACTGATTGCAGCAATCAATAAATAAGTTTCAAAGAACTCTTTTAGTAAAGGCCAGGCCTAGCCAGCAGGTATTACATTAACTGTCACTATCAATTAGGACTTGCTGGGAACAAACCTTATTTACAAAGCAAGAGTTCTGGGAATCCACTCGTGTGTTAAAAGAACCTCCATATTGCTCTAGAGCGATGTTAGCAAAGCTAAGTGCTGCTTCATTAAGTGCAGTGCACACATTTCTTAATGGAGAGCAACTCTTACAGTCCGAAGGAGTTCATCCTCACCATCTAGTGTGGGATATACACACTCATGTTGGCAATTTCGGTAATGAGACAAAACACTGTTTGTTCATTTTTCTTCTTTTTTTTTTTTCATTTAAAAAAATGCAGGCTATCATAAATAAAGAATCAGTGTAAACTAGACATACATCCTTCACAGTTACTGAACTTTGTTTAAATGTAGCAAAGGAAGGAAGGAGGTTAAAAACTGCGGAATATTTTGCCTTCTGAGAGCTATCTCACATCCTCAATCCTATTCAGACACGCATCGATCACTCCACAGTTTACAATGGAAATAGCCAAACATGGGAAAGAAAAGAGGACAAATATTTCTGATGAGTCATTTTTCTCTTTCTCAATAACTCCTTCCCCTCCCTTCTCTAAATGCCTCTTCCAGTAGATACAAACATCAGAAACACATTAAGTCAGCTGTACTTTCCAAAAGGTTGTCTTGTGATATTTTGATGATTACAAAGCATGCAAGTTACACAAACACAGAAATATCACTGCATCACTGTAGCTGCATTCAACAAAAACCCACACAGGGAGCCTATTAGCTACCAATGCTGACAGTCTGCACAGTAAGAAACCAAACCTCTGTTTTGGGTAATCAGGACATTAAGGATTTGGGTTTGGGTCCAATAATATGAGCCACAGGTAACAAGGAGATAAATGGCACCATTCCCTGTGAGAGGAGAAGGGTCTGGAATGCTGTTAGCACTTGCACTAAGAATGGAAAAAACATGCAAATTAATATATCAGTCTCTTCAAGGAGGAAAACATCTTAGGCAGTACAATTAAAAAGGCAAAAACCCCTCCACTGCAATCGATCAAACATAATTGTCTCCCTTTTTAACAGAGGCCATTTATCACCACCCTGAAGGTACCTATAAATTGCAAAGGGCAAAACTGTTTTCCAGCTCAGTGTTCCTATCTCTCCCAGTGATAAGTGGCATTGAGAGTTGAATGGTTTAACTGTTGATTAAAGAAACAGTAGAAAGAGCAGAGGGCAAGATGATTTAATCACTTTTAAAAGCAGCTTAACTCTGAAATGCTCTCAAATTCATGTACTTTGGTAAGGTTTGGGTAACAAGTACACTATTTCTTCTGAAATAACAGTTTAACTGAGATAATTCCAGCAAGCAAACACAACTGCTTATTTTAACAAGAAAACTCATTTTTTATATACAAATAAGTATGACTCAGTCCTACACAGTAGTTTTACTACTAAGAACTTCCTGTCCCTTCCCTGCACTTGAAACAGGCTATCCAACATTTCCCTGCTAAAACATGCCTTGTTGCTCTCCCTCAGCACTGCCCAGACATGAAACAAGCCCTTTTCAGAAAGATGCATGCCTTCTCATCCTGCACCAGTGATTTTAACAGTGGTTTATGGTTAGAAATCTCACTGCATGATTGGGACGCAAGTGGTGTCCACATAGAGAGAGCAACTAATACGCAACATGTATATCTGTAAATCAGTTTGCTCACAGGTTGAGAAAGAAGGTGTAAAGAAAGATGCTGTTTCTACTTTCTTTGCTTTAAGCAGCTGAGGCATTCATACACCAAAAACAGTGAATGGGATTGTATTAAGAAGTTACTTAACTTGCCAAGCTTACCACAGGTATTCAACATTCATGAGTTTGGCTTAAAACTGTGCTTAAAAATAAGCTCTCTTATTTCATAGAATCATGGAATGGTTTGGGTTGGAAGGAACCTTAAAGACCATCTAGCTCCAACCCCCCTGCCATGGTCAGGGACACCTTCCACTACACCATGTTGCTCAAGGCCCCATCCAGCCTGGCCTGGAACACTTCCAGGGATGAGGCATCCACAGCTTCTCTGGGCAACCTGTTCCAGTGCCTCACTACTCTTACAGTGAAGAATTTCTTCCTTACATCTAATGTAAATCTACCCTCTTTCAGTTTAAAGCCATTACCCCCTGTCCTATCACTACATGCTCTTGTAAAAACTCCCTCTCTGGCTTTCCTGTAGGCCTCTGTTAGGCACTGGAAGGCTGCTGTAAGGTCTGCCTGGAGCCTTCTCTTCTCCAGGCTGAACAACCCCAACTCTCTCAGCCTGTCTTCATAGGAGATGTGCTCCAGCCCTCTGATCATTTTTGTGGCTATCCTCTGGACTCACTCCAACAGGTCCATGTCCTTATGTTGGAGACCCCAGAGCTGAACGCAGTACTTTCTTCTGGGGCCTCAGTCTTTAGGATTCACATTTGCAAAATCCTGTAGGCAACAGGGAATGCTATAAACTTCCATTAAAAACAACAGAAAGGCATACTGCACTTCTTCAAAAGTTAAATGCTTTCAGGCATTTTATTGCACCATGTGTAAGATCAAATCACTAGCAAGGTCCTAAATAGACATGGAGGTATACAGGGAGTAAACCAGACAGAATGAACCTTGCTGTATGTATTCACCTATTTTCATTATCAAGCAATAAGCAGGACTAACCAGAAAAGGGAGGTTATACACCCAATCAGCCATTTTTTAAACATTACTGAACTTCTCAATATTCAAGTGTATGGTGTTCTTTTTAAAAATCAACCCCTTTATTACAATCAATTAGCTGCAGCAGAAGCTCACACTCACCATCTTTCAAAAAGACAGCAGGCTTCCCTTGATTAGTTTGAACATAAAGAGTAACATTGCTTTTGTATACACTCTTCCCTCCTGCCTGGTTTGCAAATTTTTAATTAAATATAAATATCATTAACTTTCTCCATGTGATTCATTTAGCAGGTTAAAAAGTTCATTTGAATATACACTACTCATCTAAGTAGCCCATGGTGTGGAGTAATTATAATCGGAGCTGACACAGTGAAAATGGAAAGCAAATTGATTAATGCTGTACAAAGAAAAAACATTATTCCACAATACTGAACAGCCCCACCTTCAAAGTCTCTGTAAACTAATCCTTATTATCCAGCACTGCCTTCTGCCCTTCCCATCCCTCCAAAGCCAAGAAAATAACTATTAAAAGATAAAATAATCCAGCACCTGGATTGGGAACCCAGCCAAGACAAAGAAGCAGGCTGTTCAATGGGAGCTCACCTTTCAGTACATGTGCAGTCAAGGTCAACTTAAAGGAAGAAAGAAGCTGTGATGTCCAAGAAAAAGAGACGGGCTGGAGGACAGAAGGCAAGCTGTGTCAAGGAGAGTGGGTGAAGGTCAGGAGATCACTCCTGGCAAGCACTGCCTGCCACAGCCCCTTCCCACTTGTCCAACAGGCAGAAACTTCCAAGCTGAACCCTGCACCCATGTCCTACCTGCTAACCTCCCTCTCTAGGTATGCACCCCATCCATTCATTGTCTCTGGTAATTCAAATACTCCCAGCCGCAGTGCTAAAAAATCAGTAATGTGCAAAACATCCACTATGCATCCCACCAAGCGCTCTCACAGCAAAAGAGAACAATTACCCTCAGCGCTATTTGGAAACTGTGCTCACGTTCGATTTTCCAGGAATGAGCCCTCTGACAGAAAAGGGAACAAACAAGAAAATGTGTACAGGGATCATCCCTAACTTTAAGGGCAAAACCGTGCCGAGTGAGAGCAACAGCCCTGTGTACCCAAAGGTCAACAACCAGATTCCAAGTATTTTGGAATATGAACTCAGTATTTCTTTGGTTAACAAAGTTTACAAACCTGAATTGATGCCAGAGACAGAGAACATTTTCATTTTGCAATAAACCTCTGGGAGAGCAAAAGCTCTTGGAAGGGCTCACCCTCTAGCTGACAAAAAAAAAAAAAACCCAAACAACAGTCTGCCAGCTTCAGAGCTGTATTTGCGAAGTTTTATAAGTAGCTGTTAGGGCCAAAGGGGAAACGATACTGTCAGAAGCTTAGTTTGGCCACCACAGTTATCGCCTTAATCCATGAAAAAAGCAGTGCCAGGATCTTTACTAAACAAAAACCAAACATGACTTTGAGCATTTGCTCTGACAAAGGACAGTGCCAGCAGCAGGGCACCAGTGTCACACTAACGCAGCTGTGGGACTGCTCCAGATCCACAGCAAAACCCATCATGCCCACCCCTAACCTGGACATAAAGATGGACTTTGTGTATTTCACTGAAGCATTCTTCAGTCTGAAGCTTCTTCTAATGCACATTTATTTTGGGCAGTGTTTAAACAAAAACCACACACACACTTGCAAAAAACCCCAAACAAAATAGTGATTACATCTAGGGATTTCCATGATTCAAGACAGTTTTCTCATTGCTTTATTACAAGATTAAATGTCAGTGTCATATTCTACCACTGACCAATGTAAGGAGAACAGGCTAAGCAGCAGGTTTTTTTTTTTTTAAAAAAAAAAAAAAAAAAAAGAAAGAAAAAAACTGAAGAGGTGTTGCGGTAAACCACAAACTGAATATGAGTCAATGACAAAATGCCATTGTTTCACAGCACCAGGAATTCTGTGGCACATTAACAGGAGCAGCACATGCAAGAGGGGCGCTTAGTTGCCCCGCTCCTGGATGCTACCAAACACCGCTTTCCCTTTGGGCTGCTCCTCCTTTCCCTTTCCAATGCTGCTGCCAAACCAAAGAGTGCGCAGAAGGTGGCAATGACGATATGAAGCTCAGAAAACCCAATCAGTGGAGAAAGGTTTAGAGGGTGGCATTTGGCTTACAGAAGAATCGCGAGACACTTGGGGGAGCAGGAGGAGGGGGGGAGGTGAGCACAAAGCCTTGCAGCCTGGAGAGGCTGTTGCAGAGGAAGCAGCAGTCAGTGTCTCACTATCATGAGTACCAACTGCGGTGAAGGGTTTTTTTAATAACATTCCAGCTAGGTAATTAAGACAAGCTAAACAACCCTGCAGTGCTGCAGAGCCTCCGCAGACCCTGTGGAGCTCACCTGGCAGTGCGCTGGGGCTCCCCTGTCCCATCCACACGTGGGGTGACAGCCTTCCCATACCTGCTGCAAACTCTTCAAGGACAGGGAGGTGTGTCCACTCGGCGCCTACCACAGTATCAGCAGCGGCAGCATTATGTCTACTGTAATCCTTATCTGAGATTATTACCTTGCACAGTCAATACCTGGCATCAGTAAATAATCACTTAGTAAAATTCCATGTTTCAAGGCATTGTAATGTCTTCGTGAACATCATAAAACCACTGGCCTCTCTACAAAAGAAAACTGACAGCAGTTAGCCTAACAGCAAAAACCAGTTCAGTAACGGAACCTTCTGGTGTGACGAAAAAAAATTCAGTTTGCTCCGTTCATATTGATATGTAATTCTATAGGAAGACTGAGACTTTTATTTCTAGTCAATTTGTATTGTTTTATGTAATACAAAATAAAAACTATTTTCATTTATTTGAATACACTTGAAAATATTTGAACTTATTATTTGAATTTATTCAAAATTACTTCCATTTAGCTGTTTTCAACTCATTAAAATCATGCTTCAGACTGATAATTTGATTTTTATTTAAAATGTGTTTAACCAGGCCAGCATTTATGAGTTATACAGTCCCAGCTACTTCTAAGAGATGAAACTCTGAATTAGTCTAATTCAACCCAAAATTACTAACTGGCTAGGTTTCTTGAAAACATTGTTTTTCCAGAAAAATTACTACCTTATTTCATCCAGTCAGAGGCAAGCTTATAATGAAAAGCTTCATTGCACAGAAGAGACTAATTATCTTCACTCTAAATTAAATATTCAAGGATTCCTCCACTGTCACATCTCATCATGCTATATTCAAAATTCCCTTAAAACCTCAGATTTCAGAAAAATATTCCTACAGCTATTTTAGTAAGGCACAGAGGCAACTAATATTGGGGAGTGTCACATTTCAGCAGGCATATGGCCAACAAAAGACATATTAAAAGCACAAGTAATCAGCACACAGCGCAGCCATATATGGCTGTATTTGTTTTGTTCGGCACTGTAAATCATCCTGCCATTCCTCAACACCACCTGCCAGTGCTCCAGGGCAGGTATCTTCACATTTGTTTAGCATAGTTGACTGAATTGCAAACTATGGCTGTGACACTGTATTAGTAATAAATTATTGTCACCTAAGGCAAAAGTCTTTGCTCCTGTTTATCACAGCAGATGGCACATGCCAGGGAAATTCTGCACATACCATTGAAGAGCAAGCACTAAACTGAGGTGGCTGAACTAAGGTCTTAGGCTTATCATAGCCAGTAGAGTCTTTACAGAAGCTGAATAATTCAGGTATCTAGTGCAGATACTTAATGTTACATCACATGAGTACTCTTCAGCAACTTTAACAAACTTGGAAGAACAAACTTAGCCACCATTAGGTCATGTTTCCCATCCGCTGCCACAGCTAAATCCCACCCACCCCTGGCTGCCTAAGATTTGTCTTTGATTGCAGTGCCCTGGCTGTAGAGCTCTCGGATCCCTTGTCTCTGGACACACAAGCCTTTGGGTCACACGATGAATGTGGGCCACCTTCAGGTGACAGAGCAGATCCCAATGCCTTCCCCTTTTTGTCCCCCTTTCGCTCCAGCTGCCCCAAGGCTGCCTCTAGCCCCAGCCCTGCAACAAGGCTGGCAGCGCCTGGTACACGGGGCTGTCAAAAGGCAGCTTCATGCCTGGCCAAAACCAGCCTGGCTGCGGGCCGCTGCCAAAAGGAGCTGACTAGCCCTTCCTGATGACAAGGCATCCCCTTGCCACAGGCTCCCAAGCTCTCCTGCTGTCAGGCAGCTGTGGGACAAGTTGCATCGGCCCAGTGAAAAGGCTGCACCCAGGCAGGGATGCAGCTCAGGCACCCTACACTACAGCATATGCTGCAGCCCCCACGGCACAGAAACGAGAGCCTCCCCAACTAACCAGTCTTACAGAGAATATATTTGCCTTCAATTTCCAGCCACAGCCTTCGAATGTGTTTCACGTCTGAATCTATCCTAAGCAGCCTGTGTGTACTGACACATGCTCCACAAAAGCATGTCACTCAATTGTGATGACTCTGAAGATTTACCTCCAGACTCAGGAACCGCAGTTCTTTTGGGAGATAATAAGCTTCTGATACTCCAGCACATTGTCAGGGTAGTCAAGCTGTCAACTGACAGTCAAGAGAGAATAAAATCCCAAAAGCAAAGGGAATGCCAAGTGGGAAACTAATTTTTTTCACTGATGCATTTTTTATTTACCACTAGCCTCAGGAGAGTTACTGTAACTTGCTGGTAGCTTATCTCAAGGGTCAGAACTGCAAATCTGCTTCTGTGTACGTGTGAATTTATGAATTTGGTGTATAAAAACTGCTATGCAAACACCACATTTTACTTTGGTAAAACACACTGCAGTATACAGAACACCTGCAAGAAAAAAACACACACTTACATGCTCTGAAAATAACCAAATATGCTTGATGATTAATTTCTAGTTATGAAATTTAACAGCCTCATTCCTTCAGGACAAAATCCTTACTGATAATAAGAGACAAAGCAAGTTACTCTTTCAGAAAGGAACAAGTTAATATGTCCACACATTTATTTCTCCCAATAGTTTTCCACCTCACAGAATATTTTTTTTTGTTAGCCTAGTTATGAAGGCATTTTAGCTGTGTGTTTAAAAAAAAAAATCAGATACATTTTCCTGTCTACAAAACACCCAGGAACATGCCAGAAAGTAATTAGGAATGACAAGCACATAATGACATGCGAGCTGCAAGTATTCAGTTTTTAGTCTGGAAAATAAAACACTTAACAACGGATATGGAATGCTTTTGCTCCAGCTCTTTTATGCATAGCTGGCATGACTAATTTGAAAAATAAGACACCATGTGCCAATCTACTTTTCAGGCAGAATTCAGACAACAGAAATTCAAACAAAGGAAAAGAAGATCAGACTAACCACACAAGGTGCCTACATTAACTTTGCAGAATAACCACCAGCGTATCAGAGGGCCTGCGAGTAGTCTCCACAAAGAAACTGGTTTGCACTTGGGGCCTGCCAGATTCCCATTTTTGCTAAAGAGTGAGCTTGTAGCCATTCTGAGATTGGTGAAAAAGTGCTTGTTTCCTGCAGATAGGTCATCATGTGGCAGAGACCAGAGTTAGAAATTAACATTATCTAAGAGGATACCTACTGGTATTTGGTTACGTTTTTCTCGATTTATGAAAATAACTTTTAAATAAATTTGACACCACAATCTGAATTTTTCTGAAAGTATGCTGAATTTTGAGCAAATGCCTTGATTTCTAGTACAGTATGAAAAACTTAAGAATAAGCAGATTTGCTAGTGAGTAACAGGACATGCCCATTGACACCTTGACTAGAAACTCTCCCGTAAATCCTACCAGAAGCAGAGTTCCTCCGGCTCAGCTTGCTGATGAACAATGCAGGAAAGTTTTATGATGGAAACAAGTTGTTCTTTTTATCATGCAACTTGGCAGCAGTAGGTTATCAAATACATATCTGTCCCAAATAATGCTGGCACTGTATTTCAATTACTTAACAAAGTAACTGTGAAGGATATTATTGTCCTGGGCCTCCCAAGACAGGCTTGCTGCCAACTGGGTCACACAATAATCAACAAACCGGACTCCAGAAAGGATGCTAGATTCCTCCCAGCAGCACCTACTAGTGAAGAAATTACATATATTTAGTCAGTGTAGTGCTGGATTTTCACCTCTTTATTAACGAACTGCTCAAGGGGGTCTGATCAGCAGATTACTTTAATGACCTGACTTCATACTTAGCCATGAATCTTTAATTCATGTAAACCTTTCAGCTCATGCTACCGCCAAAGAAAACAGCTTGAAGAAAAGGAATAGTCTGTTTGTAGGTTCCCTGGACTCTTGGGTTGGATACATCATCTGTGAAATACAAGCAGCACCTGGCTTATTACTAATTCCAAGACTGCACAAAAAACTAAGAGCACAATACATTTGAAACAACACCCAAACACTCAACCAAGTATTCCCCTGTTCTAAGGGCGGGGGGGGGGGAAGGCAGAACAGCTGTAGTGGTTCTGCTATGGTTTGGAAACCAGTGCCATGAGCGCAGGCCCTGAAGTGTCACATCTGGCTGAGGTCTTTCTGAGCTCACTGCAGAGCCTCCCTTGCAGTCGCGGCCAGGGATGTGGCCCTGTTCCTAGCCACAAGCTGCATATCGCTTCCAGGAGCTACTGCTTGGGACATGCAGACCAAATCTTTCACTCAATCCTACAATCTATGCTATAATCCCTTTTTCACAGCTACATTAAACTCCCAAATAAAAGATGCTGTATGCCTTCCCAGAGCTAACAGGACAGGTGACAAATACTTTCCTCAACCATCATTTTTTAGCTGCTTGTTTGTCATTCAAACTGTAGAGTAGTCCACAGAGTATTAATAAACCCCTACAACAACTGGACTGATAATTGACTTCAAGTAATTTCAGAGAACTAATCCCCCCAGTGGTGGCTGCTGTTCTCTCTCATTCAGCATCAGCATCTGGCAACAAGTGATTCCACTGAGTAATCTTGGTAAAACTTGGAGAGATTATTTTGAATTTCCTTCATAACTTCTCAATGCCCAACTGTATTAATAGCTGAAGATGAAACACTACTGTTGTGGGTCTTCTTGATCCCATCATAATTATTTCTAATGGTCCGTGTGGCACTTCTTTACCATTTCAACACCTGCTTAAATTTATTACAATTAAATATCTGTGTTCTACACAGCAACTTGCTGGTAACAAGAGGAAGAAGAGCAGCCAGCATTTAATGTCCATGGATAGATCTTTGAGCCAAACAATGGCCAGAAATACTAGCACTACATAAAATACATCAGAAGTTTGTAACACTATCTGCAGAAAGTTCCCTACCTATAGCTCAGTAAGGTCCCATATCATTCCTCAGAAAGGAGTTATCAGGATGGTTTTGAAAGCATCATCCTCACCCACCAGACCCGCACAGGTCTCTGAAGAAAAAGTCAAGGGAATATGAGCAGTTCTGTTTGGTTTTCCTGCTTTGATGACAAAACAACATAATAAATGGCATTAGTCCTTTTCTGTACTAACTGAAGTGCTTTGTGAAGACAAAGACAAATGAATGGGAAGAGCAGTAGGGGTCAAAAGTCAAGGCCCAAAGCCAGAGTTGCTGATAAGTAACTATTTATAATGTAGAACATCCAAAAAGTCCGTGCTGTTCACTTAGAAGTACATATCCTCCTCAATCCTTGATCTACAGTGTTAGAATTAGTCTACTCTTCATGTCTCAGTCCCTTGGTGCATCCCAGAAACCTTATACAAGGTAAAGAATCAATGCTAGCCTGTTCAATGTGCCTTTGATGCTTTTTTGTTGTTGCTTTTCAAATGCCTGAATTCCTCTGGTATTGTTTGTGTGATTATAGCACCTAAAAATGATTGCCAGCCAGCTGCACCACAAACTACACCAACAGAACAAAATGCAGATTAATATTCATCATTCCCCTGAAGATGCCTTACTGCTGTCCAGTAATTGCCATAATGAATACCATTGCTCGTTCCAGCTTCCTGCTGTTCTCTGTTAGCAAGTTTCCACCTCTGCCAGTGCCACACTTCCACCAGCTTCTGCAGCTCTACTCTCCGAGGGACACTTAACATGTGGCCTTTATCATCTGCTGCTTCTCCTGCACCAGAATCAGAGGAAACTGATTGCTAAGTTCACATACATTAGCACAAACTCGGAGCGACTTCAATTTCTGCTCGGCAGCAGCCCAGGGACAGGGACTGGGGAGGAAGGGGGGACGGCACACGCAGGCAGCTCTGCTCGGAGGCTGCTGAGCGGGTAATTGAAGCCCTGGCTGCCGTCTCCTCCGGCCGAGCACAGCTCAGCACTTTTACCGAGCTGGCTTCAATCTGCGTTGCCTGGAAGTGCTCCACAAGCCACAGCCTGTGAACAACCATGCCCCTTCTGACCGGGATTTTTAACAACATTTTTTAAGAGCACCTATCTGTATTGTTAAGGTAGGGAGTAATCAGAGCATCCGGAAAATGCCAAACTGCTAGGATATGAAGCAACACCGCGAACACAGGGTTTTGCCGGTGCCCACCAGAGCCACCCTGCCAAAGCACAACAATGTGGCAAGACATAAAGATAGCTCATTCGTCCTGCAAAAGAAGCTTCTGTCAGTCCTTCCACACTTTCTCTAAGCCACACAATTCAGATAACCCCACCCAAACCTGAAAGCCAACCTTTTTCAGTCAGAAGAGCTGGAATAAAGCAAAGGAAGTAACTTTGCTAGGTCTATTAAATATAACAATAACGTGAGTCTCAGCATGGATTGCACACAATAAAGAAACACGCAGTTCAATGATCTGGATGCATTTTTCTTCTTTCTGGATTGTTCCATCAAAGATGTGCTGAAATTTGAATATATGTCCAGTAAACTCTATCACCATTCTGGTATTTGGCTTTGTCAATGTATGACTGCTCAAAAACAGTAAAGAAAATAAGAAAGCCTCCTACAAAATCCCCTGCAAGTAATCTGGCGCATTATCCCTCATGGCTGGTATTGCCACTGACGCAGCAGAGTTTAAAGGTGTTCCCCCCTCCCCTCTCCATCTGTTACTCTGCTCCCTCTCTGGCAGGCTGGCTCATGGTAACTTTTCCACAGAATAGAAGTCAATCTTTAATGAATGTCACCCTAGTAGGTTACAGAGGCTTTCAACCTAGAGAGCCTATAAAAAATGACAACATAAAGGATGCTTACATATACCGTAATATAAACATAAAAAATTTTTAAAATGGTTTGTACCCTGCTAGGAAGTGTTTAAGGGTTCAAAATTAAGTAAAAAAAAATATTACTGGACTAAGCCTATTCAACTCTTGCCCTCAGCTGAGCAAAGGTTTTGGCATGTGGCTTTGGGGGCAGAGGAGCCTGGCCACCCCCAATGGAGCTGAGGTTGCTGCTCTGCAGTATTGCTCAAGCTGAACAGGAATGAATGTACTTCTTGTTCCAGTTTTCAAGATACCTGGTCAGTGCAGGCATCCGAGATGTAGAAGGTGGGAGGGATGATCCTTCTTTGGCCCATAAGAGCACACTTCTGCTTCATACAAATAGGATTACCAAGCCACAGACTCCTGTCAGATCAGGCTGCTTGGCAGGAACCTTTTAAAATCAGTTTAAAAAAATCTAGACAAATAAATAACTAGTGAGAGATACCTCTTCTGTTTCAGCCCTACAAACAAATGGTGCCAGTTATTTTTATTGAGAACTTACTTTTTTTTCACACTTCAGCATCAGTAAATAAAACAAAACCTGCAATATAAACAAACAGTATGGGTACCCACTGCTCACGTATAAAATGAGTTGGCAAAAGACATCAGTTGTTTGATGCAAAAATAACATCCTTCTCTTCCCTGTATTTTTTACGAGCTGTTGCACTGACAGGATCCTACAAAACATTGCAACCAATATACCATTTGGAAATCATAGCAATGCAAGCCTCTGACAAAATTAGTCCTACGCTACCAAAACCATTTCTACTCCTACGACAGCTCTACCCATGAAGTAGCACAATCTTCATAATAATTAAAAAAATAAATTTTTTAAAAAAATCAGTATGAATATATGCTTCTGAGTGCACTTCAAGTAACATTTGAATTTTTAAATGTTCTTGAGGGTTTAGGGGTTTTTATTGTGGTTTAGTACAGTAGTCTCAAACATCCTTAAACAAATGATTACACTTAAGTCTTAAACATGTCCTTTTGATTACTGGTCACATAATGTTCAGTTTTCTTCTTAAGACAATGGACCCAAACAGTTCAGAGTCTATAACTTCAGTGTTTTCGTTATCATCCAACAGTTCCCCAGGCTCTCATGTCCTGATGTTTTTACTTACACATATTCTATTTTGTTTCAGAATTTATCCACAATCTGTGTGCAGTCCCTAGCTCTTGATCCCTCACACCATAAAACCTCCTCTCCTTTTCTGCACGATTTAGCAAACTGAAACACCTGTAGGACATGTTTGCCCACTGTGGAAAATTTTTTCCCTCTTCTACTCTGAGACCTCCTGTGGTTAACCAGGCTCTCGGGTTCCTTAGGCTTGAAATAACATTCAAACGATAGGCCAAAATTCTTTAAAAAATGAATTATATGTGAAATTCATACCTCAGCATACAGAACAGGCATATGAGTACAGAAGCTTCTGTACGAAGACTTCCATTATATTGTTCAATATCAACATGAACAGTTAGTCAGGAGGAGTCTCTCTTCCCAAATCCTATGATCTTTCTTTTTGACAGGTGGACTTTTTATTCGCACTGGATCCATAAAGCTTTCTTGGGCTCTTACCGAGAGAGCCCTCCACCTGCAGTAGTAGAATGGGAGAGGACAAGGGACCCACAATGATTTTCACAATACTTTGGTTACTTTGATAAAACACTAACTTTTTTGTAATTTGAAAAAAGCAATAGAATAGGCTACAACAAATGCATAGGTCCAAGAGCAAACAGCATTACTTTTTCAGTCATGCCATTAAGTGCATTCATCTATGCCACAAGCTGGATCAAAGACACAAGGGCACAATGTCTTGCTTATTTCCCTTGTACATCGGATACAGGTTCCACATGGTTCTACATAATAAGCTCGAAAAATCAATGATGGATAAAGCATCTTTATGCAAGTATTCTTACTCTCCTCCTTGCTCTGATGCAAGTTAGGCAGGCCCCTCACACCACTTAAAGCTGAATGCTATCCTTCCTTAATGTCACCGCCAGCATCCCTGTGGTCAGCCAAAGCCTTAAGAATGATCAAGCAGTATCCACTGTAGTTAACACGCTTGTGTGTGCCTTGTGGTAGATAAATTACATGCCACTGAAAAAAGCGTGTCTGGGCCCAGTACAATCAAAGAAACTCAATTCTCTCAAAGCTACCTATTATTTCGAGGAAATTAGCTATTCAAGCAAAATACTACCTAAGAACCAGCAGTAACAAGGCACAGGCTGCTTTAAAACAGTGACCTCTTCTTCTGAAATGGTTTCTGAACTGATACGGCCACCCTTATTAAATGCACCTTAGTGCTGGAAGATACCAGAGTCATCACACAGTTCCACAAAAATAGCCTTCCTCACAGGGAGGTGGAGAGGCCATCTCTCCCCATCCTGGGCTGCAGTCCATCCATGCCGTACACGCTGTCCTGCACCACCAGAACTGGCTGGCGTACAGGAGGCCAGCAGTGACCATATCACGTAACAAGTGTCTCTCCTGTGCAGTGTTTGTTACCACCACCCAGCACGAGCAGACCCAGAGACTGACCGCTGCTCTCCAAAGGTCAGAAATCAGAGCTAAAAAGCATAAAGCCCCATCTCACACACACTCACTGATCCTATTGCAGTAATGTTGCAGCCATGAGTAAGAACAGTTCATTCACGTGTACTGGACCAGCAGGCTGGCACTGTTTGGAACAAGCACAAGTCACATCTGAAAAGTTCTAGCTGCATGTGTTTCAGTTACATGTATGGATGAAGCAAAAACTGCGAACAGATTCAAGAAAAAAAGAGCAGGATTTCACACTGCACACTGCAAATCATACCTTCTGCTGGCTCAACTCACTGCGGCAAGCATGACCCTAGCATATGCCCTACAAAAGCCAGGACTCAACCTGGGAGACCAAAGCCTCAGCGTAAGCACAGCTCACTGGGCTTGATCTGCACGTGCTGTGAAGTACAGATGGGCTCATAGAGTCATGACCGCGCTGTATTCTGCCCTGTTTACTTAACATCTGACATAGTCCTTTGAGCTGCTCTGTGCCCAAACTCAAACTGTCACAGTCGTTACAAAAGCGATGGTTTTCTTGGGGGTTTCTGTGTAAGTAAAAGTTCCACAGCATTTCCCAGACATACCTGACTAGGCTCAGCCATAAAAAGTAGTCAAAGGCAAAGATAGAGCAGCTCATTGCTTGTAATTGCTTTTCTCCTCTCGATCATCATCCCAGACCTCCTTTACTTCAGGCAGAGCAGATAAAGCTTGGTCCCAAATGTAATCACAATCAGTCCTCTTCAACTCATGCGAAGCAAGGGACAAGAACCACCATCTAAAAAGAATCTTGCTTTCTTTTCACTCACTTTTTACAGCATCACATAAAGCCACCAGCAATCTCATGAATAGTCAAAACACCAAACAGTTCAAGCTTTTTTGGATGAAAACAGTATACAAGGCATCACTCAAAACAGTTATAAAGTAGGTTCATAACATGGTTCTTGAGCAAACACTATTTGATAACCATTCAGTACCAAACTCAAACAGTATTTGCAGATAAAGGAGAACCCACTGCATTCTCAAAGTAACACTGGCATAAATTCCTACATGTGTGTGAAAAAGGCAGGCAAAAAAAAGAAAAAAACATGAAACATAGCAGAAATCAGGCTGCTAGCTGAACACTTGAGAGCAGCTGGGAATAAGGCATGCAGTTCATGAAGTGAAGCAAAAACTGACAAGCATGCTCATTTAACCGTGACAGCTGAAATAAAATTTGTTGCTTCTTTCGGTCTGTTTCTCCTGGCCTACAGACTCTCTTTCATGGTCAGACCACCACTACCCAATGCCCAAACTCCAACAGGCAGAAAAGGATTTGTTTGGCTATATCAATAAGGTTGTAGAGATGAACAACGTATAGACTAAAACCCAAAACTGTTGCATACTGGTCAAGCATAGAGACATCTGTGCACAGAACTAACACAGGTACAGTTTCTACCTGCAGGGTACCATCAACGCATTCCTAGACATCTACTGGAATATGGAACCAGTCCACTGGGATTTGAACAAATCCAGTGTTCTATAGGTGCAGCAGACTTTGAAGGCTAGAAACAGCCATTGGGTATCTCTACCTAGAGATAGAGGCAAAGAAGAACAGGCAAAAATATTTGTGTTCTCCCCAAATTCTAGGCTGGCCAGACCTGAACCAGCATCACTGCAAAAGCTGGAGTACTGAGTGACCATATCAGGCTGCCCAGGACCGCAACGCCATGACAGCCTGGGGTGCAAGCCAACAGCCAGTGAGCACGGTGCTGGAACAGCTCCTGGTAATAGGTCAGGGTTTGATTTTTCTGCTACTGAAAGGCCAAGTTTTACCAATCTCATTTTCTCCTGAGGCAGTAAAACTTCAAATTCAATTTAAGCGCTTGAATGATGTAACATGACAGTTGTTATTAATAACTCAACTCTTTCCAACCACCCCTCAGAGCTGTTGTGTGTTAGCTGCTGACAAACCTGTATTGCACAAAATTACTCTGCAGAGCATCTGCAATATTACTTCATGTTCGGACCAACTACTTATAAACTGAGTTCGAAGACTGTAATGGATTTATGACAGTATTTAAACAGCTTTTAAAGTTCTAAATGTTAATTATTGCCATCCCTATTATCATCCAGTCTTTAAATGCAACTGATTATTCATATTTATGTCTTCAAACACCATCTTTGTTCTAGGATTACAAGCAGTAAGCTTATTAAATGATCAGAGACAGAAATCTTCCACCTTCATGCTGGTGAAGCATCTTCTCTTTGCACATTCTGTTTCCCACATTATTCACCCACCCTAGGGAGTTACTGTGCTTGATGCACAGGCCTAGCAGGTCTAGCACTGTGATACCCTAACGCTGCATGTCGCTCTAAACGGCTACAGAAGAGGACAGATGGGAAGGCATAACTCCTTCCACACCAGAAGAATGAGTGCTGTGTTTACCCCCTTAATGCAGAGAGATTAAGATTTTCTGCTAAATTTATCAGAGCTCCATATCCTCCCATCAACATTCCCCATAGGGCATTCGCTGCCTCCACCACATCTCTGGCGTCCTCCACGCAGCCCTGCACGACCTTCCCCCGTACAACCACGGTCCCACACAGTGGATCCCTGCCACAAGTCATAACCGCTAGTTTGGAGGGGTAGCAAAACAAGAGACTATGTTGCAGACTGTATTGCTACAAATAGGAATATCTTAATACCTGGAAGTTATAAAACTCAGCATGATTTAGAAGACACGGAGGTCAGCATCAGGGTCAGTGTATGTTTTTGGAAAGTCAAAAGACTAACATAAATGTGATTAGCATGGTAAGTATGAACAGCATGACAGATAGAGTGTTAAAGCTCGTAAGTGCTTGATTACTGCTTTAATCCTTCAGCTACTCACTACATGGATAACAAATGAAGTGGGACAACCTTACACCTGAAAGATTACTCTGAACCGAGTGCCTGTGCATGTGCATCCACACATTTCACACAAGTATCTCGCGCATCAGTGACGATTACTGCTTGAAGCATAAGACTGGACAAGGGTGTTTTCCAGCAGTTATTCCTTCAGTAAAAATAATTGTCGTTTACATCCTCACAACATTGTACCTCTGAAATGCTCGGCAAACAGTAAGGAACGTTACTCTGTTTAAGTAAGACATTAAGTCTCATTCTATTGCAAACCACCCTGCTACTGTGAAGCATTTCTGAAGTCTATATTAACTTACTGATAAAAAAAATAAAGTTCCTGGTGATGGCTTTCTTTTCAGTAGAATACCTGCTTTCTAAAGGTCAGTAAAATATGACACTTAAATGTATTTTCATTTCATAATCTGCAGTAAATATGATATGGACAACATCCATCTGCCAGGAAACAGCCTTTACAATTCACTAGGGAAAATTGTTTCTCATACATAAAGAGCCAGATCTTTGGTAAGAGGATGCTTGTTACATCTCTCACAAATTAAAATGATGTGTAAATAAGCACCCACCTCATACAAAGAACTTCAGCTGGGATTCATACACAATAAAGAAAGATTTCCCTTGTGATAAACAATTTGAGCACAAAGTGTTCCTTCAAGTCCTGATATAAATCTGTTCCTGCCAAGCTAGTATTTCATTGCGTCAGCTTTTTGCCTTCGCCACGACTGTAGTGGCAGCTTCGCCGCCTCCCTGCCTGCTTTCCTCACACTGCCCTCTTCCCAGAATTACCATCCCAGCTCCGGTGGGCCAAAGATTCGCCTTTCCATCAGATCAATACGTGGTGAAAAAATAAGGAAGATCCTTTTAGTGAAAAGGAACCCGACCCTCTGTCAATCCCAACATTTAGAGACTCCCATGTGGATTGAGTGGACTCAGTATTGCAGCACTGCTAGTATCCTTGCCCTTCATTTCCCCACGAACTTTATCCCCTCTTCTTATTATTTCTATCATTTTTATTTATTTGCAATGCTTTGAAAATGTTTTGACACGTACCTTAAGATTGCAAGAGCTTCAACTGGTCTGAACACAAGTGCTGTTGTGTCTGATAACACTTTTTTTTTTAATCACACCAAAAAAAAAAAAAAAAAAAAAACAAAGCACTTCTGCCTACATTGCTTTCTCAATGGCAAATATTCACAGCTTCTATTTTGCCCCTGGAAATTTGGTCTTTCAAGTAAGATACATAATGTTATATTTATTTAGCTCGATGCTCCCATTAGTAGCACAAGATAAATACTAGCTTTGATAAAAAACAATTCCTGCAGCAAAAGGAAGCTTTACTTGATAGGAGCAAGGCCTACCTCTGGCTTATATACACATTAACAGAAATGTACATATAGTCAAGGAAAAGAGACCCTGTGAGCGAACTTATACCCTAAAAAGACCAACATGTATTATACTTCCTCAGTTTTCAGATCACGAAAAAGGCTGGTACCAATCCAGAAATAGGGGAATTGCCATCAAAGATTTATTTGAGCTTTCCCTACTGGAAACGGGCACAAGAAGCCACATGCAGTAGCATATGTACTTCAGTTAGCAAAAACACGCAGAATCGAGCTCCCTGTGTCTCCCCAACACATCCAGCATGGCACAGACACCCAAGCGCTCTCTGGGAGCAGTGCTGCCGTGTTGCATGGTGCTACAGAAATTAACACCTCTACAGAGCCCCCAAGTTTATGTATCTGCACGGTGCTGCACTGTGCTGTGCAGATACATCAACACCAGGAGACAACGAAACAGCCCATGGTAATGAAAACAATGCCTGACCATACTTGGGGAATTTGACTCCAAAATGTTTGGGGAGTATCTGTGACTCCTCTATACATCAGAGTAAGTTTCAGCAGTTATCTTCATATATTTAATAAAAGTACCACTACCATTTACTGGCAATTTTAGAAATTATTCCTCAGAAGCACTGCAAGCTGTTTTTTGTTTGTTAATCCTTTATAATTATTAAAACATGCTAATGTACTGAATTAACATGGCAAGTAGCAATTCTAGTAAGGGGAGACTGAGATGTGGTGGAGATGAGAGACGCCACATTCCTATTTAAACATTTCAAGCTGTCTGAAAAACTTTCAGTGATACTTATGTTTATCACTCAGAGACACAAAATATCTCAACTGCAATCTACTGTAATCTCAGTATTTAAAAATCTTTTAAATAAATGCCGGTACTTAAATAAATCTTCCCAAATCTCATTACGCTGATTCTACTCCTAACTACGTTTTCATCACTGATGTGAGCAACCGAGTCTATGCTATAGCTAAGAGTCTTTCAGATTTAAGTTAAGCACCTCTTCACCTGGTAAATAACTTTCATTTTTCTGATCAGTAAACGCTTGCTTAAAGCATTTCTAAAATGGGATCCAACTCAAGCGGTGGGGTGCAGTTTTGTAACTGATTCATTCTTATTTCTGATTTAACCACGAACAGAAAGATGACCAGGTGTGGGTCATTTGTAGTTGCTACACGAGGAGGAAAGTGAAGCTGTGACTGAATACAGTAAGGTAATAATACAGTAGATTCTGAACGAGGTAAGACACTACTGAAAAGATGAGTAACTAGTGCACATCCACACGCTTGATCTCTAGAATTAGCCCCGGGAGAGTTTGCAACAAATATCACTGAAGACGTTGCTGTGCGAAAACACTAGTTACTCCCTCTGTTTTGTACGCTGCTGCTCGGAGTATCTGCAGTACTTGTTTTTGAAAATACTCTCTTCAGTTTCTTTCCCGTGCAATACCTACAGCAGACCACACACTAAGAAACGCGATCAATTACAGATGGCACGAGAGGTTAAAAGAAAAAAACTAAAAAAAAAAAAAGGCGGTGAGTGCGTGCGTGTATAAACTGGAATAAACCACACAGAAGAGACACTGGGATGAGGTCCCTCACAGAGCAGGGAAGACTGAGACGCTGGCAGCTCATCTGCCGTTCTCGCTCTGCTTTCCGAATCCAAGTCCGCCCAGAGCAGAAGCCTTCCCTTCCCTGAAGAATACTGTTTCTCCAGACCTCCGAGGCCACGCTTCCCTCCCCCGCCGTCCCCCCTTCATCACCCACGGCACGCGGGGTCACAAAAC